>NC_091176.1:36179278-36374278 GCF_040958095.1 Procambarus clarkii
TCAACCCGTTCTCACACAAGACAGCACATATATGACTTAATGCTTAAAGTCAATATGTTGAATATGAATTAGTAAATGTGATACATTCCCAGTTACTTTTTTTCCAAGGCCCCAAACTCTTCCTCACGTACCAATTTATGTCTCACAGTACCTGTCCGTCAACCTAGATAGCAGAATAGTCGTGATTGGTTCAATTATAAGGAAAATTGTAGTTTTCAGGTCCCACATGGGTTGTGAAATTTACCTACTATTGTCCATGCTCTTAGAATATTACAGATCAGCTACTTCCTATTGAAGGCTCGTAGTTTTGTTTTGAGAAATATTAGTTGTTCTTAGTAAATTATAATAAGCACTAAAAATTATTACATAGAATAACAGTCTCCGTGGTGTAGTGGTAAGACACTCGCCTGGTGTTCCGCGAGCGCTATGTCATGGGTTCGTATCCTGGCTGGGGAGGATTTACTGGGCGAAATTCCTTAACTGTAGCCTCTGTTTAACGCAACAGTAAAATGTGTACTTGGATGAAAAAACGATTCTTCGCGGCAGGGGATCGTATTCCAGGGACCTGCCCGAAACGCTATGCGTACTAGTGGCTGTACAAGAATGTAACAGTTCTTGTATATATCTCAAAAAAAAAAAAAAAAAACAGTCCTTCACCAATCAATATTATATACCATAGTTTGTGCTTTACAAATCTTTAAAGGATGTTTTGAGGAACACTAACAGAAAACGATGTTACGTTGGAATGTCTATGGGGTAAACTACTGCAAACAGGATGGTATTTGTCTACTATACCAACTATAGCTAGGATGGGTATATTGTCCACTACCACCTGTTAGGTGGGTAAGGGGTACAATACCACCCACAGGATGGGTATGAGGGTCACATCCACCCACAGGATGAGTATGGAGATCACATCCACCCACAGGAAGGGTATGGGGTCCAATACCACCCTCATGATGAGTATGGCATCTACTACAACCCACAGGATGGGTATGGGGCTCCAACCACCCATAGAATGGGTATGGGGCTCCAACCACCCATAGAATGGGTATGGGGTCCAATAACACCCACTGGATGTGTATGGCGTCCATTGCTGCGCGTCGAGCTCGAAAACCGCAGCATTCATCTCAGAACCATGCCTATTTCACGCAGATTCCTTAATAAACGTAAGAGTTTTATATGACACAAGAAAGATAGAAATATAAGCTTCATTCTAAATACCTTACCATGGGCATATTTAAATTTAAAGCGAAGATACGTGTACTTTTATAATAGCCGAGTTCCGACCCTGGACAGATCGATCGACCGAGCAACTCTCTCTCAGAACAATGTTTATTTCACGTGAATTCGTTAATAAACATATATGTTTTATATGTCTGAAGAAAGGCACACATATAACCTTCACTTTAAACACTTTACCATAGACATATTTAAAGTTCTAATGAAGATAAATGTATTTTAAAAATTACGGAGCTCCCACCCCGTAAAGACTGAACGACAGAGCCACTCTCTCTCAGATCAATGTTTATTTCACGTAAATTCGTTAATAAACACAAATGTTTTATATGTCTTAAGCAAGATAGAAATAAGGGCTTCATTTTAAATACATTACAATAGACATATTTGTCATGTTCACAGAAAATGGTACCATCCGTTTTCTATGTGTGGCGGAGCAGACGCCAGAGGGAAGGTAAACAAGAGCGTACAGGACGCCCGCCAAGCTTGGTAGCTACTAGTCATGTAACATCTTAAGTATTAAAGTCAGTAACCAAGCAATGGCTATATCAACCCTACAATCAAGACTTCCTCAGTAACACACAAACACCACATTGGCGACGAGGATGAGCTGTGAACGCAGGTATTTGTTCAGTTTCAAACACAAGGGAGAAGCATGCTGCCTGGAGGAGAAAGAGAAGCTGTGAGCGCCATACCCGATGCTGTATGCTAACCGATGCTGTGTGCTAACCGATGCTGTGTGCTAAACGATGCTATGTGCTAACCAATGCTATGTGCTAACCAATGCTATGTGCTACCCAAGCTATGTGCTGACTGAAGAAACTGTGTACTGAGGAATCTGCCGACGCGGTGTACGAAACGACGCTTTGATGCTGTATACAAAACCCGATGTTTTGTATACGAAACGCGCTCTGTGCTAAAATTCTTCACGCTGTGAACTGCCTGCTGTGCCAACTGCTGCACAACTGCTGCGCCAACTGCTGTACCAACTGCTGCACCAACTGCTGTACCAACTGCTAACTTCTGCTGTGCCAACTGCTGACAACTGCTGTGCTGCTGTGAGTAGGAACAACACATGTACACAAGGGCTAGGTAAGAAGTCAGTTGCTGCTATATTGTGCACGGTTGTGAACTGTTGCATTAAAATGCTTGTGTGCTTTGCAAAATTAAAGTAATTACAGTGAATTCTTAACTAACATATACAGTGCAGTAAGTGTTTAATATTTTGAGGAACATGTAAGTGATAAGTTTACATTTATTCAGTAAAAAAAAATGGCAAATATACCTCAGTTTCCTGCATTTGATCCTGACTGTGACCAGACAAACCTGTTACAGAGGTGGGTCAAATGGCTTAAAAGGTTTGAAAATTTGTTGATAGTTTCAGACATCAAAAGTGCTGAAAGAAAGCGTGCCTTTCTACTTCATTATACAGATGATAGAGTTTGTGACATCTTTGACACACTGAAAGACACTGGTGGTGCCAAAGATTATGACATTGCCAAACCTAAATTAACTGAACATTTCAAACCAAGGCAAAATACTGCAATGGAAATTATGCATTTCAGGAGAGCCAGACAACTCTCTAATGAAACTGTGGATCAATACCACACACGTCTGCAGGGTTTAGCAGCCCATTGTGAGTTTGCTGATGTTGACAAAGAAATCAAACAGCAAATAATTGAAACATGCACCTCTAAACGTCTTCGTCGAAGAGCTCTAGAACTTGTTGATGATGACAGTTCTCTTACCAAGATACTGGATATGGCTCGTCGAATAAGATGCTGCACGTGATGCTCGTGCCATGCAGTGCAGTGCCAACAACGGTTCTGCCACTGTTACTAACAGTGATGAGGTACGTAAGGTTCAGGGAGGACACCGTGATCAAAGAAGATATCATGGCAAACCTAACAGTGAATTGAGCCGAGAACCACATCACAACTGGGGTCATGGAACAAGACTCAAGCAGTCACAACGACCCACATCAGAGGGTGTCAACAATAAATGTTACAATTGTGGAGGAGACTACCCACACCAAGGTAATGTTTGTCCTGCTCAAGGTAAGAAGTGCTATGAGTTTGGAAAACTAGGTCATTTTGGTGCTATGTGTCGTTCCGCACTAAAGAAATCACAGTCAATGAATAAAAGCACTGTACGAGGATCAGGTCATGGGGGTCGAGGTGATAAACACAATATTGCACCTCATATCCAGAATGTTAATAATGTACAAGACAACATTTCATTACAACCAGTCTCAGATGACAGTGAATGTGATTATACTTATGGAGTACAATCAATCACAGAATGGAATGATCTTCCAAACAACCCAGAGACATGTATATACATTGCTGGTATTTGTCTCAAAGTTCTCATTGACACTGGATCAAACATTGACACCATTGCTGAGTGCCACTATGAAAAATTTAAAAAACAGTTCCCAAAGCTTGAAAACTATGATGGCAAAGCCACTGCCTATGTTTCAAAGGTAGCCTTGCCAGTGATTGGAACTTTCACTGCAGAGATTAAGTCAAAGAATGCAATGCTCACTATTACATTCCATGTTGTTAGGAATGCAAAGGAGTCTTTACTCAGTTACAAGACTTCAACCAAATTGGGGCTACTTCAGCTTTATAATGCTGTAGCAGTGGAATCTGCAAACAATGTTGATGGTATTGTTGCTGAACTTTCTGATCGATTTAAATCCATAGGTTGTTATACTGATAGCAAAGTACATCTGCATATCAACCCAGATGTAATTCCAGTTGCCCAACCACATCGCCGACAACCATTCCATATTCGCAAGAAAGTCGATGCCGAACTGGATAGGCTGATCGAACTAGATATCATTGAACCAGTAACAGGCCCAACACCATGGGTAAGCCCAATTGTCACTCCACCAAAGCCGAAGAATCCAGATGAGATACGCATTTGTGTGGAGATGCGTGTTCCCAACAAGGCAATAATGCGTGAACGCCATCCTACACCCACTGTAGATGATATGATCTACCGCCTGAATGGTGCAACTGTATTCAGCAAGTTAGATTTTGTTGTAATCCACAAGTTAGTAGGAATTATTAGCTAGAGGAGCATTACTACAACACTTAACGAATGATGATTGGAAGTACATGTAAATAGACAGACTATGGATCACATATCTAAGAAAGGTCAATGGATTAAGACCGAAGCTGTTTAGCCAAATTAATAATTCCTGGAAAGAGGAATTATTCTTCGTCAGGCTTCTAGGATCAAGGTTACCGCTCTAGGGATAAGGTTAATCGGATTATACCTTCCTCGAGAGGCGTGGTGAAATGTTTGAGGCATGGTTGGCTGGAGTCAGTCTGATTGTGGGAGTTGAACTGGGAAGTCCTCTGGATCCCCGTTTGCGGCAGCAACGAAGTGTAGCAGACAGCTATGCGAGAACCTGATGTGATCTTAGTGACCAAGTTAAGTCTGCAGTATGTGAGTATTGAATGAAAGACTAACCGGGTGTGGAGCGTTGTAGTAATCATTCCGTATTAGGGACTTAGGGGCGGAAGTTACGAGTGTGGGTGGTGATCGCGGAGGTCAAGTGGTCTATGGTATTGGAAGTGTATTGACCTAATAGAGTATGTTAATATGTATTTATTTGTCAGAGTCTATTCTTTGTAATTAAATGACAAAACCCGACGGCCGTTAAATACCTTCCATATGTTCATTCATTGTGTTCCAGTACAAACCGAGTGGTACGCCTCAAGGGTCTGGTGTGTGTAGGAGTATAGGTGGTAGTAACGGTTGCTGAGGCAAGGTGTTATGTGTTGTGTAATCGCTGTGTTCGGAATGAACTGGGGGGCGGCATCACGACAATTTAAACAAGGGCTATCATCAGCTTGAACTTGATGATGAGAGTCGCTTCATCACAACGTTTACAACACATCGAGGTCTGTATAGGTACAAGCGCCTGAGTTTTGTTATCAACAGTGCTGCCGAGGTATTCCAGCACATCATCAGCCAGGTAATGCAAGATATACCTAATGCTGACAACATGTCTGATGACATTATTGTTTATGGCCGTACCCAAGCTGAACACGACAAAGCTCTTTGTGCAACATTGCAACGCTTACGAGAAAAGAATTTGACATTAAGCCGAGCAAAGTGTGAGTTCAATCAACGTAAAATTGAATTCTTTGGACATGTACTTAGTGACAAAGGTCTGTCTCCAGATCCTAAGAAAGTTGCAAATATCAAAAATGCTGCACCTCCTTCAATGTCCACTGAAGTACATAGTTTTCTGGAATGGCAAACTACTGTTCTCGCTTCATTCCAGATTTTGCTACCATTACGAAGCCTCTACGTGAGCTCCTGAAGAAAAATGCATCATGGTACTGGAGCGATATCGAGCAAAATGCATTTGATGCTGTGAAAGCTGCACTAGTAGAGAATGCGACTGCTGCGTATTTTGATCCATCAATGGACACTGAGTTAACGGTGGATGCTAGTCCTGTTGGTTTAGGTGCTGTGTTAGCCCAACACAAACCTGGTCAACCAAATTCCAGAGTAGTAATTGCCTACGCCAGCCGTTCTCTCACAGATGTTGAGCAACGATACAGTCAGACAGAGAAGGAAGCTCCTGCTCTTGTATGGGGCTGTGAACACTTCAATGTGTATCTGCTTGGTGCGCCCTTCACCACGATAGTCACTGACCACAAACCGTTGGAGACCATCTTCAATAATCCAAAGTCCAAACCACTAGCTCGCATTGAGAGATGGGCTCTTCGTGTGCAACCATACAACTTTACGGTGAAATACAAGCCGGGTGCAGGCAATCCCGCTGATTATATCAGTCGACATCCTGCCAACAGTTTCACCATCACCAAGCATCAGCAAGTTGCCGAGGAATATGTACACTCTGTAACCTGTGATGCAGTCCCTAAGGCTCTCACTCTTGATGAAATCCGTACTGCAACCCTAGAGGACCCAACTCTGCAAGCAACAGTGGATGCATTGACTAAGAAAAAGTTTCCACGCATCCCACCCTCAGGAGTTGACCAAGATGCATTCAAAGCACTAGAACGCATCCAGACAGAATTAAGTGTTACGCAACAACGCGACACCGTGCTGCGAGGTACTCGTATCGTCATTCCAGCTGTTCTCCAGCAACGTGCTCTGAAGCTTGCACATCAAGGACACCAAGGTCTTGTTAGGACCAAACAGCTGCTACGAGAAAAGGTGTGGTTTCCTGGCATTGATCGTCAAGCAAAGGATATGCATGATGCCTGTGTCCCTTGCCAAGCTGCAGTGGATACTTCAAGACCAACACCTCTACAACCTTCACCACTACCTGCTGCACCATGGACGGAAGTATCGATGGACTTCTGCGGACCGCTACCAACTGGAGAGTACTTGATGGTAGTCATTGATGATCACTCACGTTATCCAGAAGTAGAAATCATCACTTCCACATCTGCAAAGGCCGTCATCCCGAAACTCGACAAGATCTTTTCAAACTTTGGCATTCTTGAAGTTGTCAAGACGGACAATGGACCGCCATTCAATGGACAAGACTTCGTCAACTTTGCTGAGCATATTGGATTCAAACACCGCCGTGTGATGTCACTACATCCTCAAGCAAATGGAGAAGTTGAGAGATTCATGCAACCTCTCATGAAAGCGGTACGCTGTGCTCATGCCGAAGGACGATCCTGGAAACAAGCTATGTATGCTTTTCTCAGGAACTACCGTGCAACACCGCATGGAACACTGAGCAAGTCGCCTGGCGAACTTTTATTTGGACGTCCTATGAGGATCTCACTACCCGTCATGCCAGCCGAGGTAACGGATAAACGTCTCGCTCAGAAGGATGCACTAGCCAAGGGCAAAATGAAAATTGTTCATGATCAACGTGCAAAGGAACAATTCATAAAGGTTGGAGATACTGTTCTCGTTAAAAAGAAAAAAGAGGGAAAGCTAGATATGCCGTATGATACAAAACCATGTAAAGTGATTAGTGTAAAAGGAACTATGGTAACAGCTAGTAATAGAGATCATAGTATAACACGTAATATGGCCTATTTCAAAGTGATTCCAACTAGTGTAGAAAATGATGAAGTGCAAAGTCGTGCAAAAGAAAAAGAAAAAATGAGTTATAACTCAATAAACAATTCATCAAGGGATATTATTGTATTTGGGGACTCTCTTCCTAAACGCCATGTTAAACGCGCTACACGATTTGATGATTAATTGTGTTCCTATGTAATGCAAAGTATTTACCTATTATGCTAAACTAAATTTAATATTATTTGAATAATGCAGATCTCTCATTCAATATTTTGTAACTTTGTATTACAGTTTCTTTCATGTTTGTTTAACATTGCATATGTATTTTTAAAATTGAAATCCTTTGTGGTAAAGATTAAGTTGTTTAAATTCTTTGTGTGCTTAATTAATGTTATATGTATGCAATATCTCTTGATATGTTAATAACTTACTTTGTGTCAATAACTTTGCTTTGTGCTACAAGCATGGTAGACATTCTGTATTCATTCTTTTTAAAGAAAAGGAGGGATGTCATGTTCACAGAAAATGGTACCATCCGTTTTCTATGTGTGGCAGAGCAGACGCCAGAGGGAAGGTAAACAGAGCGTACAGGACACCCGCCAAGCTTGGTAGCTACTAGTCATGTAACATCTTAAGTATTAAAGTCAGTAACCAAGCAATGGCTTTATATCAACCCTACAATCAAGACTTCCTCAGTAACACACAAGCACCACAATATTTATAGCTCAAGTGAAGATACATATGTTTTTATAGTAGCGCTCAGTAGCTTGTCGGGCATGGAGTGCAGACGCCTACGCACTTGCCGATATATTGTATAATTAACAAAGATACGCTAATAAAGCCTAAAATCTTATATGCCTCCAGAAAGACCGAGATATGAACATTATTATGATTGCACCAAATGAAATATATCATGTTCGAGAACAAAGATATATCAATTTTAAATTAAGTTTCGACTCTTGCTCGGGCGAGAGATATGGGGCGACTCTCGCCCCATCTATTGGAGATTCTGTCCACTAAAGACCCAAAGCTACTCAAACCCTTCTAGCATTATTTAAGTAATGAAGTAATATGGTATACTTACTCACTATAATGTAAGTGTTGAATGTAGAACATGAGAAAACATATATTTACTCCAAACTAATGTAATTTCATTATGAAATAATTAAATAAGTAGCATCAAAGGAAGTCGATGGTCCAAGCGTCAATGTTGTGGAGCGACTTATCCAAGAAGTATCGTTGTTTGGAAAGTGTTTGTTGGCACCAGTTGTCGCACTTCTCTGCACAAATTATCACAAATTTAAATTATAATGTTAACAAGTAGAATATATATTTTTAATAAAATCTAACATAACTAGCCAGAAAACATTTAACATTTATTAAAAATATATGTTTGGAAGTTAAATCGACTTCATAGGACAATAGTTTTGTTATATATACTCGTTATTCGTTGACATGCGTTCTACTTAAACTACCATGTACTGTACTTATGTAAAATCTCCCATGTCTCTTTGCTCATCTCACCGAACCCTACAGGCTCTGTGATATATTGTTTAATTAATTGAGATTCACAAATAAAGCTTATAATTGTATATGTTATCAAAAAAGCAGAGCTTAGTTTAGTTCGTTTATTATGCACCCCATACCCATCCTATGGGCGATAGTGGAGTGTTACAGAGGCACATAATGGGCTCAGGGACTGAGCCCCACAATTCTTATAGCCAAGCAAGTTATAATCTTGATAAGCTAGTTACAAAAGTCAATGCACATTGTCACATCAACAATGTGCTCGAGACCGACCATAAATACAGTTTTTTAATTTAAGCAACTGACATATATGGAGGGCTAGTGTCACAATTGATATATTTATCATACACATAACCCCCTCTCCCCCATCCCAATGGGCAGCGGTGGATAGGTTACAATCAAGTCGTTTTTTGCGTTTTATTCAGAGATTAGATCTTATTGGTGAGGAAAGATATTCATATTTTAAAGGAGGCTTCTTGGCTGATGCTCTCCATTGATGGAAAATATACAACCTTTTGAAAATCAATGTTAGTTTGATCTAGATATTGTAATTAACGAAAGTATTTATGTCATCAGAAAGGTAGAAATATAGGCTACATTTAAAATTCTTTGTTATAAAATATACTGAAGTGAAAACGAAGATATATGCGTTTTGATAGTTACTTGATGGCTAGCTCTGAGAGTGTGAAGCCCTGCACACCAGCCAATAAATTGTATAATTAGTTTCCATATATTTTAATTAATTTTAAAATCTATATGTCAGAAGAAAGGAAGATGTAGCCGTTAATGTGACAACATTTAAAAATATATATCTCTTAAGTTAAATAAATAATACCACCTTATCGCCGGTATCCGGACACATGAAAACTACCTAGGTATCAGTATCCAGCCAGGCGGGGATCACAGGCTGCACAATACTGATAAATTATGTAATGCACTACTTGTGGTCGATCTCGAACCCATTTATGATGTGACGACTTATAGTGAATTTTGTAACTAGCTCATCAAAATTGTATCTTGCTTAGCTAAATGAATTGTGGGGTTCGGTCCATTCATTTTCTCTCTTTATTATGCACCCCATAATACCCATTCCGTGGGCGGTGGTGTAAAGGATTACAGAGGCACATAATCGGTTCAGGAACTGAACCCTCTAGTTCGTTTAGCTAAGCAAATAACAGTCGTTTGACGCTAATTACAAAATTATTAATGTACACATACTTATGCATACATGTACATATACATACGTATACATATATACATACACATACATATTTAATCAACCAAACAAATACACACATCAGTAATCTTTTGTCACAAGTAATTCAACAAGAGGCTCACAACAGTCACTATACAAGGCACTTTACATCTATGAGGAGTCGCACAGTTACTAGTCTTGCTCCACACCCACCCAACTGGGCGGCAGCTTTACAGTCATGTGCTCCACACCCACTCAACTGGGCGGCAGCTTTACAGTCATGTGCTCCACACCCACCCAAATGGCCGGCAGGCTTTTACAGTCATTTGCTGCATACTTACCCAACTGGGCGGCAGCTTTACAGTCATGTGCTGCACACATACCCAACTGGGTGGCAGCTTTACAGTGATGTGTTCCACACCCACCCAACTGGGCGGCAGCTTTACAGTCATTTGCTGCAAACTTACCCAACTGGGCGGCAAGCTTTACAGTCATGTGCTGCACACATACCCAACTGGGTGGCAGCTTTACGGTCATGTGCTCCACACCCACCCAACTGGGCGACAGCTTTACAGTCATTTGCTCTACACCCCCCCCCCCAACTGGGGCGGCAGCTTTACAGTCATGGGCATGCATTACCTACACTAAGCAAATTTTGGATACTTCGCTAAGATTTCGGGCAGCACATCATTATGAATGAAGTACTTATACACATTTCATGGACACTATTGATGTTGTTATCTTTAAATTCCGCGATTTTTTCACATTCCATTATATAATGACGCAAAGTATGCGAATAGTTTCTGCTGACAGAGTTTACATTTAGTCACATCTACATCATCAGATGTTACAAATTCCCAGAGGTACTTTTAGCTGAGCCTAAACCTAGCAGTGGTAACATTTAGAAGTCTGCTAACATTATTGGATGGCCCATAGACGTGTGATTTATCAAAGTTTACACAATATTGTGAAATTGAGAGTCAGTGTAGTAACATAAATTGGTAAATCATAAATATTGTAAGTTAAGAATCTGATGCATGTGTGTGTGTTGGGGGTGGGGGGGGGGTTATACCCTTGGCAAGCGAGAGTGAAAAGTAACCTTACACGTTCTGCGGTCAATATGGGGGGCGAGGGAGGGTGGGAGAGTCAAATCCACCCTCCAACATCTGGGCATAGTACCAGCAGCCTCCACAACACCTCATCAGCCTCCAGCTGATGCTTGTAGATGCCTCATCTAACCTCACCTATGTCACGCATTAACCTACAGTTCCTGTGATATTTAAACTCCTCATCACAGTGGCGTCTCACCAATATAAATTGTATTGGATTTTGTCCCGAAATAGCTATATGCTGACTGGACGTGTATGTATGTATGTATGTATGTATGTATGTATGTATGTATGTATGTATGTATGTATGTACTCACCTAGTTGTGCTTACGGGGGTTGAGCTCTGGCTCTTTGGTCCCGCCTCTCAACTGTCAATCAACAGGTGTACAGGTTCCTGAGCCTATTGGGCTCTATCATATCTACACTTGAAACTCCTGTATGGAGTCAGCCTCCACCACATCACTTCCTAATGCACTCCATTTGTCAACCACTCTGACACTAAAAAAGTTCTTTCTAATATCTCTGTGGCTCATTTGGGCACTCAGGTTCCACCTGTGTCCCCTAGTGCGTGTGCCCCTTGTGTTAAACAGCCTGTCTTTATCAACCCTGTCAATTCCCTTGAGGATCTTGAATGTGGTGATCATGTCCCCCCTAACTCTTCTGTCTTCCAACGAAGTGAGGTTTAATTCCCGTTGTCTCTCCTCGTAGCTCATACCTCTCAGTTTCGGGTACTAGTCTGGTGGCAAACCTTTGAACTTTTTCCATTTTAGTCTTATGCTTGACTAGATATGGACTCCATGCTGGTGCCGCATACTCCAGGATTGGTCTGACATATGTGGTATATAATGTTCTGAAAGATTCCTTACACAAGTTTCTAAAGGCCGTTCTTATGTTAGCCAACCTGGCATATGCTGCTGCTGTTATCCTCTTGATATGAGCATCAGGGACAGGTCTGGCGTGATATCAACCCCCAGGTCTTTTCTCTCTCTCGGACTCTTGAAGTATTTCATCTCCCAAGTGATACCTTGTATCTGGTCTCCTGCTTCCTACCCCTATCTTCATTACATTACATTTGCTTCGATTAAACTCTAACAGCCATTTGTTCGACCATTCCTGCAGCTATGTATGTATGTATGTATGTATGTATGTATGTATGTATGTATGTATGTATGTATGTATTCCCAATCACGTTAAAGACTCCCCCTCTATCATCCACTTAAAGAGAAAAACAACTATGTACTAAATAATCAACTCCTTGTAACTTTAATTATGCTACCTTCCTATCTGTATTCAGACTGTGCCTACCATCATTATAGGTGATTATAACGCTAGGCATAGGAATATTGGTAATTCGCAGTTCAATAATCGTAACGGCAACCAACTGTTGTCACTATTAGGTAGTCACGATGATGCACTGATTGTGGGTGACCTTGAACCGATGAATATCTTCGGAGGTATTCTTGATCTATGTCTCGGTTTCAACGTCGCCCACACCGTGTGTGCCTCGTCAATAGTGCCAGATATGGCGTCTGATCATCTGGCCATATTAGCCACTGTAAGCAATTGGAAGCTCTATCCTCCCTGGCGGAATGTTCAAGCGGAAGAGGCTGGCTCTGCCCATCGATCAACGAGACAATCTTGTTGCTCATGTGACAGAATTGTACAGTTCATCTGAGCCTTCATCAGTTGAAGATTTTAACAATGAGCTCACAGATACTATCGACCAGTTTATAGAAACACTTGATCCATCGTCCAGGCCACGTAACCCAAATTACACTGGTCATAGCACTTATGCTTATTATAATGATTCTAAATTGCATACACTAAAACGCACTGCCAGAATAATTGGACCAGCTTATAGAAGGACCCGCACTGCTGAATGCTTCGGCTCTTTCAAGCGTCTCTGGCTGAGGCCAGGGAACATATGGTGGAGCTAAGGCAGACAGACTGGGAAACTTTTGTCCGTGGTCTCAATTCTCACACGCCCACTAAGGGGGCATCTCCCCGGTATTATGAGAGTTGTTGTAGGGTATTCATAATTTATTATCCTGATACATGTGAAAGGTGCTGCACCTAGGCAAGTTTCAGCATCTCAGCCTAAATAGAGAAGGAGAAAAAAAAATAAAAAAAAAAATATTTTCAACAATGTTCAATTGCTTTCACAGCCCACAATTGTGAACCAAAATCATTTCTACGACACTCGCTATGACCTTACTATATAATAAAGATTTGGTAGTATGATCTTTATCCCAGATGTATTTAGTCCAATAATACAGACTTTTAAAAGTTTCCCAAAAACGTATGCAACAAAATGAAGTGTATCATTATTTATAAAATCAATAAATCTACGTAGATAAGAAAACATACTACAGTTTTTAGAGGCGTAAACTCTACATATAATGTGCAAGTTTCATGTAAATTGAATAATAAATAAAGGCTGTGAAGGCAGATCTAGTTGTAAAAGTTGGAGTTGCGTAGCGCGCGCGACAAGTTACTCTACTTGCAATCACTCGTGACTGGTGATTTACTCATTGCGGCCAGCTCGTATGGAGAGCTCGCATGCATCTAGCTGTCAATGCTTTTCTCTTGTTCGTTTGGTAAGCCATATTGCAGTACAAATAGCAAAATAGCATGTTCTGGGAGATATTGTGTGAGCGCGTCAGCATACATCCTCTCTCCATGAGAGACACGCAGTCACTGAGGGGCACCGCCCTCTCACTCTCACGATTACTGTTGCCATTTGTGTGAGTTTATATTCATTTTATGCATAACATGTTATTTTCAACGCTATTACGAAAAATAAGACATCTACAACGTAAGATACAATACCCCGCGGCGCACTCACGCCGCGAAGACCAGATTCACGAAAGTTGCAGCGGGAAATTTGACTCTAATTACGTTATTTTTCAAGATATCATTAAACGGTTTGGCCCACAGTGTTGCCAGAACATTGTAGTATTTTTCGTAATTTTTCGTAAATATTCCATTTTTCATCGGATTTTCGGGTACCATGGCCCCTAAGTCGGGCATGGAAGGATATCAACCAGATCAAAGGAAAAAAATGTTGCAGAGATCTCGTACCCTAATCCTCTGCACAGAGCAATGAGCTTGTTGATGCTTGGGCCACGACTTCCAGCTTTGACAGTCTTCCTCTACCCTCACAGAATGAATTAAATAATAGATATACTGATAGGGCAAGGCTCTTTGACTTTATGCGCCATCAAGAGGATGACTGTGACATGTTTTTTTACGGAATACGAACTAGATTCTGCTCTACATAAAGACAAAGCTACATCACCCGGGGAGGATGGAGTTACTTACAGCATACTGCATATGGTTCTGCTAGTTCCAGGGAATCCCTTGCTTCAATTGTATAATATGAGCTATGTAACTGGGGGAGCTTCCTAAGTCATGGACCAACAGTGTTATTATTCCCATTCCTAAACCTCACCAGCCGAGTGCTTTTCGCCCAATCTCCCTCACTAGTTGTCTCTATAAGTGTCTTGAGAGGATGTTCTCAACCGTCTTCTTTACAAAATTAATAATATGTTGTCCTCCCCAGATATATGGCTTTACGCATGGAAAGAGTGTACATCACTGTATTACCACATTCCTCACCCTGCATACTGATAGGTCATATACCACTTTCCTAGATCTTAATTCAGCCTTTGACATTCCTAACCCACACGTCCATTCTGAGAGAACTTGTTAAAATGAATGTTGGAGGATGGCTTCTACGGTGGATAAGAGTAGTAGGGAGTAAGACTCACAGGTGATATTTTGTTTCAGGTCAAATATCACGTGTGAGAGTGAGGGTTTTGAGGTCCAATTTCCCGCGTGAGAGTCAGGGTTTTCAGGTCCAATATCCGCATATGGCTTCGGGTTTTTCAGGTAAATTTGGGTAGTCACAGATTTGGAATTCTTATGATGAAATAATGTCATACGAGTTTGTTAAAGTTCTTATGATGAAAATAATGTCATACTAGTTTGTTAAGAGTTCTTATGGGCAAAATTCAAGTCACTGATGTGGAATTAAGGAATTCTTATGATGAAATAATGTCATACGAGTTTGTTAAAAGTTCTTATGATGAAAATAATGTCATAGACGAGTTTTGTTAAGAGTTCTTATGGGAGAATTTTTTCAGAGTTCTTACCGATAATAAACAGATATTTAGGCCTTATACATTTAAGTAGGATTCTTACTTAGAAACTAGTATATTGCTATATATCTGAATCATTTCACTGCCTTCCCCCTCCCCCTGCATCTCCCGCTCATACCTCACACCCCCTCCCTCCCCCTCACCTCACAATCTCTCGCGTCACCTGTGTTTACTTTATGCCGTTAGCCAACGCCGCATGCAGGTCACCTCCGTAATCTTATCTTATCTTCTCCATAATATCTGGACCGTCCCTCTCCTTCATATTGTTCATTCATAGTTCCTTTTCATTAAAATAGTCAGTTTTACATATATAAACAAAGTCAGGGTCTAGCTCACGTTCCCACCTTAGTTTTACTAATACATCTTGTTTTGTATTCAATCATTTTCTTCAAGATTTAAAACACAGCTATTTCAAACGTATTAAAATACAATAATTTTGTTAACGAGCTCCAGCTCCTGTCCCCCGCCTTAGTCCCCTGTCGTATAATGAATACTAAACAGTCCAATCCCTCTAAAAATTTAAATAATCATATTTCAAACGTAGTTCAATACAGTAATTTAGTTACCAAACTCTAGCTCTTGTCCTCCACCTTAGCTCTCTCTCGTATCTTCGTTAATACCTATTCAAATTCCCCGAAATTTCTACCCGCTGTATTTCAGACATAGTTTAGTAAATGCAAACAGTTACCGAACTCTAGCTCTTATCCTCCGCCTTAGCTCTCTCTCGTATCTTCGTTAATACCTAATCAAATTCCCTGAAATTTTAACCCTCTGTATTTCAGACACAGTAAATAATATCAAGTCAGTTACGGTTTCCAGCTCTCATCCCCCACCTTACTTCCCTCTCGTGTCTTCTGTAATATCCTATCAAATTCCCTGAAATTAATACCCTTTGTATTTCAGACATAGTAAATAGGAACCAAACAATTATCAAACTCTAGCTCTTGTCCCCCAGCTTAGTTCATTTGTACAAGATCGTTAGTAAAAGACCAATTTTCCCAAATTTAAAGCAAACATACTTCAAAGTTAGTAAATAAGATCAAGTCAGTTTCTGAGCTCCAGCTCTCGCGTCCCACCCTACTTCCCCCTCAAGTCTTTGCTAATATCCTATCAATTCCCCTGAAATTTTTACCCTCTGTATTTCAGACACCGTAAATAAGATCAAAAACAGTTATCGAGCTCCAGCTCTCGTCCCCACCTTAGTTCTCTCTCGTATCTTTGTAAATAACCCATCAATTTCCCTGAAATTTTTTTACCCTCTGTATTTCAGACATAGTAAATATGATGTAAACAATTATAAAACTCTAGCTCTTGTCCTCGGTACAAGTTCACTCCTGTAAATTCACAACTTTCAGTCCAAATCCCCCGGAGATTTAAACACCCAACTACATTTTCAGAGATAGTAAATAAAAGCCAGTTCAGTTACCGAGTTTCAACTCTTGTTCCCCGCTTAGCTCATTTTGTACAAGTTCTTTATTATGCAACTAAATCACCTGAGATTTAAGATCACCTTACTTCTAACGTAGTAAAATTAATCAGGACATTAGCCAAGCTCCATTTCCTCTGTCTTAGATCATCGAACATAAATATATCCGATCAAGTCCCTCTCCAGCCTAACTCTTTATCAGAATAATCACCTTACCCTTTCCCTCCCTTACCTTCTCATCCCCAACGTATCCAAACCTTCAATAATCATACTGTATTTGCATATTTTCTCTATATTCAGCAGTGTTCTTCAAATTTTTTCCATGTTTTCTGTGTTCGCTCCATGTTCTACAAATGTTCACAGCAAGCTCAGTTCAAATTTTTTCACCTGTTTTTCTCATATTTTCTGTTTTCTACCATTTTCCCCCCATGTTCATTACACTCCCTTACATGTTTTCTGTACAACTTTTATACTCAGTATTCATGTTCTCAATGTTCTTAGCTTGTTCTTCACACATTCAGTGTTCATTTGTATTCAGTTATTTGTATTCCCTATGTTCCTTATCATGTCTTCATATTCTCTATAAGTTCTTATTCTCTGCATGCTAACTCTATTCATCAACTTTTTCTTACCTGTTTTCTGTGTCCACCGTATGTTCACTGTGTTCATTCCCTTACTTAACCTCAATTTTTTTATGTTCTTTGTTTCTTTAAACCAATTTGTTTCTTCCATTCACTAACTAGTTCTTTGTCAAATATTATACAGCAATATTATACGGCAATACAGTTCCCTCAACAATTTTAGTCGCCCAGTTTTATTTGCAAAACTATGTCAAAGTAATTCTCGTAGTCAACTTAATAGTTCTACCAACCCTGTTCTTAAACAAATCTACGCTTTATTCAGTTCCAAATTTTCAAAGACAAACCTTTCTTGTAACTTCTTAACTAAAAATTGCTTGTCAATCAACCGAAAATAGTCAGGATTAATCTCATTCAACACGGTTCTTAACTAAAACAACCTTTCTCTTAGCTAAAAATCATCAAAAGAATCTTACCATCACTGTTCTTAACTAAAATAACCTTTCTCTTAGCAAAAATAGTCAAGGGAAACGTTTCCAATACTGTTCATAACTAACTTTATCCACCGTCATTCAACTAAAAATAATAACTTTCATCATTTCCTAACTAAACTTATTCCATAGTCAACAGAAAATAACCGTGTTCATCATGTTTCATTGTCATTTCTTATCTAAAAAATTATCCGCCAATCATCAGAAAAGTCATGTTCATCATGTTTTGTCTTTTGCTTAACTAAAAGTATTCATCAGTCAACTAAAAAATAGTTACATCAACATGTTTCCCTGTCATTTCTTAACTGAAATATCACTTCTCTCTTCTGAAAATAGTCATGTGTAGCCTCTTTCCAACACTGTTCTTAACTAAAGTAACCTTTCACTTCAAATACTCATATTCATCATTGTTCCTAACTAAAATTATATGTCGTTAAGTAAGAAATATAGTCAAAGACACTCTTTGAGACATCAAGAACTTACTCAAAGACATCAAAGTTGCACTCAAAGACATCCTTTGAGACATCAAAAAACATCCTTTAAGACTTCAAGGGCACTCTTCGAGATATCAAAAGACACTCTCAAACACTCAAAATAATTTACTCGCATCCTCAAAGTTATTCTCTAAGTATCTTTTCGTTCATCTGAGACGCTTTCTAAGACATCTTTGTTCATCAAAGTTGTTCTCTAAGACATCAATCTTGTTCTCTAAGACATCAAAGATGTTCTCTAAATCATAAAAGGTAATCTCTAAGTCACCTTCGTTCATTAGAGAAACTTTCCAAAACATCTTCGTTGATCAAAGTTATTCTCAGAGTCATCAAAGTTATCTCTAATTCACCTTCGCTCACCAAAAAGTTGTTCTCTAAGACATCTTTGTTCATCAAAGTTGTTCTCTAAGACATCTTTGTTCATCAAAATTGTTCTCTAAGACATCAATGTTGTTCTCTAAGACATCAAAGATGTTCTCTAAATCATAAAAGTTAATCTCTAAGTCACCTTCGTTCATTAGAGAAACTTTCCAATCCATCTTCGTTGATCAAAGTTATTCTCAGAGTCATCAAAGTGATTTCTAATTCACCTTCGTTCTCCAAAAAGTTGTTCTCTATGACACCTTCGTTCATCAAAGAAACTCTGCTTCTTCCATCATGTTATTCTTTAAGACATCTTCAGTCATAAAATTTCTCTCCAAAATGTAACTAGTTCAGTTTTTCATACCAAACCTGCACTTCTGTTAAAATATATTTTCTTAGTCACTTTACCCTAAAACTGTTCTCTGAACTACACTGCTCAAACCTACGTAACTTATCCTCTCCACCCAATGTCACTTAGTTAACGTAACGTTCCTAAACCTAACTTTACCTATCCTAACATAACTTACCTTACCTTACCTATCTTACCAAACTTACCTAACCTAACCCAACTTATCCTGCTTAACCTAACTTACCTACATTATCTAACTTAACCTGCTTAACCTAACTTTAACTATCCTAACTTAACTTACCTTACCTTACCTATCTTACCTAACTTACCTAACTTAACCTAACTTATTCTGCTTAACCTAACTTACCTACATTACCTAACTTAATCTGCTTAACCAAACTTCACCTATCCTAACTTAACTTACCTTACCTTTACCTATCTTACCTAACTTAACCTGCTTAACCTAACTTTACCTATCCTAACTTAACTTACCTTACCTTACCTATTTTACCTAACTTAACCTGCATAACCTATCCTTCTTAACCTAACTTACCTTACCTTACCTATCTTACCTAACTTACCTAACTTAACCTAATTTATCCTGCTTAACCTAATTTACCTACATTACCTAACTTAACCTGCTTAACCTAACTTTACCTCTCCTAACTTAACTTACCTTACCCTACCTATCTTACCTAACTTACCTAACTTAACCTAACTTAACCTGCTTAACCTAACTTAACCTAACTTACCTACATTACCTAACTTAACCTGCTTAACCTAACTTTACCAATCCTAACTTAACTTCCCTTACCTTTACCTATCTTACCTAACTTAACCTGCATAACATAACTTTACCTATCCTAACTTAACTTACCTTACCTTACCTAACCTGCTTAACCTAACTTACCTTACCTTACCTATCTTACCTTACTTACCTAACTTACCTTACCTCACCTATCTTACCTAACTTAACCTAACTTATCCTGCTTAACCTAACTTACCTATATTACGTAACTTAACCTAACTTACCTAACTTAACCTAACCTAACCTGCTTAACCTATCTTACCGTACCTTACCTAACTTACCCTAACTTATCCTGCTTAACCTAACTTACCTACATTACCTAACTTAACCTGCTTAACCTAACTTACATAACTTAACCTAACCTAACCTGCTTAACCTAACTTACCTTGCCTTACCTATGTTACCTAACTTATCCTGCTTAACCTATCTTACCTAACTTCACCTAACCTAACTTACCTACCCTACCTAACTTAACCTGCTTAACCTAACTTACCTTACCTTACCTAACTTACCTAATTTAACCTGCCTAACCTAACTTACATAACTTAACCTAACGTAACCTGCTTAACCTAACTTACCTTACCTTACCTATCTTACCTAACTTAACCTATCTTATCCTGCTTAACCTAACTTACCTACCTTACCTAACTTAACCTAACCTAACTTACCTACCCTACCTAACTTAACCTAACTTACCTTACCTAACTTAACCTAACTTATCCTGCTTAACCTACCTTACCTAACTTAATCTTACATTCCCAAACTAATGTATCCTAACTTATCTAGTCCAACCAGACATTATCTAACTTACATATAAATTCCTGCTTGCCTTTTGTGTTTCGTCAATCATTGTCTCATATTCATTTACTCATTTCAAGGGTTAATTTCTCAAATGGACATTTTTGCATTTCAAGTGTTATTTGTTTAAGATTGGGTGTTTAACCATTTCAAAGGATTTTTGTTATATATGGGAATTTACTCGTTTCAAGGGCTAATTTCTCAAATGGTCATTTTTGCAGATCAAGGGTTATTTGTTAAAGTTCGTCAAGTTGCTCATAAGTTGTATTTATTATGTTTGTTATCATTTAATCTTCTTCCCCAACCCTTTAACCTAACCTTTCAGATGTAGTTTATTGAGTTTTTGACGTATTTGTTGAATATAATATCCTTTTCATAACCTTTCAGATGTAGTTTTGTTTCTCCTTTGTATATTTTTACCCAAACCCACCATCCCACTTAACCTTCTTTCCTTCTTTTACTTTAAATAATATATAAAAGTGCACAGGGGGAGGGATATTAACACTATACAGGGGGATTATTCACAATCGTTGTCTTCTGCTGAAGACCCTGGTGCAAAACTCTCGGTGCTGAGTCCTCGGTGTTTCTTCGTGGCCCCACAACAAATCCTCTGAGAAGTTGAGCCTACCCTGGCCACAGGTCAGCCAAAACACAGGTCCACTGGGGGCCAGCTGGTCTGCTGGCAGGTTCCGGAACAGCAAGGCTGGTCAGGCCACTCCACGAACGATATAAGGGGAACGCCCTAGACAGGAGCCTCGTGTGACACCACAAATCACTCTCCTGTCCTCAATACCCCAGTGGATGATCGTCTCCAACAGTCGGTCCCGGGTAATCCTTCTACTGCCACTCCACTGGCAGGGTAACACACCACAGTGTTCTTCCGGGGGGACGACTTCACAACTGCTGCAGCAAAAGTACAAGGTATGGAGACGGCTGCCTTGGGTAGACTGACTCAACTTCCAACTCAGTGGTCCCAGGTCGGCTCTGTAAGCAGACACGTCATCAATAACAGGGACACTAAAACACCTCACTTACAGGCTCAGACACAAACGCCCGACATATCCACTCCATAGATGGCGCTGGTGTCTGAGCACCACCTCACCAGAGGTCAGCAGCGGCTGTGTTGAGCGCTGAACAGGACTGGAAACAGGCCCTCTAGGCCAGTACACCTTGTCCTCACCAGGTGTCATCGTCTGCTTGGAGGGGGTTTCGGGAGCCGACCCACAGATGGCGCGGTCGTCACTGCTCCGTGCTCGGACGCTGGATCCGGGTTCGTAACACCTCCCCACCAAAAAGAATTTGGTTTGGGGTTCTATAAAAAGAGACACAAACCAAATTAGTACGGCGACACAACTCCAAATGGACTCACATACTTTATATACTGGAACGGCGAGGCTGTCTCGTCCACAGAACTGTACTAAGGGGAAACCCTGGCACAAAGGGAACTTGAAAATGGCAGGCGATGACCTGCCTGACGTAATCTTCCACGTCTCCACTGCGATGTCAAGCAGGGGCATCATCTCACACCTCTCGAGTAAGGATCGATATCGACCCGGTCTAGGGCGACTCGACACTTCCCTATGTCGTGGCACCGATGATGGCTGGTCACAGACGGCGTTTCTGGTGCCGGTCCGGTAGTCCTTCAGGGAGATAGGAACCTGGAATACAGGGGTCTGATAATTCAGAGTGACAGCGACAGTGGGCAAGGCAGTACTTACTACACACTCGTCTACTAGGCCCACACCTAGTTCCAACAGGGCTGCTTGCACACCGAAGATGGCATTCGCTCTGCCACCGTCAGGTCGACCAACGTTCCGCATAACGCTGCATTGAGGCTCAGCAGTCACGCGGGGGGTGTCAACCTGTCGGAAACAGTCACTCACATTATCATATCTCGTACCTCCTGTATCAACCATCACTTTCCAGGCCCCCTCCTTTGCCTGCAACACTTGCAGTGCAAATCTCCAATCCCTGGGAACTCTTTACGATATTCACGGGAGCCATCATCCTTCGGGTCGTCCACTGATCCTTACTGAGAACACAGAGAACACATACGAGAACAAAACAAAATACCGGTAGGAAACATTTGGTTACCTTAGGGACAAGTTTCCTGAGCCTGTCATGTCCATAGCCGGCAACATCCACTAGCCTGGCTTGGACCGAAGAGGACACTAGACTTTTTGAACACACCTCACATACCTCTGACGTCTGGGGAATCTCTGGCTGGTTCAATACACGCTGTAACTTGCCATACTGCAAGCACACACCCGCCTTCGCTCCAGACTCGTTGGTATCCGTTGGTGCCTGCACACAAGGCTTCTCTTCCTGCTCAGTTACCTCTGCTATCGCAACTGCATGTTCCTCATCGGGAGAAGAATCAGGAGACACCGTTAGAATACTGTCGATCTGCGGGTGAGAGGACAAATTAAACATGTTCAAATCCGGGTCTGTCTTTACCTGGATATTACCATTGCCTGCCGTTACCTCAGACCTTGCTGTTCTGGCTGACTCGTCCGCTATCTTGGGATGATTGGTGCTCCAATCGGTCACCAAGTCGTTGGCTAGTATCACGTCAATCCCAGCCACAGGGAGGGTATCGACTACTGCCAACTCGCAAGTGCCGTTGAAATAAGGCGAGTCGAGATGTACTGGCACTAAGGGGGCGATGTACTGCGTCCTTGGAAACCCAACCAGGACAACCTGTTGTCTCCCGTCCACACTTACTCCCTCGGGTAACGAGCTCTTCACGATCAGGGACTGGGTTGCTCCACTATCTCTGAGCACTACAACTGATCTACCAGTATGATCACTCGATACATACCCGCCTGAAGTGTGAGGGGAAAACAATCTGGGTTCTTCCTGCGTCGTCGTCGACTGGCTTCCTGCTGGTGATATTCCACAGCTCATCAACATCACTTCCCTTCGTGCGCCGCCACCTCTTCTGCCTCGGCACATAGCAGCTACATGCCCTTTCTGCCCACAAGTCCAGCACACCATATTCCTCCTTGGACTCCGGTGTTTCGGACTGCTAGGACTTGTTCTTCGAGGGCTACTTGGGGGCGTCTTCTTAGCACTTTGTGGGACGGGTCTTTCCTCTTCGTCATGAGGTCTGTCAAACCGGCGCTGGTAATTCCTTGGGACGTACTTAGCAGACGGCCTATGAGTCAGGATATACTCTTCAGCCATGGTGGCTGCCGCACTCAAGGTCTCTACCTGCTGTTCCTCTAGGTACGTCTTCAGGTCTCCAGACAAACAATCCTTGAAGTCCTCTAGCAGCATCAGCTGCTCGAGGTCTTCCTTGGTCTCCACCTTCCGAGAGGCACACCATTCCTGGAAAAGTCGTTCCTTGATCGTGGCGAATTCGGTGAACGTGTGCTCTGAGGTCTTTTTCAGGTTTCGGAACTTTTGCCTGTAAGCCTCAGGTACCAATTGGTATGCCATGAGCACAACCTTCTTCACCTTGTCATAATCGCCGGAGTCGTCAAGGGATAACGTGGAGTAAGCGATTTGGGCCTTCCCAGTCAAGACTGACTATCATGATGGCCCAATTCTCCCTTGGCCACTCCAAAGAGGCAGCGACTTTCTCGAAGGCTGCAAAGAACTTTGACACTTCCTTCTCATGGAATTTGGGGACCATTTTGATGTTTCTTACCGGATCGAAGCTACTGGTGTCCGTTGTTTGCCTCCGACCACCGCCTAATCGCAAAACTTCTAGTTCATGTTGTCTCTCTCTTTCCTCTCTGTCTCGTCGTTCTTGTCTGTCTCGTTCTTCTCTTTCTCGCTCTCGTTCTTCTCTCTCTCGCTCTCGTTCTTCTCTTTCTCTTTCTCGTCTCTCTTCTCTTTCTCGTTCTTCTCTTTCTCGTTTCTCTTCTTTTTCTGCTTTCCTTTCCTCTAAATCTAAACGTCTCATCTCCATTTCTTTATCTTTTAATTCGCGTTCCAATTCTAACTTCTTCCACTCTATCTCGCGATTTATTTCTAGGGCACGCATCTTGACTGTTAGGAAGCTGATATTAAACTCACCTGCATCACTGTCAACGTCACTGCCCTTATCTTCCTTTTCCGTGGAAGCTATGTCTGCACTTTCATTTGTACTAGGAGTCTCGCCTTCCTGTTTCTCTTCTGCCTTCAGGTGCCGGTGAACCTTGGACAAGATCTCCACACGGGAATCACTGGCACGGATCTTGATCTCCAGGTAGGCGCTCACTAGTACAAGCTCTGGTTTGCTCAGATATTTTAATCTGGCAAGACAATCTTCTCTGTTCAGAAAAGCCTGAACCTCGTCCAGATCATCGATGGTAGCTTTTTCTGCCATTGTCAGAGATGGAACACTTAGCACTTAACACACTGCTTACAAGTTAGCACTTAACGCACCGAGCACTGTTCTATGCCAATATTGCACTTTATCGCACCAAACACTGCACTTGCCAATATTGCACGTAATCACTTTGGGCACCGCACTACACAATATCGCACTTAATCACAGCGAACCCTTCGCTCTACAATATTGCACTGAATCACTGAGCACCGCACTAGTCAATATTGTACTTAATCGCTTAGTCACAGCGAGCACCGCACTGCACAATATTGCACTTAGTCACTCTTGAGCACCGCACCGGACGTATAACGTCACAATCGTCACACACAGGGGGAATTATATACAGGAATTACACCACTTCACCACCCCTGTCAAACATACTTAACAAGGGGTCGGATCCCGCTGGGGATGCCAATTATGTTACGGCCCTCTCGGGACACAACAGGGTTCTTACTCTGATGTTGTTAGAGGAAGTTGTATCCGACCCCAAGCCAGTAGTGGCTTTCAAGGGATGTGATCCGTGACGCAAGTAACTTAAAGGGGGTAGGGAAAGAAAGTTAAGAACTTAAGATTATAATTATTCCCATCACCAATAAATAATATATAAAAGTGCACAGGGGGAGGGATATTAACACTATACAGGGGGATTATTCACAATCGTTGTCTTCTGCTGAAGACCCTGGTGCAAAACTCTCGGTGCTGAGTCCTCGGTGTTTCTTCGTGGCCCCACAACGAATCCTCTGAGAAGTTGAGCCTACCCTGGCCACAGGTCAGCCAAAACACAGGTCCACTGGGGGCACCGCCGTGGAGGCCGTCAACCACACGTCCAGCTGGTCTGCTGGCAGGTTCCGGAACAGCAAGGCTGGTCAGGCCACTCCACGAACGATATAAGGGGAACGCCCTAGACAGGAGCCTCGTGTGACACCACAAATCACTCTCCTGTCCTCAATACCCCAGTGGATGATCGTCTCCAACTGTCGGTCCCGGGTAATCCTTCTACTGCCACTCCACTGGCAGGGTAACACACCACAGTGTTCTTCCGTGGGGACGACTTCACAACTGCTGCAGCAAAGTACAAGGTATGGAGACGGCTGCCTTGGGTAGAGGCAACTCAGTGGTCCCAGGTCGGCTCTGTAAGCAGACACGTCATCAATAACAGGGACACTAAAACACCTCACTTACAGGCTCAGACACAAATGCCCGACATATCCACTCCATAGATAGCGCTCGTGTCTGAGCACCACCTCACCAGAGGTCAGCAGCGGCTGTGTTGAGCGCTGAACAGGACTGGAAACAGGCCCTCTAGGCCAGTACACCTTGTCCTCACCAGGTGTCATCGTCTGCTTGGAGGGGGTTTCGGGAGCCGACCCACAGATGGCGCGGTCGTCACTGCTCCGTGCTCGGACGCTGGATCCGGGTTCGTAACAACTGATGAATACTTTTAGTTAAGCAAAAGACAAAACATGATGAACATGACTTTTCTGATGATTGGCGGATAATTTTTTAGATAAGAAATGACAATGAAACATGATGAACACGGTTATTTTCTGTTGACTATGGAATAAGTTTAGTTAGGAAATGATGAAAGTTATTATTTTATTAATGACGATGGATTAAGTTAGTTATGAACAGTATTGGAAACATTTCCCTTGACTATTTTTGCTAAGAGAAAGGTTATTTTAGTTAAGAACAGTGATGGTAAGATTCCTTTGACGATTTTTAACTAAGAGAAAGGTTGTTTTAGTTAAGAATCGTGTTTAATAAGATTAATCCTGACTATTTTCGGTTGATTGACAAGCAATTTTTAGTTAAGAAGTTACAAGAAAGGTTTGTCTTTGAAAATTTGGAACTGAATAAAGCGTAGATTTGTTTAAGAACAGGGTTGGTGGAACTATTAAGTTGACTACGAGAATTACTTTGACATAGTTTTGCAAATAAAACTGGGTGACTAAAATTGTTGAGGGAACTGTATTGCTGTATAATATTGCTGTATAATATTTGACAAAGAACTAGTTAGTGAATGGAAGAAACAAATTGGTTGAAAGAAACAAAGTACATAAAAAAATTGAGGTTAAGTAAGGGAATGAACACAGTGAACATATGGTAGACACAGAAAACATGTAAGAAAAAGTTGATGAATAGATTGAACATGCAGGGAACAAGAACTTATAGAGAATATGAAGACATGATAAGGAACATATGGAATACAAATAATGAACACTGAATGTGTGAAGAACAAGCTAAGAACATTGAGAACATGAATACTGAGTATAAAAGTTGTGCAGAGAACATGTAAGGGACTGTAATGAACATGGGTGAAAATGGTAGAAAACCGAAAAAATTGAGAAAAACAGGTGAAAAAATTTGAACTGAGCTTGCTGTGAACATTTGTAGAACATGGAGCGAACACAGAAAACATGGAAAAAATGTGAAGAACACTGCTGAATGTAGAGAAAATATGCAAATACAGTATGATTATTGAAGGTTTGGATACGTTGGGGATGAGAAGGTAAGGGAGGGAAAGGGTAAGGTGATTACTCTGATAAAGAGTTAGGCTGGAGAGGGACTTGATCGGATATATTTATGTTCGATGATCTAAGACAGAGGAAATGGAGCTTGGCTAATGTCCTGATTAATTTTACTACGTTAGAAGAAAGGTGATCTTAAATCTCAGGTGATTTAGTTGCATAATAAAGAACTTGTACAAAATGAGCTAAGCGGGGAACAAGAGTTGAAACTCGGTAACTGAACTGGCTTTTATTTACTATCTCTGAAAATGTAGTTGGGTGTTTAAATCTCCGGGGGATTTGGACTGATAGTAGTGAATTTACAGGAGTGAACTTGGACCGAGGACAAGAGCTAGAGTTTTAGAATTGTTTACATCATATTTACTATGTCTGAAATACAGAGGATAAAAAATTTAAGGGAAATTGATGGGTTATTTACAAAGATACGAGAGAGAACTAAGGTGGGGACGAGAGCTGGAGCTTGATAACTGTCTTTGATCTTATTTACGGTGTCTGAAATACAGAGGGTAAAAATTTCAGGGGAATTGTTAGGATATTAACAAAGACTTGAGGGGGAAGTAGGGTGGGGGACGAGAGCTGGAGCTCAGTAACTGACTTGATCTTATTTACTAACTTTGAAGTATGTCTGCTTTAAATTCGAGAAAATTGGTCTTTTACTAACGATCTTGTACAAATGAACTAAGCTGGGGGACAAGAGCTAGAGTTTGATAATTGTTTGGGTCCTATTTACTATGTCTGAAATACAGAGGGTATTAATTTCAGGGAATTTGATAGGATATTACCGAAGACACGAGAGGGAAGTAAGGTGGGGGATGAGAGCTGGAAACCGTAACTGACTTGATCTTATTTACTGTGTCTGAAATACAGAGGGTTAAAATTTCAGGGAATTTGA
Organism: Procambarus clarkii; assembly: GCF_040958095.1. NCBI lineage: Eukaryota > Metazoa > Arthropoda > Malacostraca > Decapoda > Cambaridae > Procambarus > Procambarus clarkii. Next base: position 36,207,581 of record NC_091176.1, read on the forward strand.
TTAGGTATTAACGAAGATACGAGAGAGAGCTAAGGCGGAGGATAAGAGCTAGAGTTCGGTAACTGTCTGCATTTACTAAACTATGTCTGAAATACATCGGGTAGAAATTTCGGGAAATTTGAATAGGTATTAACGAAGATACGAGAGAGAGCTAAGGCGGAGGACAAGAGCTAGAGTTTGGTAACTAAATTACTGTATTGAACTACGTTTGAAATATGATTATTTAAATTTTTAGAGGGATTGGACTGTTAGTATTCATTATACGACAGGGGACTAAGGCGGGGGACAGGAGTTGGAGCTCGATAAAAAAATTATTGTATTTTAATACGTTTGAAATAGCTGTGTTTTAAATCTTGAAGAAAATGATTGGATACTAAAGAAGATGTATTAGTAAAACTAAGGCGGGAATGTGAGCTAGACCCTGACTTTGCTTATATATGTAAAACTGACTAGTTTAATGAAAAGGAACTATGAATGAACAATATGAAGGAGAGGGACGGTCCAGATATTATGGAGAAGATAAGATTACGGAGGTGATCTGAAGGCGGCGTTTGGCTAACGGCGTAAAGTAAACACAGGTGTCGCGGGAGATTGTGAGGTAAGGGGGGAGGGAGGGGGTGTGAGGTATGAGCAGGAGATGCAGGGGGAGGGGTTGGTAGGGAAATGATTCAGTTATTTAGCAATATACTAGTTTCTAAGTAAGAATCCTACTTAAATGTATAAGGCTAAATGTATATATTGGTTTATTATCGGTAGGAACTCTGAAAATTTCTCCCATAAGAACTCTTAACAAAACTCGTATGACATTATTCTCATCATAAGAACTCTTAACAAACTCGTATGACATTATTTTCATCATAAGAACTTTTAACAACTTCTAAAATCTGTGACTGACAAAAATTACCTGAAAAACACGAAGCCATATGCGGGATATTGGACCTGAAAACCCTGTGCCATAAACACGAATTTTGAATTTCTCCCATAAGAACTTTAACAAACTTGTATGAACTTATTTTCATCATAAGAACTTTTAACAAACTTCTAAAATCTCAGAAATTATTTTCCTCATAAGAATTCCATAATTCCAAATCTGTGACTGCCCAAATTTACCTGAAAACCCCGAAGACATACAGACGAATTTTGACCTGAAAACCCTGTGCCACAAACACGAATTTCTCCCAGAAACAAAAATTCGTCTGTGCGTCTTAGTCCCTACTACAGATAAGAGGCTATCTATCCAACAGGAAGTCATCTGTACTGTTCCAAGGGCATAGGCGTGTAACGAGAGATTTAGAACTTGGCACTCCACAGGGAGGTGTCCTCAGTCGTACTCTGTTCAATGTGTTAATCAATGCACTTTTAAACTTAGTAACTAGAAGGTCCAGCGAATACATCATTAGCTATGTGGATGATATACTGATCCACACCAATGGATATACCAACACCCAAAATGTTCTGAACTCTGTATTGTGCACATGTCAGGAACTATGCTTAGTCATCTCAGTAGAGAAAACAAATATCCTGAACCGACACCCACCCAGACGAGGTGGGGCCGTTCGCAAAATGCAGTTGGATGATGGCTCTCTGCTCGACTATGTTACCAGATACAAATACCTTGGTCTTGAGGTTCTACTGTACCACAATGTTTTAGCCAGACTGGGTCGCCAATGTAGAGAGAGGCTCCGTGCTCTCAAGGCTGTGGCAGGCAAACACAACTGTACTGTACAGTGTTATATATTTATTTCAGTTTGAACAATTTTTAACATTAAAGGATAAATCCTTTAATTGGTTGAAATTGGTTTTAACATTCGAAATCTAATTTGTTGATGTTAAATAATATAAGGTTCAAATTTATTAAGATACATACTTTAAAAACTATTTCCATTTGATACCAACAGTATCACGTTAAGAGAAGCGTCTCGCCTTGCTAACCCAAGTATAAAATATATAAAGAAACGGTGCAACTGTACTGGTATCTGCAGTACAAATATATGTCCCTATTTAAAAAAATAATAAACTGCACCAATCACTGCCACTCCTCACACCAAGGCAACAATAAGGCGAGTGATAACAGTGCTTCACATTCGACAATGTTAAATTATTTAACAGATGACGAGATAATGAACATTGGAACAAATGTACAGCTCTCTGACCTTCATATAAAATCTGCATGTGACCTCATCAAACAAACTGTGCCAAGCGTAGAGGCCTTCATGACCCAGCGTTGTAGCGGGACCTCTCCTGGCTAGTTACAATTGGTGAATTTATTCAAATTATCCAAGTTGATGGTTGTCACTGGGTCACCGTTTCCAACATTGGAGTAACTGGACAAATTAACATATACTACACCAGGCATAAATTACCATCCAAATCTATTGCAGTTATCTTGTATGCTCTTGCTAATTGCCAGGATGATAATCTGATATGCAATATAATGAATGTCAGCAGACACAGGGACTCAAGTATGAGTGGGGTACATGCTGTGGCATTTGCTGCATCACTTGCAAGTGGTGTAGATCCGGTGAACCTCGTATGATATGCAGAATATGAGACAACATCTTCAAGAGAACTTTAAAGGAAAGTGTCTCATCTCATTCCCTGCAGCTCAGACACTGAGAAGAAAACGAATCATCCGGTCATGCTCGATGGAAGTGTACTGCATTTGCAGAAAGCCAAATGATTTGAAGCTGATAGTATGCTGTGATCGTTGCAATATATGGAACCATGGATCATGTGTAGGTGTTACAGAATGTAATGATGATTCGTGGATTTGTTTCTTGTGCGCTAGCAAGTTATTAATTATAATTTAAAATAATTAATACATTATTATTATAACCTTACCAAATGCTTTGCTGAATCAAATAATGTTATTACTTTCAATGTGTTACAATAGCATAATTAAGTGCTGCAAGTGTCAGGTCTTTTATATAGTCGGTATTTGTTATATTCTGAACTCTTTTTATGTTATTTAAATTTCAAATAGAAATAGTTTTTAAAGTATGTATCATAATAAATTTGAAACTTATATTATTTAACATCAACAAATTAGATTTCGAATATTAAAACCAATTTCAACCAATTAAAGGATTTATCCTTTAATGTTAAAAATTGTTCAAACTGAAATAAATATATAACACTGTACGGTACAGTTGTGTTTAATTATGTTTTGCGATTCCTTTGGAAAAGGTATTTGTGCAACAAGTACTACTAGGTCACTATGAGATATGCTGAATGTTGTCAATATACCATCTGAATACTCTTCACTTTGCGTTAATCATTGAACGTTCTAATGATTAAGGTCCCCAAAAGGACTTAATCAGACCTCAGTGGACATTCTTACTCTCACTCTCTCTCTCTCTCAGAGCATCCCCTTGTGTGTTGTATGTGGGTGCTGAAGTTCAGTCTCTTGTCTATGTATAGGTGAAGGAACTTTCCATAATTGTTATTGCTAATGTTTACTTGTAATACTGGGTATACATCCGGATCCGGTGTTCTTACCCTCGACAGCGGCGAGGGTAAGTCGCGGTCGTATGGTCTGAAACCCACAAATATTTACAATGGGGGGGGGGGGATAACATTTCCTCTTTATGCACGCACACACAAATGAACTATGTTACTTAACTGGAAGCACTCATACAACATAATTTACACGATTTCTCAGGATAATTATACTTCTTACCAGCATATATACACTATAGTACCTAGGAGGTTCTCTTCAATGGTATCTAAGATAATTAAAAGAACCCAAGCAAACCACTGTGGAAATGTGCAGGACAATCATATCAATTGTGACACTAGCTCTCCACATATGGCATTTGCTTAATTTAGAAACTGTACTTGTGGTCGATCTCGAACCCATGTTGTTGATGTGACGATGTGTTATGAATTTTGTGGCTAGCTCCTCAAGATTGTAACTTGCTTAGATAAATAAATTGTGTGTTCAGTCACTGAACCCCTTTATGTGATAAATTAACTAAACTAAAAACTATAGTATGGCGACGAAACGTGAACTGCATAACGTAAATAGGGATTAACCAGAAAAAGGTATAGGTGAAGAATAACACCAGGTAACTGTAAAGCTGCCGCCCAGTTGGGTGGGTGTGGAGCACATGACTGTAAAGCTGCCGCCCAGTTGGGTGGGTGTGGAGCAAGACTAGTAACTGTGCGACTCCTCATAGATGTAAAGTGCCTTTTATAGTGACTGTTGTGAGCCTCTTGTTGAATTACTTGTAACAAAAGATTACTGATGTGTGTATTTGTTTGGTTGAATAAATATGTATGTATATATGTATACGTATGTATATGTACATGTATGCATAAGTATGTGTACATTAATAATTTTGCAACTAGCGTCAAACGACTGTTATTTGCTTAGCTAAACGAACTAGAGAGTTCAGTTCCTGAACCGATTATGTGCCTCTGTAATCCTTTACACCACCGCCCACGGAATGGGTATTATGGGGTGCATAATAAAGAAAGAAAATGAATGGACTGAACCCCACAATTCATTTAGCTAAGCAAGATACAATCTTGATGAGCTAGTTACAAAATTCACTATAAGTCGTCACATCATAAATGGGTTCGAGATCGACCACAGTAGTGCATTACGTAATTTATCAGTATTGTGCAGCCTGTGATCCCCGCCTGGCTGGATACTGATACCTAGGTAGTTTTCATGTGTCCGGACACCGGCGATAAGGTGGTATTATTTATTTAACTTAAGAGATATATATTTTTAAATGTTGTCACATTAACGGCTACATCTTCCTTTCTTCTGACATATAGATTTTTAAAATTAATTAAAATATATGGAAACTAATTATACAAATTATTGGATGGTGTGCAGGGCTTCACACTCTCAGAGCTAGCCATCAAGTAACTATCAAAACGCATATATCTTCGTTTTCACTTCAGTTATATTTATGACAAAGAATTTTAAATGAATTTAAAAAATAAATACTTTCGTTAATTACAATATCTAGATCAAACTAACATTGATTTTTAAAAGGTTGTATATTTTCCATCAATGGAGAGCATCAGCCAAGAAGCCTTCTTTAAAATATGAATATCTTTCCTCACCCAATAAGATCTAATCTCTGAATAAAACGCAAAAAACGACTTGATTGTAACCTATCCACCGCTGCCCATTGGATGGGGGAGAGGGGGTTATGTGTATGATAAACATATCAATTGTGACACTAGCCCTCCGTATATGTCAGTTGCTTAAATTATAAACTGTACTTGTGGTCGGTCTCGAGCCCATTGTTGATGTGATAATGTGCATTGACTTTTGTAACTAGCTTATCAAGATTATAACTTGCTTGGCTATATGAATTGTGGGGCTCAGTCCCTGAGCCCATTATGTGGCTCTGTAACACTCCACTACCGCCCATAGGATGGATATGGGGGTGCATAATAAATGAACTAAACTAAGCTCTGCCTTTTTGATAACATATACAATTATAAGCTTTATTTGTGAATCTCAATTAATTAAACAATATATCACAGAGCCTGTAGGGTTCGGTGAGATGAGTGAAGAGACATGGGAGATTTTACATAAGTACAGTACATGGTAGTTTAAGTAGCGAACGCGAGAGTCGCCCCATCTCTCTCGCCGGAGCAAGAATCGAAACTTAATTGAAAATTGATATATCTTTGTTCTCGAACATGATATATTTCATTTGGTGCAATCATAATAACGTTCATATCTCGGACTTTCTGGAGGCATATAAGATTTTAGGCTTTATTAGCGTATCTTTGTTAATTATACAATATATCGGCAAGTGCGTAGGCGTCTACACTCCATGCCCGACAAGCTACTGAGCGCTACTATAAAAACATGTGTATCTTCACTTGAACTATGAATATGTCTATTGTAATGTATTTAAAATGAAGCTCTTATTTCTCTCTTGCTTAAGACATATAAAACATTTGTGTTTATTAACGAATTTACGTGAAATAAACATTGATCTGAGAGAGAGTTGGTCTGTCGTTCAATCTGTACGGGGTGGGAGCTCCGTAATTTTTAAAATACATGTATCTTCTTTAGAACTTTAAATATGTCTATGGTAAAGTGTTTAAAGTGAAGCTTATATGTCTGCCTTTCTTGAGACATATAAAACATATATGTTTATTAACGAATTCACGTAAAATAAACATATTTCTGCGAGAGAGTTGCTCGGTCGATCGATCTTTCCCGGGTCGGAGCTTGGCTATTATAAAAGTACACGTATCTTCGCTTTAAATTTAAATATGCCCATGGTAAGGTATTTAGAATGAAGCTTATATTTCTATGTTTCTTGTGACATATAAAACTCTTACGTTTATTAAGGAATCTGTGTGAAATAGGCATGGTTCTGAGATGAATGCTGCGGTTTTCGAGCTCGACGCGCGGCAATGGACGCCATACACATCCAGTGGGTGTTATTGGACCCCATACCCATTCTATGGGTGGTTGGAGCCCCATACCCATCCTGTGGGTTGTAGTGGACGCCATACTCATCCTGTGGGTGGTCAACCCGTTCTCGCAAATTAGTAAAGTCAATATTGACTTATTAACTACGTGCATAGGTGATATACTAAACATAATAGATACCCCTAAAAAGATTCATAGAAAACACCGACCTTACCTAACCTTGTTAGTATCTTAAGATAAGCATCTTATTGCTTCGTAATTACAATTATTACTTAACCTATACCTATTATAGGTTAGGTAATAATTGTAATTACGAAGCAATAAGATGCTTATCTTAAGATACTAACAAGGTTAGGTAAGGTCGGTGTTTTCTATGAATCTTTTTAAGGGTATCTATTATGTTAAGTATGTCACCTATGCACATATTTAATAAGTCAATATTGACTTATTAAATTTGCGAGAACGGGTTGGGGTGGTATTGGACCCCATACCCTTCCTGTGGGTGGATGTGATCCCCATACCCATCCTGTGGGTGGATGTGACCCTCATACCCATCCTGTGGGTGGTATTGGACCCCTTACCCACCTAACAGGTGGTAGTGGACAATATACCCATCGTAGCTATAGTTGGTATAGTAAGACACAATACCATCCATTTTTGCAATAGTTTACCCCATAGACATTCCAACGTAACATCGTTTTCTGTTAGCGTTCCTACAAAACATCCTTTAAAGATTTATAAAGCACAAACTATGGTATATAATATTGATTGGTGAAGGACTGTTATTCTATGTAATAATTTTTAGTGCTTATTATAATTTACTAAGAACAACTAATATTTCTCAAAACAAAACTACGAGCCTTCAATAGGAAGTAGCTGATCTGTAATATTCTAAGAGCATGGACAATAGTAGGTAAATTTCACAACCCATGTGGGACCTGAAAACAACAATTTTCCTTATAATTGAACCAATCACGACTATTCTGCTATCTAGGTTGACGGATTGGTACTGTGAGACGAAAATTGGTACGTGAGGAAGAGTTTGGGCCTTAGAAAAAAAGTAACTGGGAATATATCACATATTTACAAATTCATATTCAACATATTGACTTTAAGCATTAGGTCATATATATGCTGTCTTGTGTGAGAACGGGTTGAGTGTGTGGTGGTAGTGTAGTGATTGTGGTAGTGTGTGGTGGTGGTGAATGGTGGTGGTGGTGGTAGTGTGTGGTGGTAGTGGTAGTGTGTGGTGGTGGTGGTAGTATGTGGTGGTGGTGGTAGTGTGTGGTGGTGGTGGTTGTGTGTGGAGGTGGTGGTGGTGGTAGTGTGTGGAGGTGGTAGTGTCTGGTGGTGGTGGTAGTGTGAGGTGGTGGTAGTGTGTGGTGGTGGTGGTGGTAGTGTATGGTGGGGTTGGTAGTGTGTGGTGATGGTGGTAGTGCTTGGTGGTGGTGGTAGTGTGTGGTGGTGGAAGTAGTATTGGGTGGTAGTGTGTGGTGGTTGTGGTAGTGTATGTTGGTGGTGGTAGTGTGTGGAGGTGGTGGTAGTAGAGTGTAGTGGTGGTAGTAAAGTGTGGTGGTGGTGGTAGTGTATGGTGGTGGTAGTAGTGTTTGGTGGTGGTGGTAGTGTGTGGAGGTGGTGGTAGTGTGTGGAGGTGGTGGTAGTATGTGGTGGTGGTGGTAGTGTGTGGTGGTGGTGGTAGTGTATGGTGGTTGTGGTAGTGTATGTTGGTGGTGGTAGTGTGTGGAGGTGGTGGTAGTGTGTGGTGGTGGTGGTAGTGTATGGAGGTGGTGGTAGTGTTTGGTGGTGGTGGTAGTTGGTGGAGGTGGTGGTAGTGTGTGGAGCTGGTGGCAGTGTGTGGTGGTGGTGGTAGTTTATGGTGGTGGTGGAAGTGTATGGTGGTGGTAGTGTGTGGTGGTGGTAGTGTGTGGTGTTGGTAGTGTATGGTGGTGGTGGAAGTGTATGGAGGTGGTGGTAGTGTGTGGAGGTGGTGGTAGTGTGTGGTGGTGGTAGTGTGTGGAGGTGGTGGTAGTGTTTACTAGTTGTGTGTTTTTTACTAGTTGTGTTTTTGCGGGGGTTGAGCTTTGCTCTTTCGGCCCGCCTCTCAACTGTTAATCAACTGTTTACTAACTACTTTTTTTTTTTTTTTTTTCCACACCCCACACACACACACACACCCCAGGAAGCAGCCCGTGACAGCTGACTTACTCCCAGGTACCTATTTACTGCTAGGTAACAGGGGCACTTAGGGTGAAAGAAACTTTGCCCATTTGTTTCTGCCTCGTGTGGGAATCGAACCCGCGCCACAGAATTACGATTTCTGCGCGCTATCCACCAGGCTACGAGGCCCCCAGGCCCCTAGTGTGTGATGGTGGAAGTGTATGGTGGTGGTAGTGTATGGAGGTGGTGGTAGTGTGTGGAAGTGGTGGTAGTGTGTGGTGGTGGTAGTGTGTGGTGGTGGCAGTGTGTGGAGGTGGTGGTAGTGTGTCGAGGTGGTGGTAGTTTGTGGAGGTGGTGGTAGTGTGTGGTGGTGGTAGTGTTTTGTGGCGGAGGTAGTGTGTGGTGTTAGTGGTAGTGTGTGGAGGTGGTGGTAGTGTGTGGTGGTTGTGATAGTGTGTGGTTGTGGTGGTAGTGTGTTGTGGCGGTGGTAGTGTGTGGTGTTAGTGGTAGTGTGTGGTGGTTGTGGTAGTGTGTGGTTGTGATGGTAGTGTGTGGAGGTGGTGGTAGTGTGTGGAGGTGGTGGTAGTGTGTGTTGGTGGTAGTGTATGGTGGTGGTGGTAGTGTGTGGTGGTGGTGGTGGTAGTGTGTGGTGGTGGTGGTAGTGTGTGGTGGTGGTGGTAGTGTGCGGAGGTGGTGGTAGTGTGTGGTAGTGGTGGTAGTGTGTGGAGGTGGTGGTAGTGTGTAGTGGTGGTGGTAGTGTTTCGTAGTGGTAGTAATGTGTGGTGGTGGTGGTGGTAGTGTATGGTGGTGGTGGTAGTGTGTGGAGGTGGTGGTAGTGTGTAGTGGTGGTGGTGGTAGTGTTTCGTGGTGGTAGTAATGTGTGGTGGTGGTGGTGGTAGTGTATGGTGGTGGTGGTAGTGTATGGTGGTGGTAGTGTGTGGTGGTGAAAGTAGTGTGTAGTGGGGATGATGGTAGTGTGTGGTAGTGGTTGTAGTGTTTGGTGGTGGTGGTAGTGTTTTGTGGTGGTTGTAGCTTGTGTTTGTGGTGGTAGTGTGTAGTAGTAGTAGTGTGTGGTGGTGGTTGTTGTAATGTGTGGCTGTGGTGGTAGTGTGTAATAATGGTGGTAGTGGTATTGTGTGGAGGTGGTGGTAGTGTGTGGTGGTTGTAGTGTGTGTGATGGTAGTATTGTGTTTGGTGGTGGTGGTTGTAGTGCACTGTGGTAGTGTGGTGATGAATAGTAGTGTGTGGTGGTAGTGGTTTTAGTGCACTGTGGTAGTGTGGTGATGGTGGTAGTGTGTGGTGGTGGTGGTTGTAATGCGCTGTGGTATTGTGGTGATGGTAGTAGTGTGTGGTGGTAGTGGTTGTAGTGCGCTGTGGTAGTGTTTGTAGTGCGCTGTGGTAGTGTGGTGATGGTGGTAGTGTGTGGTGGTCGTGGAAATGTGTAGTGGTTTTGGTTGTGTGTAATTGTGGTGGTAATTGGTAAAGGTTGTGGTAGTGGGTGAAGGTGGTGATGGTAGTGTGTGGTGGTTGTGAAAGGGTGTGGGTATTGTAGTGTGTGGTTGTGTTTGTAGTGTGTGGTTGTGGTTGTAATGTGTGGTTGTGTTGATTGTAGTGTTTGGTGGTTGTTGCGGTTGTAGTGAAATGGTGGTGGTTGTAGTGTGCGGTGGTGGTATAGAGTGTGGGTGGTCGTGTTGTGTGTGGTGGTGGTGGTAGTGTGTGGTTGTGGAAGTGTGTGTGTTGGTGTTGGTAGTGTGTGGTGGTGGTGGTAGTAGTGTGTGGCGGTGGTGATAGAGTGTGATGGTGGTTGTAGTGTGTGGTTGTGGAAGTGTGTGTGGTGGTAGTGGTAGTGTGTGGTGGTGGTGGTGGTAATGTGTGGTGGTGGTTGTAGTGTGAGCTGGTGGTGGTAGTGAGCAATGGTGGTGGTGGTGATAATGTGTAGTAGTGTGGTTGTGTGTGGAGGTGGATGTAGTGTGTGCTGTGGTGGTAGTGTTGGTGGTGGTAATGTGTGGAGGTGGTGGTAGTGTTTGGGGTAGGTGTTAGTGTGTGGTGGTTGTTATGGTAGTATGTGGTGGTGGTTGTAGTGTATGATGGAGGTGATACTCACCTAATTGTGCTTGCGGGGGTTGAGCTTTGTCTCTTTGGTCCCGCCTCTCATCTGTCAATCAACTGGTGTACAGATTCCTGAGCCTATTGGGCTATATCATATCTACATTTGAAACTGTGTATGGAGTCAGCCCCCACCACATCACTGCCTAGTGTATTTTATTTATTAACTACTCTGACATTGAAAAACATTCTTCCTAACGTCTCTGTGGCTCATCTGGGTAATAAGTTTCCACCGGTGCCCCTTGTTCGTGTCCCACCCGTGCTGAAAAGTTTGTCTTTGTCCACGCTGTCAATTCTTTTGAGAATTTTGTAGGTGGTTATCATGTCTTCCCTTACTCTTCTGTTTTCCAGGGACGTGAGGTTCAGCTCCCTTAGCGTTTCCTCTTAGCTCATACCTCTCAGTTTCGGGACGAGCCTGGTGGCATACCGCTGAATCTTCTCTAGCTTTGTCCTGTGTTTAACTTGGTATGGACTCCAGGCTGGAGCTGCATATTCCAGGATTCGTCTGACATAAGTGGTATACAGGGTCCTGAACGATTCATTACACAAGTTTCTAAAGGCAGTTCTTATGTTGGCTAGTCTAGCATATGCCGCCGGTGTATCCCTTTGATATGGGCCTCTGGAGACAGGTTCGGTGTGATATCAATCCCCAGATCTTTCTCTCTATTTGACTCTTGAAGGATATCACCTCCCAGATGGTACATTTTATTCAGGCCTCTGTTCCCTTCGCCTAATTTAATTCATTTACACTTTCCAGAGTTGAACTTTAGCAGCCATTTTCTAGACCATTCCTCCAGTTGGTCCAGGTTGTCCTGTAGTCTCTGTCTATCTTCATCTGTTTTGATTCTTCTCATAATTTTTGCATCGTCAGCAAACATTGAGATTAATGAGTCTATACCCTCTGGAAAGTCGTTTATATATACTAGAAACAGGATGGGTCCGAGTACAGAGCCCTGTGCGACTCCGCTGGTGACATCTCGCCAGTCTGATGGCTCCCCCCTCACTGTTACTCGCTGTTTCCTGTTGCTTAGATACTCTCTTATCCACTGGAGCACCGTACCTTTCACTCCTGCCTGCTGCTCCAACTTTCGTAACAGCTTTTCATGGGGTATTGTGTCAAAGGCTTTCTGACAGTCCAAAAAAATGCAGTCTGCCCACCCTTCTCTTTCTTACCTAATTTGTGTTGCTTGGTGGGTGGTGGTGGTTGGGGCTAGTGTGGGTGACGGTGATACGGGGTGGTGCGGGTGGTGTGGGTGGTGGTGGTAAGGGGTGGTGTGGGTGGCGTTGTTAGGGGGTCGTGTTGAGGGCGGTGGTACAGAGTGGTCTTGGTAGCGGTGGTTCAGGGTGGTGTGGACTATTGTTAAGGGGTGGTGTGGGTGGCGTTGTTAAGGGGTGGTGTGGGTGGCGTTGTTAAGGGGTGGTGTGTGTGGCGTTGTTAAGGGGTGGTGTGGGTGGCGGTGGTAAGGGGAGATGTGGGTGGCTGTGGTGTAGGTGGTAGTATTTAGGGTTAGTGTGGGTGTCGGTGGTAGAGGCTGGTGTGGGTGAAGGTGGTACAAGGTGGGTGTGGGTGTAGGGGATGGTGTGGAAGGCGGTGGTAGTAGGTGGTGTGGGAGGTGGTGGTAGGGGGTGGTGTGGATGACAGTGGTGGAGGGGGATGTGGATGGATGTGATGGGGGTGGTGTGGGTGGCAGTTTTGTGGATGGCGATTGTATGAGGATGGTGTGGGAGGCGGTGGTGTGGGAGGCGATGGAAGGTAGGGGATGGTGTGGGTGGCGATGGTAGGTAGGGGGTAGTGTGGATGGCGATGGTAGGTAGGGGGTGGTGTGGATGGCGATGGTAGGTAGGGGGTGGTGTGGGTGGCGATGGTAGGTAGGAGGTGGTGTGGATGGCGATGGTAGGTAGGGGGTGGTGTGGGTGGCGATGGTAGGTAGGGGGTGGTGTGTATGGCGATGGTAGGTAGGGGGTGGTGTGGATGGCGATGGTGTGTAGGGGGTGGTGTGGGTGGCGATGGTAGGTAGGGGGTGGTGTGGGTGGCGATGGTAGGTAGGGGGTGGTGTGGGTGGCGATGGTAGGTAGGGGGTGGTGTGGGTGGCGATGGTAGGTAGGGGGTGGTGTGGGTGGCGATGGTAGGTAGGGGGTGGTGTGTATGGCGATGGTAGGTAGGGGGTGGTGTGGATGGCGATGGTGTGTAGGGGGTGGTGTGGGTGGCGATGGTAGGTAGGGGGTGGTGTGGGTGGCGATGGTAGGTAGGGGGTGGTGTGGGTGGCGATGGTAGGTAGGGGGTGGTGTGGGTGGCGATGGTAGGTAGAGGGTTGTGTGGATGGCGATGGTAGGTAGGGGGTGGTGTGGGTTTCGATGGTAGGTAGGGGTGGTGTGGATGGCGATGGTAGGTAGGGGTGGTGTGGATGGCGATGGTAGGTAGGGGGTGGTGTGGATGGCGGTTATAGGTGGGATAGCGGTGGTAGGAGGGTGGTTTGAGTGGGGTTGGTTGGGGGGTGGTGTGGGTGGTAATGGTAGGGGGTGGTGTGGGTGACGGTTTTAGTGGGTGCTGGGGGTGGTGGTGGTAGGGGGTGGTGTGGTGGCGGTAGTAGGGGGTGGTGTGGGTGGTGATGGTAGGGGTAGTGTGGGTGGCGGATTTTAGGGGGTAATGTGGTGGCAGTGGTAGGGGGTGCTGTGGGTGGTGATGGTAGGGGGTGGTGTGAGTTCCGATGGTTGGGGGTGGTGTGAGTTCCGATGGTTGGGGGTGGTGTGGGTGGTGGTGATGGGGGTGGTGTAGGTGGTGGTGATATGGATGGTGTGGGTGGCGGTGGCAGGGAGTGGTGTGGTTGGCTTTTATAAGGGTTTGTGTGAGTGGCAGTGGTAGGGGGTGGTTTGAGTGGTGGTTGTAAGGTGTGGTGAGGGAGGCGTTGGTACGGGTTGGTGAGGGTAACGATGGAAGGGGTGTGAGGAGATGGTTCACCAGCTCACTTACAATAGTGCTCTTATGCCTGTGGGAGCCAGTACACTTGTTAAGTGCACTTGTTAAGTGGGCGGAATTAAGTTTGGTAACCAGCAACTGAAACATCTAGTGTTTGGGCTCATGTGAGAGCCCCAGTCATCAGCAGTCCATAAATGTTACCCTGGCCGGGGTGGCATGTCTGTGGACAGTGCTAGAGCTGATAGCATCATCTCATTGTATGGCATGGAGCCAGACAACTTTGCGCGGGAACAGCTAGGCCCAGGCGTGGGTGAGCTGTGGGCCTCCCGCGCTCGCTGGCCACTTGAGTCGTTGTCATGGAAACAGCTGCCATCTTAGTAAACATCTTGAGCCGCCATGTTGGTCGGCCATCTTGGAGTTGCCCTAGGGGCTATGCTACACCGTCGCTGATTGGATGAGAGGGGTAGGCCGCTGTATGCCTTCCTCTCATTGGTTATTTCGAGAAGGACGCGGGAGTCGTCGGTGTGAGCATCATTCTGAACCCAGCTGCCACATTGTCAAGACGCTTCCTGTACTCAATTCGGCCAAATTGAAGTATAGGGCGCCGTGGTGGCTGGACTACTCAACTGCTGATACTTCATGCTTCACCAACGACAGCGGTCGTCACAGAATCCGGCCGAAGTCGTCGCTTGGAGGGGTTTAAGACATTGTGTACAGGGGGTAGAGGTACAGTGATCTGGGATCGTGCGGAATGTGCATACGAGCAGTAACAGACTCGTAGATCCCATACCAGTCTTGATTAGACTTGCTAGTGCTCTGTAGCAGTCGATGGGAACGGGGAAATTCGTGTCAGTGTTAAGGCAAATTTCCCATGTTGGTGTGAGACGCTATCGTTGTGCGCGTCACCTGGGTACAAACGGGGTTCGAGTGTGCGCCAATTTTTCGAATAAATACCACGTAAGGTATTACCGCCGCCTACGCCACCCGGAGCGAGTCAGCCACCTATAGCGGGGTGCCTGATGTATGAGAATGGTGTTTAGCCGGCAGTGTGAATGAGTAAGTACCTATGTGTGTATTTCTGGTGATCGGTTAGTCTCTAAAAGCTTGAATTCGAGGTCAAGTGTTCCGTCACATTGTTACGCAGCACCTGTTCAGGTGGAGTGAATTGTGGGCGAGGAGATTGTCATCTTGTCAGTCCAGAGGAGACTAAGTCTGCTGTACACAGACGTACAGTGTGTGTGTGTGTGGGTACACACGGGAACAGAGTATACAAAGATTAGCCAAGGACTGTGAGGATGTCCATGTTATAATTATAGTATTCCATTGTGGTTTAATCATTTTTGATCGTCCGTGGGACGGAGTGATATCATTTCCTTGTGTGGTCTTTCAGGTGTGGAATTCCAACACTGAGCGCTCAGGTATGTGTATCGCCAGTGATTCCTGGCAATGATTATTGTGGAGTGTACCACAGTGTGGTCATAATTTCTTGTATTGTTCCCAGGGCCGTGACAAGTGTGATTTATATGTATATATATATATATATATATATATATATATATATATATATATATATATATATATATATATATATATATATATATATATATATATATATATATATATTAACGTAATTTTGGTAGAATTTGGTGAGTGACGAGGCTGTCTGGAGAGACCGGCACCGCTCTGTCGAGTGAGGTAACTCTCGAGTGTTTATCGACATGCGTGATTGATAAATCACTCACCCATGTGATTTAAGGGGTGCGCGATTTCTTTAGTGTTCCAATAACGTTTGATAGCTGTAGGCTACATGTGTCAGCAGTAATTATATATATATATATATATATATATGTATATATATATATATATATATATATATATATATATATATATATATATATATATATATATATATATATATATATATATGTCGTACCTAGTAGCCAGAACTCACTTCTCAGCCTACTATTCAAGGCCCGATTTGCCTAATAAGTCAAGTTTTCCTGAATTAATATATTTACTATAATTTTTTTCTTATGAAATGATAAAGCAACCCTTTTCTCTATGTATGAGGTCAATTTTTTTTTTTTTTGGAGTTAAAATTAACGTAGATATATGACCGAACCTAACCAACCCTACCTAACCTAACCTAACCTAAATTTATAGGTTACGTTAGGTTAGGTAGCCAAAAAAAGCTAGGTTAGGTTAGGTTAGGTAGACGAAAAAACATTAATTCATGAAAACTTGGCTTATTAGGCAAATCGGGCCTTGAATAGTAGGCTGAGAAGTGCGTTCTGGCTATTAGGTACGACATATATATATATATATATATATATATATATATATATATATATATATATATATATATATATATATATATACATATACATATGTATATATATATAAGCCTGAACAAGCCTGAATGGTCCCCAGGACATATGCAACTGAAAACTCACACCCCAGAAGTGACTCGAACCCATACTCCCAGAAGCAACGCAACTGGTATGTACAAGACGCCTTAATCCACTTGACCATCACGACCGGACAAAATGAGGTGATAGCCGAGGCTATATGAACCACCCCACCGCCGGCACTCGGATAGTTATCTTGGGCATAGCATTTTACCAAATCACCTCATTCTTTGGGGCACACGTGAGGAACACAAATGCGAACAAGCCTGAATGGTCCCCAGGACATATGCAACTGAAAACTCACACCCCAGAAGTGACTCGATCCCATACTCCCAGAAGCAACGCAACTGGTATGTACAAGACGCCTTAATCCACTTGACCATCACGACCGGACAAAATGAGGTGATAGCCGAGGCTATATGAACCACCCCACCGCCGGCACTCGGAAAGTTATCTTGGGCATAGCATTTTACCAAATCACCTCATTCTTTGGGGCACACGTGAGGAACACAAATGCGAACAAGCCTGAATGGTCCCCAGGACATATGAAACTGAAAACTCACACCCCAGAAGTGACTCGAACCCATACTCCCAGAAGCAACACAACTGGTATGTACAAGACGCCTTAATCCACTTGACCATCACGACCGGACAAAATGAGGTGATAGCCGAGGCTATATGAACCACCCCACCGCCGGCACTCGGATAGTTATCTTGGGCATAGCATTTTACCAAATCACCTCATTCTTTGGGGCACACGTGAGGAACACAAATGCGAACAAGCCTGAATGGTCCCCAGGACATATACAACTGAAAACTCACACCCCAGAAGTGACTCGAACCCATACTCCCAGAAGCAACGCAACTGGTATGTACAAGACGCCTTAATCCATATAGCCTCGGCTATCACCTCATTTTGTCCGGTCGTGATGGTCAAGTGGATTAAGGCGTCTTGTACATACCAGTTGCGTTGCTTCTGGGAGTATGGGTTCGAGTCACTTCTGGGGTGTGAGTTTTCAGTTGCATATGTCCTGGGGACCATTCAGGCTTGTTCGCATTTGTGTTCCTCACGTGTGCCCCAAAGAATGAGGTGATTTGGTAAAATGCTATGCCCAAGATAACTATCCGAGTGCCGGCGGTGGGGTGGTTCATATAGCCTCGGCTATCACCTCATTTTGTCCGGTCGTGATGGTCAAGTGGATTAAGGCGTCATGTACATACCAGTTGCGTTGCTTCTGGGAGTATGGGTTCGAGTCACTTCTGGGGTGTGAGTTTTCAGTTGCATATGTCCTGGGGACCATTCAGGCTTGTTCGCATTTGTGTTCCTCACGTGTGCCCCAAAGAATGAGGTGATTTGGTAAAATGCTATGCCCAAGATAACTATCCGAGTGCCGGCGGTGGGGTGGTTCATATAGCCTCGGCTATCACCTCATTTTGTCCGGTCATGATGGTCAAGTGGATTAAGGCGTCTTGTACATACCAGTTGCGTTGCTTCTGGGAGTATGGGTTCGAGTCACTTCTGGGGTGTGAGTTTTCAGTTGCATATGTCCTGGGGACCATTCAGGCTTGTTCGCATTTGTGTTCCTCACGTGTGCCCCAAAGAATGAGGTGATTTGGTAAAATGCTATGCCCAAGATAACTATCCGAGTGCCGGCGGTGGGGTGGTTCATATAGCCTCGGCTATCACCTCATTTTGTCCGGTCGTGATGGTCAAGTGGATTAAGGCGTCTTGTACATACCAGTTGCGTTGCTTCTGGGAGTATGGGTTCGAGTCACTTCTGGGGTGTGAGTTTTCAGTTGCATATGTCCTGGGGACCATTCAGGCTTGTTCGCATTTGTGTTCCTCACGTGTGCCCCAAAGAATGAGGTGATTTGGTAAAATGCTATGCCCAAGATAACTATCCGAGTGCCGGCGGTGGGGTGGTTCATATAGCCTCGGCTATCACCTCATTTTGTCCGGTCGTGATGGTCAAGTGGATTAAGGCGTCTTGTACATACCAGTTGCGTTGCTTCTGGGAGTATGGGTTCGAGTCACTTCTGGGGTGTGAGTTTTCAGTTATATATATATATATATATATATATATATATATATATATATATATATATATATATATATATATATATATATATATATATATATATATATATATACATATATATATATATATATATATATGTCGTACCTAGTAGCCAGAACGCACTTCTCATCCTACTATGCAAGGCCCGATTTGCCTAATAAGCCAAGTTTTCCTAAATTAATTTATTTTCTCTAATTTTTTTGTTATGAAATGATAAAGCTACCCATTTCATAATGTATGAGGTCAATTTTTTTTTATTGGAGTTAAAATTCACGTAGATATATGACCGAACCTAACCAACCCAACCTAACCTAACCTAACCTATCTTTATAGGTTAGGTTAGGTATGGTAGGCGAAAAATTAGGTTAGGTTAGGTTAGGTAGGTTACGTAGTCGAAAAACAATTAATTCATGAAAACTTGGCTTATTAGGCAAATTGGGCCTTGCATAGTAGACCGAGAAGTGCGTTCTGGCTACTAGGTACGATATATATATATATATATATATATATATATATATATATATATATATATATATATATATATATATATATATATATATATAACTGAAAACTCACACCCCAGAAGTGACTCGAACCCATACTCCCAGGAGCCACGCAACTGGTATGTACAAGACGCCTTAATCCACTTGACCATCACGACCGGACATAATGAGGTGATAGCCGAGGCTATTTGAACCACCCCACCGCCGGCACTCGGATAGTAATCTTGGGCATAGCATTTTACCAAATCACCTCATTCTTTGGGGCACACGTGAGGAACACAAATGCGAACAAGCCTGAATGGTCCCCAGGACAATATGCAACTGAAAACTCACACCCCAGAAGTGACTCGAACCCATACTCCCAGGAGCCACGCAACTGGTATGTACAAGACGCCTTAATCCACTTGACCATCACGACCGGACATAATGAGGTGATAGCCGAGGCTATTTGAACCACCCCACCGCCGGCACTCGGATAGTAATCTTGGGCATAGCATTTTACCAAATCACCTCATTCTTTGGGGCACACGTGAGGAACACAAATGCGAACAAGCCTGAATGGTCCCCAGGACAATATGCAACTGAAAACTCACACCCCAGAAGTGACTCGAACCCATACTCCCAGGAGCCACGCAACTGGTATGTACAAGACGCCTTAATCCACTTGACCATCACGACCGGACATAATGAGGTGATAGCCGAGGCTATTTGAACCACCCCACCGCCGGCACTCGGATAGTAATCTTGGGCATAGCATTTTACCAAATCACCTCATTCTTTGGGGCACACGTGAGGAACACAAATGCGAACAAGCCTGAATGGTCCCCAGGACAATATGCAACTGAAAACTCACACCCCAGAAGTGACTCGAACCCATACTCCCAGGAGCCACGCAACTGGTATGTACAAGACGCCTTAATCCACTTGACCATCACGACCGGACATACCAGTTGCGTGGCTCCTGGGAGTATGGGTTCGAGTCACTTCTGGGGTGTGAGTTTTCAGTTGCATATTGTCCTGGGGACCATTCAGGCTTGTTCGCATTTGTGTTCCTCACGTGTGCCCCAAAGAATGAGGTGATTTGGTAAAATGCTATGCCCAAGATTACTATCCGAGTGCCGGCGGTGGGGTGGTTCAAATAGCCTCGGCTATCACCTCATTATGTCCGGTCGTGATGGTCAAGTGGATTAAGGCGTCTTGTACATACCAGTTGCGTGGCTCCTGGGAGTATGGGTTCGAGTCACTTCTGGGGTGTGAGTTTTCAGTTGCATATTGTCCTGGGGACCATTCAGGCTTGTTCGCATTTGTGTTCCTCACGTGTGCCCCAAAGAATGAGGTGATTTGGTAAAATGCTATGCCCAAGATTACTATCCGAGTGCCGGCGGTGGGGTGGTTCAAATAGCCTCGGCTATCACCTCATTATGTCCGGTCGTGATGGTCAAGTGGATTAAGGCGTCTTGTACATACCAGTTGCGTGGCTCCTGGGAGTATGGGTTCGAGTCACTTCTGGGGTGTGAGTTTTCAGTTGCATATTGTCCTGGGGACCATTCAGGCTTGTTCGCATATATATATATATATATATATATATATATATATATATATATATATATATATATATATATATATATATATATATATATATAACTGAAAACTCACACCCCAGAAGTGACTCGAACCCATTCTCCCAGATGCCACGCAACTGGTATGTACAAGACGCCTTAATCCACTTGACCATCACGACCGGACAAAATGAGGTGATAGCCGAGGCTATGGGGTGTGAGTTTTCAGTTGCATATTGTCCTGGGGACCATTCAGGCTTGTTCGCATTTGTGTTCCTCACGTGTGCCCCAAAGAATGAGGTGATTTGGTAAAATGCTATGCCCAAGATTACTATCCGAGTGCCGGCGGTGGGGTGGTTCATATAGCCTCGGCTATCACCTCATTTTGTCCGGTCGTGATGGTCAAGTGGATTAAGGCGTCTTGTACATACCAGTTGCGTGGCATCTGGGAGTATGGGTTCGAGTCACTTCTGGGGTGTGAGTTTTCAGTTGCATATTGTCCTGGGGACCATTCAGGCTTGTTCGCATATATATATATATATATATATATATATATATATATATATAAATAAGAAATTTTTGTGAGGCCACCTCTGGTGCCAATGTGGGGACCCATAGCCTCGGAGAAGAAAATAAAAAGTATTCAGAGGAGACCTTGTGGTTTCTCACTGAACACTAATATTATCTTCTCCTACCACCCCCATTCTTTTGTATGTACACATATATATTTACTTTATTTGATATATATATATACATAATCATAGTGTCACGGTGCCCAGTGTTATTGTGTTATTTACTGTGTGGTGATTGATATATCAATCATATATATAAGCGACCTATGTTCTAGGGGTTATTGAGAGCACTGGGGTCATTTGCAACAGTAAGTAAGTAAGTGTGTGCAGTATTCTAATAATTGGAAATTAGAGTACTTGCCGTGTGTGTTATTGCAAAGGGGGGTTGTTATTTGATGGTGATTGTTGCTAGTGTTGAGCATCACCGCATGTGATTGCAGTTCAGTAAAGCCATAGTGGGGCAGTCTTCTAGAGGGTTCATGTCCTGTATGTTATTTTACTAGGTTCTGCAGTATTGTCATTGCAACCAGATTGTAACGTAAATCACTGTGATTTGTTAGTGTGATTTGTCAGTGTCGTGGGTGAACTCGGCTGTCGACGAGTACTTGGGTACACATATATTCTCCTGGTTATCTGGTAGGACATCAAAGTCCAGTATTCAGCGAGGTGATTGCGAGGCAATTAATATAACGTAACCAAGGGAACGCCCATTGCTTTTAGAGAATTTGTTCTTTGACAATTTGAGTAACGTAGAATACGTTTGGGTTAATTTACTTTCCTGCAAGCAGCTACGGTGGTCTCGAGGAGTCTAGCCATCAGCCAGATAAGAATTAGAGTATTGTCTGTCGTAATTAACGGTCAGTGGGCCGGGTAATTGACGTGTTTCAGGAAGTCAAAGTAATTAACCTCGATCCTTGTTTGATCGACTCACACGAAGGCTACATTGTTCCATTAACGTAACGTCGTTATTTATGTGCCCGGAAGTACCGGCACTTGATTGACTCGTGGGAAGAGTAACGTCATTTTAGAATAACGCAAACGTGGTGCTAATTACTGTTATTAGCCGCCTGAATTGGTCTGAGTATGGAAGGCTTAGACGGAATTCATACCTTAATGTAAATTGCTGAGCCAGTGTGAAAGGTTGCGTATTTTAATTGATTAATTATTGATCTTGAGGATAGTAATTAATTACTCTAAAGGTAATCACGAGTGATTACCGTTCTCTTAACACTTTGGACATTGTAAATCAGAGTTTACCATCGCTGAGTGATTAGTAACCGATTAACGTAAATTAATGTAACTAGTAAAGAGATTAATCAGCTGTCTGATAGTACAGGGATTAATGGGATTTTCTCACTGAATGCTCGACGGGTAGAGTGTTGTGTAATTTCCGCGTTACTGGTGACAGTTGTAAGTGTTATTAATTTAACGTAAATGTTACCTTGTTATTAACGTAAATGTTATTGTGCTATTAACGTAAATCAATTGTTATTGATTGTTGATCGTCCGTGGGACGGAGTGTTAACGTAAGGATTAATTTCAGGAAGGGTGCTGGAGTTGCCAGTGAACCCATTAGTTATTGTTGTCATTGAAAGACTACTGATTTGATTGCATTGCAACCGCCATTGCAGGTGTAGACTGCACTGAGGCGTAGAACAGTTAGGAGGTTACTGGAGACGTGTTTCAGAACCCACTCTGTCATTTGTTGTAATTGTGATTATAGATCTGTTAGTTCTTGTTTCTTGTTGATTCCTCTGTGGTCACGCTTAAGTTCGAGTTAGTTCATTATGCAGTCCGAGGGGCTGGTGTCTAGCTGTCATTGATAGTGTCACAGGAAGGATTTCGAGTAACGTCATTGACATATCTTTTCGTTTTGTTGTAGTAGTTAGTACTTTATTGAATAAACTAAGTTGTTATGGTTAACACTGTCTTTTCGTTACACTCCACACATTATTATTGTTATGCAAATGTTCTTCACACTCGGCTAATAAAATTGTCACTGATTCTGAGCTTTGGACCAAATATACGGCACCACACAACAATAAATTATTGTTGTGAGAGCCCGTGACCTACTCGTTAGATTCGCTTTGGCGAATGGCGAAGGTCGGCGGCCTAGTGGAGGGGATTTCAATTTTCATTGGGGTCTAGGCGTTTGCTCACGCCTAGTCAATTGTTCATACATGGTCCCAAAGTGAGGAATGAGCTGGTTACTACACTGGTGTGTTAGCTAAGCAAGTCCTTCCTCAGGCGACCTAATTGAATATCACGACAGGAATAAAGGTTAATGAATAAAGAAAATTCTTAGAAATTTTCCGAGCTAAAATTCCTTATACCAATTTCAATTTATTCCAAAACTTCTCACAAGTTACATCAAAAACTCTCACATCATGGCGCCCAACGTGGGGCCGTAGACTTTTGATTCATAATCAGAAAAGTAAGACTCATAAGTTGAGAAACCTAGGAAGAAAGGTGTGCAGAACAATATTGCTGTGGGTGTGTTGTTGTCGGTTAGCACGATTAGGCACCACACACAGAATGGATGAGGATTATAGGGATAAGTACATAGATCTGTATGTGACTAAGTATGGCGTGCTGCCAAAGGATAGAAACATTCGCACAGATGAGGAATGTCGGCAGTATGTTGAGGACCATAAGACCTATGTACGGCGTCTATGTCTAGAAAGAGCAAACAGAAGTGATCTAGGGGACAAGGGAGTTCCCCTAGCCGACCGTGGTATAGTCGGTATATCAGGGAGTGTGGGATTGAGTCCACCCCAGGAGAAGGAAGGGAAGTCGCGACCCCAGCCTAGGTTAAGGACTGATTCCTTGGGCCACAGAAACGTTTCGTTAGAAGTAGTCAATCAGATACCAGAACAACCTCTCAGGAGGGGGACTGAACAACCCCAGGAGGAAATGACTTTAGAGTACCTGGCAGCTCAAGCTGATTCTATGGAACTGCAAGGAGTGGATAAGGCCAAATTTGTGGCCGACATGTGGAATGCCCACCACGAGAGATTGACTAGATTGGAAATTGCAAGAGTGCATTCCGAGGCAAGGACGGGGAGTCAAACCCCTCCTGCCGCGCCAAGCTCAGAGGTACAGGCGCTGGAAGTAGAGGTACCTCCTCTATTGCCAAGAGAGGAGAAGATCGATCCTAGGGATGCATACCTAGATCGATGTGTGACAAAATTTGAAAGGTTTACTCAAGCTCCAAGTAAGGGAGCCAAACCTAAAGAAAGTAAGTCTAAGGGACACCAACAGAAACCCAAGGTTAAGGGATCCAGGTGCTTCACATTCAACATGGCAGGTCATCGAGCAGCTAAGTGCCCGAGCAGCACTAGGCTTAAGACTAAGAAGGTGACCAAGGTGCAAGTTACAGGCATGAGTACCGTGGGAGGTGATGCCCTAAGACACACACTCGAGTTAACTAGAGGAAGAGTTAATGGGCAATGGACGAGTGTCTTTCGAGACCGGGGTGCTACAGTTAACATGGTCAGGAGCAGTTTGGTTAAGCCTGAGAGTAGAACAGGTCGAACCCTCCGTGTCCAGTTCCCAGATGGCACTGGTGAGGACATGGAAGAAGTGTCCGTGTTGGTAGACACCCCATATATCAAAGGTAAGATCAAAGTTGCGCTAAGTAGAAAGGCAGTGTATGGACTTTTGATAGGTAATACTCCTGGTATAGGGAACCAGGTGGGTCTGTCCTGTGGAAATGACCCAGAGGAAACAGGAACAGGTGAGAGGAAGAATAAACCCGCTGGCGTTGACACCAAGCGTCAGCCGGCCGGTCGAGCAGAGATCACCGCCGCCCAGACAGAAGAAGAGACGCAGCAGGTGAAAGGAAACCGGAGCCATCCTTCTCTCCCTATTGCACAGAAAACGAGAACTGATTCAGAGGGACTCAGATGGGTCTCACCAGTTGACGGCGATGTCACACGGCCGCCAACTGAGGAAGTCATGGTCGCCTCTTATCAGGCGAAAGATCAGATGCATGAGGTAAAAGGAAAAAAGAGCAATTTTCCTCCTTTCATTACACAGAAAACGGGGGTGAGCCCAGTGAGACGGGTGTGGCCCGGATCAGGTGATCCCGCCACGACCTGTCGACCAGCCAGACCCGCGAGGGTTAACACCACTCAGGAGAGTAAACGTCTGCTTGATGTTACCAGTGGTGAGGCTAAGGTAGCTGTGGTTCCCACAAGTGAAGTGGATATTCTGGACCAATCTTTCAGGCTGTTGGAAGATCGTTCAGACAAACGAACGGTCGCTGGGAGATTGATGAACGAGCAGGTCAGTGACCAAGTGCTCAGTGAGGGGCGAGGTTTGACAGCTGCTGAAGAGGCCTCAGCCCAGTCAACTCAGTCGGTAGAGCAACCTGGTCTGAGAGTGACAGACAGACAGGAAGAAAGACCCTGTCACCTGGAAGTCAAGACAGTCTGCTAACTGTCGGGATTGTGTCGATAGGGTAGGGAAGGTGTTGAGTCTGTACTTCATTGGTAAGTCCATCCCAGTGTGCTACCTATTGTGTCCAGTATGACACAGGCCTGTGGGGCGAGAGTGTGAAGGGACTGAGGAAGGGAAGCTGCGAGGCGTTGAGCCGGCTTAACCTGGACCCAGAACCTGAGCACGACCGCACTACGGTCAGGAAGTACCACCCTGGACGACCCAGTGACGTCACATCTTGTCCCGCCAGCCACCGACGTCAACAGAAAACGGATGAATCACCACCACCACCCAGCCTCCGTGCACTTAAGAGCACAAGTGTAAGTGGCTGGTGATTTAGATGAAATTTTCCTCCAGGAAATTTTATCTTTTTGGTGGGAGGTTGATGTGAGGGGATGGTTCACCAGCTCACTTACAATAGTGCTCTTATGCCTGTGGGAGCCAGTACACTTGTTAAGTGCACTTGTTAAGTGGGCGGACTTAAGTTTGGTAACCAGCAACCGAAACATCTAGTGTTTGGGCTCATGTGAGAGCCCCAGTCATCAGCAGTCCATAAATGTTACCCTGGCCGGGGTGGCATGTCTGTGGACAGTGCTAGAGCTGATAGCATCATCTCCTTGTATGGCATGGAGCCAGACAACGTTGCGCGGGAACAGCTAGGCCCAGGCGTGGGTGAGCTGTGGGCCTCCCACGCTCGCTGGCCACTTGAGTCGTTGTCATGGAAACAGCCGCCGTCTTAGTAAACATCTTGAGCCGCCATGTTGGTCGGCCATCTTGGAGTTGCCCAAGGGGCTATGCTACACCGTCGCTGATTGGATGAGAGGGGTAGGCCGCCGCTGTATGCCTTCCTCTCATTGGTTATTTTAAGAAGGACGCGGGAGTCGTCGGTGTGAGCATCATTCTGAACCCAGCTGCCACCTTGTTAAGACGCTTCCTGTACTCAATTCGGCCAAATTGATGTATAGGGCGTCGTGGTGGCTGGACTACTCAACTGCTGATGCTTCCTGCTTCACCAACGACAGCGGTCGTCACAGAATCCGGCCGAAGTCGTCGCTTGGAGGGGTTTAAGACATTGTGTACAGGGGGTAGAGGTACAGTGATCTGGGATCGTGGGGAATGTGCATACGAGCAGTAACAGACTCGTAGATCCCATACCAGTGTTGATTAGACTTGCTAGTGCTCTGTAGCAGTCGATGGGAACGGGGAAATTCGTGTCAGTGTTAAGGCAAATTTCCCATGTTGGTGTGAGACGCTATCGTTGTGCGCGGCACCTAGGTACGAACGGGGTTCGAGTGTGCGCCAATTTTTCGAACAAATACCACGTAAGGTATTACCGCCGCCTACGCCACCCGGAGCGAGTCAGCCACCTATAGCGGGGTGCCTGATGTATGAGAATGGTGTGTAGCCGGCAGTGTGAATGAGTAAGTACCTATGTGTGTATTTCTGGTGATCAGTTAGTCTCTAAAAGCTTGAATTCGAGGTCAAGTGTTCCGTCACATTGTCACGCAGCACCTGTTCAGGTGGAGTGAATTGTGGGTGAGGAGATTGTCATCTTGTCAGTCCAGAGGGGACTAAGTCTGGTGTACACAGACGTACAGTGTGTGTGTGTGGGTACACACGGGAACAGAGTATACATAGATTAGCCAAGGACTGAGAGGATGTCCATGTAATAATTATATTATTTCATTGTGGTAATCATTTTTGATCGTCCGTGGGACGGAGTGATATCATTTCCATGTGTGGTCTTGCAGGTGAGGAATTCCAACACTGAGCGCTCAGGTATGTGTAACGCCAGTGATTCCTGGCAATGATTGTTGTGGAGTGTACCACAGTGTGGTCTTAATTTCTTGTATTGTTCCCAGGGCCGTGACAAGTGTGATTTATATGTATATATATATATATATATATATATATATATATATATATATATATATATATATATATATATATATTATTAAATATGACCGAAAAAGTAAGATTAATAATTCTAACACGAATTTTCTCAATCTTTCGTACATTACGCTTCACTGTTGGAGGTAAATCAAAAATCACTTCTCCAAAATTCATTTTTATTTCTAGTCTGACGCGACACGGGCGCGTTTCGTAAAACTTATTACATTTTCAAAGACTTCACAAATACACAACTGATTAGAACTTACGTATCTCTGATTTTATATCTACATTTGAGTGAGGTGGGAGGGGTGATGTGGCATTAACACAAGACAGAACAAGAGGGGATATTAATAGGGTATTAAAAGTATCAACACAAGACAGAACAGAAACAATGGGTATTGAATAGAAGTGTTTGTAGAAAGCCTATTGGTCCATATTTCTTGATGCTTCTATATTGGAGCGGAGTCTTAAGGTAGGTAGAATATAGTTGTGCAATAATTGGCTGTTGATTGCTGGTGTTGACTTCTTGATGTGCAATCAACAGCCAATTATTGCACAACTATATTCTACCCACCTCAAGACTCCGCTCCAATATAGAAGCATCAAGAAATATGGACCAATAGGCTTTCTACAAACACTTCTATTCAATACCCATTGTTTCTGTTCTGTCTTGTGTTGATACTTTTAATATCCTATTAATATCCCCTCTTGTTCTGTCTTGTGTTAATGCCACATCACCCCTCCCACCTCACTCAAATGTAGATATAAAATCAGAGATACGTAAGTTCTAATCAGTTGTGTATTTGTGAAGTCTTTGAAAATGTCATAAGTTTTACGAAACGCGCCCGTGTCGAGTCAGACTAGAAATAAAAATGAATTTTGGAGAAGTGATTTTTTATTTACCTCCAACAGTGAAGCGTAATGTACGAAAGATTGAGAAAATTCGTGTTAGAATTATTAATCTTACTTTTTCGGTCATATTTAATAATATATGTCTACAGGAAAGACTGCTACCAAAATATACTAATATATATATATATATATATATATATATATATATATATATATATATATATATATATATATATATATATATATATATATATATATATATATATATATATATATATATATTAACGTAATTTTGGTAGAATTTGGTGAGTGACGAGGCTGTCTGGAGAGACCGGCACCGCTCTGTCGAGTGAGGTAACTCTCGAGTGTTTATCGACATGCGTGATCGATAAATCACTCACCCATGTGATTTAAGGAGTGCGAGATCTCTTTAGTGTTCCCAATAACGTTTGATAGCTGTAGGCAACATGTGTCAGCAGTAATTATATATATATATATATATATATATATATATATATATATATATATATATATATATATATATAATCATAGTGTCACGGTGCCCAGTGTTATTGTGTTATTTACTGTGTGGTGATTGATATATCAATCATATATATAAGCGACCTATGTTCTAAGGGTTATTGAGAGCACTGGGGTCATTTGCAACAGTAAGTAAGTAAGTGTGTGCAGTATTCTAATAATTGGAAATTAGAGTACTTGCCGTGTGTGTTATTGCAAAGGGGGTTGTTATTTGATGGTAATTGTTGCTAGTGTTGAGCATCACCGCATGTGACTGCAGTTCAGTAAAGCCATTGTGGGGCAGTGTTCTAGAGGGTTCATGTCCTGTATGTTATTTTACTAGGTTCTGCAGCATTGTCATTGCAACCGGATTGCAACGTAAATCACTGTGATTTGTTAGTGTGATTTGTCAGTGTCGTGGGTGAACTCGGCTGTCGACGAGTACTTGGGTACACATATATTCTCCTGGTTATCTGGTAGGACATCGAAGTCCAGTATTCAGCGAGGTGATTGCGAGGCAATTAATATAACGTAACCAAGGGAACGCCCATTGCTTTTAGAGAATTTGTTCTTTGACAATTTGAGTAACGTAGAATACGTTTGGGTTAATTTACTTTCCTGCAAGCAGCTACGGTGGTCTCGAGGAGTCTAGCCATCAGCCAGATAAGAATTAGAGTATTGTCTGTCGTAATTAACGGTCAGTGGGCCGGGTAATTGACGTGTGTCAGGAAGTCAAAGTAATTAACCTCGATCCTTGTTTGATCGACTCACACGAAGGCTACATTGTTCCATTAACGTAACGTCGTTATTTATCTGCCCAGAAGTACCGGCACTTGATTGACTCGTGGGAAGAGTAACGTCATTTTAGAATAACGTAAACGTGGTGCTAATTACTGTTATTAGCCGCCTGAATTGGTCTGAGTATGGAAGGCTTAGACGGAATTCATACCTTAATGTAAATTGCTGAGCCAGTGTGAAAGGTTGCGTATTTTAATTGATTAATTATTGATCTTGAGGATAGTAATTAATTACTCTAAAGGTAATCACGAGTGATTACCGCTCTCTTAGCACTTTGGACATTGTAAATCAGAGTTTACCATCGCTGAGTGATTAGTAACCGATTAACGTAAATTAACGTAACTAGTAAAGTGATTAATCAGCTGTCTGATAGTACAGGGATTAATGGGATTTTCTCACTGAATGCTCGACGGGTAGAGTGTTGTGTAATTTCCGCGTTACTGGTGACAGTTGTAAGTGTTATTAATTTAACGTAAATGTTACCTTGTTATTAACGTAAATGTTATTGTGCTATTAACGTAAATCAATTGTTATTGATTGTTGATCGTCCGTGGGACGGAGTGTTAACGTAAGGATTAATTTCAGGAAGGGTGCTGGAGTTGCCAGTGAACCCATTAGTTATTGTTGTCATTGAAAGACTACTGATTTGATTGCATTGCAACCGCCATTGCAGGTGTAGACTGCACTGAGGCGTAGAACAGTTAGGAGGTTACTGGAGACGTGTTTCAGAACCCACTCTGTCATTTGTTGTAATTGTGATTATAGATCTGTTAGTTCTTGTTTCTTGTTGATTCCTCTGTGGTCACGCTTATGTTCGAGTTAGTTCATTATGCAGTCCGAGGGGCTGGTGTCTAGCTGTCATTGATAGTGTCACAGGAAGGATTTCGAGTAACGTCATTGACATATCTTTTCGTTTTGTTGTAGTAGTTAGTACTTTATTGAATAAACTAAGTTGTTATGGTTAACACTGTCTTTTCGTTACACTCCACACATTATTATTGTTATGCAAATGTTCTTCACACTCGGCTAATAAAATTGTCACTGATTCTGAGCTTTGGACCAAATATACGGCACCACACAACAATAAATTATTGTTGTGAGAGCCCGTGACCTACTCGTTAGATTCGCTTTGGCGAATGGCGAAGGTCGGCGGCCTAGTGGAGGGGATTTCAATTTTCATTGGGGTCTAGGCGTTTGCTCACGCCTAGTCAATTGTTCATACATGGTCCCAAAGTGAGGAATGAGCTGGTTACTACACTGGTGTGTTAGCTAAGCAAGTCCTTCCTCAGGCGACCTAATTGAATATCACGACAGGAATAAAGGTTAATGAATAAAGAAAATTCTTAGAAATTTTCCGAGCTAAAATTCCTTATACCAATTTCAATTTATTCCAAAACTTCTCACAAGTTACATCAAAAACTCTCACATCATGGCGCCCAACGTGGGGCCGTAGACTTTTGATTCATAATCAGAAAAGTAAGACTCATAAGTTGAGAAACCTAGGAAGAAAGGTGTGCAGAACAATATTGCTGTGGGTGTGTTGTTGTCGGTTAGCACGATTAGGCACACACACACCACACACAGAATGGATGAGGATTATAGGGATAAGTACATAGATCTGTATGTGACTAAGTATGGCGTGCTGCCAAAGGATAGAAACATTCGCACAGATGAGGAATGTCGGCAGTATGTTGAGGACCATAAGACCTATGTACGGCGTCTATGTCTAGAAAGAGCAAACAGAAGTGATCTAGGGGACAAGGGAGTTCCCCTAGCCGACCGTGGTATAGTCGGTATATCAGGGAGTGTGGGATTGAGTCCACCCCAGGAGAAGGAAGGGAAGTCGCGACCCCAGCCTAGGTTAAGGACTGATTCCTTGGGCCACAGAAACGTTTCGTTAGAAGTAGTCAATCAGATACCAGAACAACCTCTCAGGAGGGGGACTGAACAACCCCAGGAGGAAATTACTTTAGAGTACCTGGCAGCTCAAGCTGATTCTATGGAACTGCAAGGAGTGGATAAGGCCAAATTTGTGGCCGACATGTGGAATGCCCACCACGAGAGATTGACTAGATTGGAAATTGCAAGAGTGCATTCCGAGGCAAGGACGGGGAGTCAAACCCCTCCTGCCGCGCCAAGCTCAGAGGTACAGGCGCTGGAAGTAGAGGTACCTCCTCTATTGCCAAGAGAGGAGAAGATCGATCCTAGGGATGCATACCTAGATCGATGTGTGACAAAATTTGAAAGGTTTACTCAAGCTCCAAGTAAGGGAGCCAAACCTAAAGAAAGTAAGTCTAAGGGACACCAACAGAAACCCAAGGTTAAGGGATCCAGGTGCTTCACATTCAACATGGCAGGTCATCGAGCAGCTAAGTGCCCGAGCAGCACTAGGCTTAAGACTAAGAAGGTGACCAAGGTGCAAGTTACAGGCATGAGTACCGTGGGAGGTGATGCCCTAAGACACACACTCGAGTTAACTAGAGGAAGAGTTAATGGGCAATGGACGAGTGTCTTTCGAGACCGGGGTGCTACAGTTAACATGGTCAGGAGCAGTTTGGTTAAGCCTGAGAGTAGAACAGGTCGAACCCTCCGTGTCCAGTTCCCAGATGGCACTGGTGAGGACATGGAAGAAGTGTCCGTGTTGGTAGACACCCTATATATCAAAGGTAAGATCAAAGTTGCGCTAAGTAGAAAGGCAGTGTATGGACTTTTGATAGGTAATACTCCTGGTATAGGGAACCAGGTGGGTCTGTCCTGTGGAAATGACCCAGAGGAAACAGGAACAGGTGAGAGGAAGAATAAACCCGCTGGCGTTGACACCAAGCGTCAGCCGGCCGGTCGAGCAGAGATCACCGCCGCCCAGACAGAAGAAGAGACGCAGCAGGTGAAAGGAAACCGGAGCCATCCTTCTCTCCCTATTGCACAGAAAACGAGAACTGATTCAGAGGGACTCAGATGGGTCTCACCAGTTGACGGCGATGTCACACGGCCGCCAACTGAGGAAGTCATGGTCGCCTCTTATCAGGCGAAAGATCAGATGCATGAGGTAAAAGGAGAAAAGAGCAATTTTCCTCCTTTCATTTCACAGAAAACGGAGGTGAGCCCAGTGAGATGGGTGTGGCCTGGATCAGGTGATCCCGCCACGACCTGTCGACCAGCCAGACCCGCGAGGGTTAACACCACTCAGGAGAGTAAACGTCTGCTTGATGTTACCAGTGGTGAGGCTAAGGTAGCTGTGGTTCCCACAAGTGAAGTGGATATTCTGGACCAATCTTTCAGGCTGTTGGAAGATCGTTCAGACAAACGAACGGTCGCTGAGAGATTGATGAACGAGCAGGTCAGTGACCAAGTGCTCAGTGAGGGACGAGGTTTGACAGCTGCTGAAGAGGCCTCAGCCCAGTCAACTCAGTCGGTAGAGCAACCTGGTCTGAGAGTGACAGACAGACAGGAAGAAAGACCCTGTCACCTGGAAGTCAAGACAGTCTGCTAACTGTCGGGATTGTGTCGATAGGGTAGGGAAGGTGTTGAGTCTGTACTTCATTGGTAAGTCCATCCCAGTGTGCTACCTATTGTGTCCAGTATGACACAGGCCTGTGGGGCGAGAGTGTGAAGGGACTGAGGAAGGGAAGCTGCGAGGCGTTGAGCCGGCTTAACCTGGACCCAGAACCTGAGCACGACCGCACTACGGTCAGGAAGTACCACCCTGGACGACCCAGTGACGTCACATCTTGTCCCGCCAGCCACCGACGTCAACAGAAAACGGATGAATCACCACCACCACCCAGCCTCCGTGCACTTAAGAGCACAAGTGTAAGTGGCTGGTGATTTAGATGAAATTTTCCTCCAGGAAATTTTATCTTTTTGGTGGGAGGTTGATGTGAGGGGATGGTTCACCAGCTCACTTACAATAGTGCTCTTATGCCTGTGGGAGCCAGTACACTTGTTAAGTGCACTTGTTAAGTGGGCGGACTTAAGTTTGGTAACCAGCAACCGAAACATCTAGTGTTTGGGCTCATGTGAGAGCCCCAGTCATCAGCAGTCCATAAATGTTACCCTGGCCGGGGTGGCATGTCTGTGGACAGTGCTAGAGCTGATAGCATCATCTCCTTGTATGGCATGGAGCCAGACAACTTTGCGCGGGAACAGCTAGGCCCAGGCGTGGGTGAGCTGTGGGCCTCCCACGCTCGCTGGCCACTTGAGTCGTTGTCATGGAAACAGCCGCCGTCTTAGTAAACATCTTGAGCCGCCATGTTGGTCGGCCATCTTGGAGTTGCCCAAGGGGCTATGCTACACCGTCGCTGATTGGATGAGAGGGGTAGGCCGCCGCTGTATGCCTTCCTCTCATTGGTTATTTTAAGAAGGACGCGGGAGTCGTCGGTGTGAGCATCATTCTGAACCCAGCTGCCACCTTGTTAAGACGCTTCCTGTACTCAATTCGGCCAAATTGATGTATAGGGCGTCGTGGTGGCTGGACTACTCAACTGCTGATGCTTCCTGCTTCACCAACGACAGCGGTCGTCACAGAATCCGGCCGAAGTCGTCGCTTGGAGGGGTTTAAGACATTGTGTACAGGGGGTAGAGGTACAGTGATCTGGGATCGTGGGGAATGTGCATACGAGCAGTAACAGACTCGTAGATCCCATACCAGTGTTGATTAGACTTGCTAGTGCTCTGTAGCAGTCGATGGGAACGGGGAAATTCGTGTCAGTGTTAAGGCAAATTTCCCATGTTGGTGTGAGACGCTATCGTTGTGCGCGGCACCTGGGTACGAACGGGGTTCGAGTGTGCGCCAATTTTTCGAACAAATACCACGTAAGGTATTACCGCCGCCTACGCCACCCGGAGCGAGTCAGCCACCTATAGCGGGGTGCCTGATGTATGAGAATGGTGTGTAGCCGGCAGTGTGAATGAGTAAGTACCTATGTGTGTATTTCTGGTGATCAGTTAGTCTCTAAAAGCTTGAATTCGAGGTCAAGTGTTCCGTCACATTGTCACGCAGCACCTGTTCAGGTGGAGTGAATTGTGGGTGAGGAGATTGTCATCTTGTCAGTCCAGAGGGGACTAAGTCTGGTGTACACAGACGTACAGTGTGTGTGTGTGTGGGTACACATGGGAACAGAGTATACATGGATTAGCCAAGGACTGAGAGGATGTCCATGTAATAATTATATTATTTCATTGTGGTAATCATTTTTGATCGTCCGTGGGACGGAGTGATATCATTTCCATGTGTGGTCTTGCAGGTGAGGAATTCCAACACTGAGCGCTCAGGTATGTGTAACGCCAGTGATTCCTGGCAATGATTGTTGTGGAGTGTACCACAGTGTGGTCTTAATTTCTTGAATTGTTCCCAGGGCCGTGACAAGTGTGATTTATATGTATATATATATATATATATATATATATATATATATATATATTATTAAATATGACCGAAAAAGTAAGATTAATAATTCTAACACGAATTTTCTCAATCTTTCGTACATTACGCTTCACTGTTGGAGGTAAATCAAAAATCACTTCTCCAAAATTCATTTTTATTTCTAGTCTGACGCGACACGGGCGCGTTTCGTAAAACTTATTACATTTTCAAAGACTTCACAAATACACAACTGATTAGAACTTACGTATCTCTGATTTTATATCTACATTTGAGTGAGGTGGGAGGGGTGATGTGGCATTAACACAAGACAGAACAAGAGGGGATATTATAGGGTATTAAAAGTATCAACACAAGACAGAACAGAAACAATGGGTATTGAATAGAAGTGTTTGTAGAAAGCCTATTGGTCCATATTTCTTGATGCTTCTATATTGGAGCGGAGTCTTGAGGTAGGTAGAATATAGTTGTGCAATAATTGGCTGTTGATTGCTGGTGTTGACTTCTTGATGTGCATACGTAAGTTCTAATCAGTTGTGTATTTGTGAAGTCTTTGAAAATGTAATAAGTTTTACGAAACGCGCCCGTGTCGCGTCAGACTAGAAATAAAAATGAATTTTGGAGAAGTGGTTTTTGATTTACCTCCAACAGTGAAGCGTAATGTACGAAAGATTGAGAAAATTCGTGTTAGAATTATTAATCTTACTTTTTCGGTCATATTTAATAATATATGTCTACAGGAAAGACTGCTACCAAAATATACTAATATATATATATATATATATATATATATATATATATATATATATATATATATATATATATATATATATATATATATATATATATATATATATATATATATATATATATATATATATATATTAACGTAATTTTGGTAGAATTTGGTGAGTGACGAGGCTGTCTGGAGAGACCGGCACCACTCTGTCGAGTGAGGTAACTCTCGAGTGTTTATCGACATGCGTGATCGATAAATCACTCACCCATGTGATTTAAGGAGTGCGAGATCTCTTTAGTGTTCCCAATAACGTTTGATAGCTGTAGGCAACATGTGTCAGCAGTAATTATATATATATATATATAATCATAGTGTCACGGTGCCCAGTGTTATTGTGTTATTTACTGTGTGGTGATTGATATATCAATCATATATATAAGTGACCTATGTTCTAAGGGTTATTGAGAGCACTGGGGTCATTTGCAACAGTAAGTAAGTAAGTGTGTGCAGTATTCTAATAATTGGAAATTAGAGTACTTGCCGTGTGTGTTATTGCAAAGGGGGTTGCTTTTTGATGGTAATTGTTGCTAGTGTTGAGCATCACCGCATGTGACTGCAGTTCAGTAAAGCCATTGTGGGGCAGTGTTCTAGAGGGTTCATGTCCTGTATGTTATTTTACTAGGTTCTGCAGCATTGTCATTGCAACCGGATTGCAACGTAAATCACTGTGATTTGTTAGTGTGATTTGTCAGTGTCGTGGGTGAACTCGGCTGTCGACGAGTACTTGGGTACACATATATTCTCCTGGTTATCTGGTAGGACATCGAAGTCCAGTATTCAGCGAGGTGATTGCGAGGCAATTAATATAACGTAACCAAGGGAACGCCCATTGCTTTTAGAGAATTTGTTCTTTGACAATTTGAGTAACGTAGAATACGTTTGGGTTAATTTACTTTCCTGCAAGCAGCTACGGTGGTCTCGAGGAGTCTAGCCATCAGCCAGATAAGAATTAGAGTATTGTCTGTCGTAATTAACGGTCAGTGGGCCGGGTAATTGACGTGTGTCAGGAAGTCAAAGTAATTAACCTCGATCCTTGTTTGATCGACTCACACGAAGGCTACATTGTTCCATTAACGTAACGTCGTTATTTATCTGCCCAGAAGTACCGGCACTTGATTGACTCGTGGGAAGAGTAACGTCATTTTAGAATAACGTAAACGTGGTGCTAATTACTGTTATTAGCCGCCTGAATTGGTCTGAGTATGGAAGGCTTAGACGGAATTCATACCTTAATGTAAATTGCTGAGCCAGTGTGAAAGGTTGCGTATTTTAATTGATTAATTATTGATCTTGAGGATAGTAATTAATTACTCTAAAGGTAATCACGAGTGATTACCGCTCTCTTAGCACTTTGGACATTGTAAATCAGAGTTTACCATCGCTGAGTGATTAGTAACCGATTAACGTAAATTAACGTAACTAGTAAAGTGATTAATCAGCTGTCTGATAGTACAGGGATTAATGGGATTTTCTCGCTGAATGCTCGACGGGTAGAGTGTTGTGTAATTTCCGCGTTACTGGTGACAGTTGTAAGTGTTATTAATTTAACGTAAATGTTACCTTGTTATTAACGTAAATGTTATTGTGCTATTAACGTAAATCAATTGTTATTGATTGTTGATCGTCCGTGGGACGGAGTGTTAACGTAAGGATTAATTTCAGGAAGGGTGCTGGAGTTGCCAGTGAACCCATTAGTTATTGTTGTCATTGAAAGACTACTGATTTGATTGCATTGCAACCGCTGTTGCAGGAGTAGACTGCACTGAGGCGTAGAACAGTTAGGAGGTTACTGGAGACGTGTTTCAGAACCTACTGTGTCATTTGTTGTAATTGTAATTATAGATCTGTTAGTTCTTGTTTCTTGTTGATTCCTCTGTGGTCACGCTTATGTTCGAGTTAGTTCATTATGCAGTCCGAGGGGCTCATGGTGTCTAGCTGTCATTGATAGTGTCACAGGAAGGATTTCGAGTAACGTCATTGACATTTCTTTTTGTTTTGTTGTAGTAGTTAGTACTTTATTGAATAAACTAAGTTGTTATGGTTAACACTGTCTTTTCGTTACACCCCCACACATTATTACTGTTATGCAAGTGTTCTTCACACTCGACTAATAAAATTGTCACTGATTCTGAGCTTTGGACCAAATATACGGCACCACACAACAATAAATTATTGTTGTGAGAGCCCGTGACCTACTCGTTAGATTCGCTTTGGCGAATGGCGAAGGTCGGCGGCCTAGTGGAGGGGATTTCAATTTTCATTGGGGTCTAGGCGTTTGCTCGCGCCTAGTCAATTGTTCATACATGGTCCCAAAGTGAGGAATGAGCTGGTTACTACACTGGTGTGTTAGCTAAGCAAGTCCTTCCTCAGGCGACCTAATTGAATATCACGACAGGAATAAAGGTTAAAGAATAAAGAAAATTCTTAGAAATTTTCCGAGCTAAAATTCCTTATACCAATTTCAATTTATTCCAAAACTTCTCACAAGTTACATCAAAAACTCTCACATCATGGCGCCCAACGTGGGGCCGTAGACTTTTGATTCATAATCAGAAAAGTAAGACTCATCAAGTTGAGAAACTTAGGAAGAAAGGTGTGCAGAACATTGCAGAACAATATTGCTGTGGGTGTGTTGTTATCGGTTAGCATGATTAGGTACATACACACCACACACACTGAATGGATGAGGATTATAGGGATAAGTACATAGATCTGTATGTGACTAAGTATGGCGTGCTGCCAAAGGATAGAAACATTCGCACAGATGAGGAATGTCGGCAGTATGTTGAGGACCATAAGGCCTATGTACGGCGTCTATGTCTAGAAAGAGGAAACAGAAGTGATCTAGGGGACAAGGGAGTTCCCCTAGCCGACCGTGGTATAGTCGGTATATCAGGGAGTGTGGGATTGAGTCCACCCCAGGAGAAGGAAGGGGAGTCGCGACCCCAGCCTAGGCTAAGGACTGATTCCTTGGGCCACAGAAACGTTTCGTTAGAAGTAGTCAATCAGATACCAGAACAACCTCTCAGGAGGGGGACTGAACAACCCCAGGAGGAAATTACTTTAGAGTACCTGGCAGCTCAAGCTGATTCTATGGAACTGCAAGGACTGGATAAGGCCAAATTTGTGGCTGACATGTGGAATGCCCACCACGAGAGATTGACTAGATTGGAAATTGCAAGAGTGCATTCCGAGGCAAGGACGTGGAGTCAAACCCCTCCTGCCGCGCCAAGCTCAGAGGTACAGGCGCTGGAAGTAGAGGTACCTCCTCTATTGCCAAGAGAGGAGAAGATCGATCCTAGGGATGCATACCTAGATCGATGTGTGACAAAGGTTGAAAGGTTTACTCAAGCTCCATGTAAGGGAGCCAAACCACAAGTTACATCAAAAACTCTCACAAGGGGAATGGTTGGATATAAAGAAAATCTTAGCTATATCATAAAATATAACAATATGAACTTCTAATAATATATAAGATATGAAAATATTTTAAGAATGTTTCACACATCACGCAAACGACATTTACAATTTATATAAATTATTTAGGGAATAGGACATAAATTTTACTTATAAACACGATATTTGTGTTTATTGGGATACATAATGACTCAAATAGTGTTAAATGAGAGATTTTTAGCAAAATTATGAAAACATATTTTATCTGATCATCATAACTGAAAACTCACACCCCAGAAATGACTCGAACCTAGACTGCCAAGAGCACTCTGCATCTGGCGAACAGGACACCTTAACCACTCGACCAACACGACCGGACAAAAGAGGATGGTAGCCGAGGCTAGTTTTCAATCCCACCGCCGGCACTCTGATGGTAATCTTGGGCATGGTATTTTATCAAATCACCTCATTCTTAGGGGCACACGTGAGGAACTTAAATGCAAAATTTCAGTTGCATATATGCCTGGAGATCGTTCAGGCTTGTTCGCATTTGTTCGCATCGAGGTCGAATATATCGTCCAACAGGATCTCTTTATTAACTTTATTTAACAACATATGTTTACAAGAAAGACTGCTATCAAAATATACTAATATTAAAACGCACGAACCAGCAGCAAGAAATCAAGCCTTCACGATAAAGTATCGCCAAGATCTGATTCGAAATCAGATACACAAGGCAGAAAATGAAATAAAAAACAAAAAAACACAATTACTTCATGCTACAAACCAATGGAGAAACAGCAACATCGACGAAAACCTCCGTACTCGTATTGAACAACACCTCAACATCCTCACTTATCGACATCACCACAGCACCAAAACCAGGATAATCAAGAAACTAACAACATTATATGGCGGACCTACGGCGATTCCACGACCAAGAGACGGCTTCCTGAACCTTGCTGGAATCAACCTCACTGATGATCAAGTCACTCTCCTAAATCTGATGATCAAGTCACTCTCCTAAATCTGGGTATAAACTGTTACGTTATGTCCACACCAAGTGAGATGGCCCGGAAAGTGGAGTTGGAGATCCGGTTGGACGACATATTCGACCTCGAGACACAAAAGAAGGTCATCATCAAAGACACCTTGCAAGCAGTACTTATTGCAGAAGGAAGAAAGATTCGAGGCAACTACAGAAGAACCATACTGTCCTCCGAGCTCAAAGCGGCAGCTAAGAGCCTTTTTGAGAACAAGGAGATAGTCGTCAGGAGAGGTGACAAGTCGCCAATATACGTCATTCTTAAAAAAGACGAATATCTGGCGAAAATGAACCTCATACTCTCCGACCAAACTATATTCCAAAGGGTAGCGAAGGACACTACAGCCGAATTGAAAACAAAGGTAAACAGATTGATCGAAACTGTGAATGCCAAGAAATCCGGACTTCACCTGCCAAAGATTATTGGGGGAATACAAACCTGGGTATGCGTATTGAAATATCAAGACACACAAGCTTGGAAACCCACTTCGGCCAATCATCGGCAAGTTACCCACACCCACGTACAGACTGGCGAAGCAACTCAACGGCTTGCTGACTCCTTATGTACCTTGTGCTTTCAGCCTGAAGTCTCCAAAGGAATTTGTTGACTTACTGCGGGGAACAGGGGCCACAGGGATAAGAGCCTCGTTGGACGCAGACTCGCTGTTTACCAACGTACCTGTGGATGAAACAATCGGGATAATAGCGGACAGAGTGTATCGTAATCCGGCCTGTACTCCTCTTGACATACCAGAAAACATTCTAAGGAAACTACTCCAAGCTTGTACTAAAGAGTCACCCTTCTTGAGCCCTGATGGGCACATGTATAAGCAAGTAGATGGGGTCGCCATGGGTTCACTCCAAGGTGTACTGTTTGCGAACTTCTACATGGCTACCATCGAACAGAAGGTCTTAGTTGACATGATCTTGAAACCTGCCATATACTGCAGATATGTTGACGACATTTTTACACAGGTACCTGATGTCAGACGTCTGCAAGAGCTGAAGGAGGCATTCGAGCGGAATTCTGTGTTGAGTTTCACTTACGAGATGGAGAAGGATGGGGAGCTGCCCTTTCTAGATGAAACAATCATGGAAAGGAGCGGAGGTTTACACACTGCAGTCTACACTAAGGAAACAAACATAGGAATGTGCCTCAATGCCAACAGTGACTGCCCAGACAGGTACAAGAGGAGTGTTGTCAACGCTTACGTCGACCATGCTCTCAGCCACAGCTCAGGATGGACGCAAGTCGATGAAGAACTCTGTAGAATAAAGCAGGTCCTAGTCAACAACGGCATCTCCAATGGTTTCGTTGAAGACATCATATAAAGAAAGGTGAAACGCCATGCAACCTCTAAAGAGTCAACGAGCACACCTGTACCCCCTATTAAACTATTTTACAGGAACTTCTTTTCCACAGCTCATAAAACGGAGGAAAGGGTCCTGAATGATATTGTTAATAGGAACGTTATCCCTACAACCAAAAATCAGAAAATACAATTGACTATTTACTATAAAACCAAAAAACCGGCCAACCTACTCAAGAAAAACTCTCCAGACACAAAGCAGAACGCCTTAGAGGAGACCAACGTCGTCTATGCCTTCAAATGCCCACTTGGGGACTGTAAGCCCCAAAGAACTCAGTATATAGGCAAGACAACAACATCTCTTTCCAAGCGATTAACAATGCATAAGCAACAGGGCTCCATTAAGGAACATATAATCTCTTCCCACATCAAACCAGACCATCAAAAGAGAAGTCTTAACAAACAACACAGAAATCATTGATAGATACAGCGATAGCAAGTGGCTTGACATCTGTGAGGCACTACACATCAAAAAGTCAACGCCAGCAATCAACAGCTAATTAATGCATAACTATATTCTACCCACTTCAAGACTCCGTACCAATATAGAAGCATCAAGAGGAAGTATGGGTCAATAGGCCCTTTGCAGTTACTTCCATTCTTCCCTCTTATTTTTCCAATTAATACCCATTGTTCCGTGTTCTGTCTTGTGTTGGTCAAAAGTTTGTTCACCTCATCCAAAACTGTTGCAACATATCACCTCACCCAAATGCAAGCATATATAAGTCAAGCTGTTTAATAAGTATAACATAAGTATAACTCTATTTAGTGTTTTCAGGTTACAGTTGTGTGTGTGTAAACTAAAGTCTTTGAAAATGTAATAAGTTATTACGAAACGCGTTCAAGCATCGCGTCAGACTAGAAATAAAAATGAATTTTGGAAAATTGATTTTTTCAGTTACCATCAACAGTAAAAAGAAACATAAGCAATAATGAGAAAATTCGTGTTAGAATTATTAATCTTACTTTTTCGGTCATATTTAACAACATATGTTTACATGAAAAACTGCTACCAAAATATACTAATATATACATATATAAATATTTGTAAAAATTTTTGATTAAACGTTGCTCAGATGCTTTCTGCACCATTTTCACTAAGAGTCATTCCCATAACCCTTACGTTTGTGGAGATTGCAACAACGTTTTGTGTTTGCTGGGGATGACTGTTGTACGGCAAGAAGTTGACGTGGGAAGATGGTCCGGATATTCACTGTATAAATGTTGTTGTCGTGATGCTGTATCAGTTCTAGGTCCATTGCATTATCAAAGTAAAATACAAAATTAACTCCTTCCTGACAATGGTAGTTACGTCTGTCACTTCCTTGAGGATCTTCAGGAGGTTTGTCATGTTCAATGCCTAGTTGTTTAGAGGGGTAGCCCTGACTGAGTTGTTTGGAATGCATTGTAGTGCAAGCAGAGCCCGACGTTCAGCAGACAACACTCAACGGGACGCAGTGCCGATGGAAGAACGTTTCTTTCAGGATGGTGCTCTAATCGCCAATACACATTATCCGAAAAGTCCTTCAATCTCTTCTGGATATAAAAAACCAGTATGGGAGTGGGACTGACCTTCTAGAATAAAGCGACTAGTGACAGTCTGTGATCTTGTCTTGTGAGGGTGTTCATGGTCTCAGATCTTGTGATCTGTTTTTCTGTGATCTGTTCCTTGAGCACTTTTCTTCTCACTCCCGCTCCGTTTCCGTCTTCACCGATGGGTCTAAGTCTGCGGACGGTGATGGCTACTCTGTTGTTTTTCCTGATTGCACTTATATGTGTCGCTTACCTCCGGAGACTAGCACCTTCACAGCGGAGCTTTAAGCTATTCTCTATGCTCTTCGTCTCCTGCTTTCTCGTTGTCAATCTTCCTTTGTAGTTGTTGTTGACTCACGTAGTGTCCTCATGGTTTTCGGGTCCTTTAATCCGGTTCATCCAGTGGTTGTCGAAATCCAGCATTGGTTGTTACTTATTCACAGTAAATTTAATTCGGTTGATTTTTGTTGGGTTCCCAGCTATATTGATGTCTCTTTAAATGAGCGTGAGGATGCTGCCACCAGGGAAGCTGTCCGCTCCTGTCCCGTCTCTCGTAAAGGTATTCCTTATTCCGATTTTTCTTATTTTTTCTTATTCCGATATTATTATTTTCTCTCTCTCTATTTCCCCTCTCTCTCTCTCTCTCTCTCTCTCTCTCTCTCTCTCTCTCTCTCTCTCTCTCTCTCTCTCTCTCTCTCTCTCTCTCTCTCTCTCTCTCTCTCTCTCTCTCTCTCTCTCTCTCTCTCTCTCTCTCTCTCTCTCTCTCTCTCTCTCTCTCTCTCTCCCCCTCTCTCTCTCTCTCTCTCTCTCTCTCTCTCTCTCTCTCTCTCTCTCTCTCTCTCTCTCTCTCTCTCTCTCTCCCACCCTCTCTCTCCTGCCCTCTCTCTCTCTCTCTCTCTCTCCCCCGCCCTCTCCCCTCTTCCCTCTCTGCTATACATATAATAGATCTAATTAGATTAGGTAAGGATGGTTAGTGATGCATGGACATTATTTACACAATAAAGCGTAGAGGGGGAGGAGGAGGTGACAAGTGTGCATGTGACAGGTGAAGAATGCAGGGGTTGATAGTGACGAATGTGTAATGGCTTACTTGTACGTTAATTGGGAAAATTGAATCATCCTTCCACTGACCTAGCAGTGACGATGAAATGCATTTCCACACGTTATAAAACTTTCCTTTAAACGTTTCTTGTACCCAAACATAAGCCTAATGCATGTTGTAAGGCAAATCTACGATTGCAAAACCATAATTACAGAGTAGGAAACGTTCTACTATATGATCTTGTTTTCAACGTTATCAAATATTTGGAATTCCCCTTGAACTTTTTTTTTACTTTATTCATTCTCCACATTCTTACCACTAAGGATGTTGCAAAGAAAATCTACGGTTGGAAAACCATACTTACAGTGTAGCTAAAGTTCACTTGTACCCAAATAATTGAAAACTGAATGAAACACTCTCGGTGTTTCAATTTAGAACCCGACTTTTGAATTTATCTTTTAACTTCGTTCACTACATACGCTTTTCTTACCTTGTTATTCCATGCTGCAACATATGGTAATCATGCAGCATTCCCATTTTATATGATTGCAACATTGCAGCTGCATGCAACATTGTAAGATTGAACGGAGGGCACCATTTTAGTCATACTCTTTCCTAAGTGTATGTATGTGAGAATGGTTGTGTGTTTGAGTGAGACAGATATGTATGTCAAAATGTTCTCATTTTTGAGTGAGTGACAGGTATGTGAGTCCTAATGAATTTGTGTATTCATTCTGAGGCGGTTTTCATGTTGAAGAAACTGATCATTAACATCTGAATTATTGCATACCTTCAGTTCCGATGTAAGCGGATGATGTGATTGTGGGTATATGGTCAGCAGATACTGGCACAACAAGTGCAAGGTCATCAGGTGCAGAGTCAGTAGGTTTGGAATCAATTTCTGGCATGTCAACTGGTGCCACATGAAGAAGAGGACCAGCAGATGTAGGATAGACAGGTGTGGTGCCTGCATGTTCTGAATCAGCAGGGACCTGGTCAGAAGACATCGATTTAGCCAGCAACTGGTCAGTAGACACTAGATCAGTAGGCACCGCGTCAACAAGCACCGCGTCAGCAAGCCAAGGGGCAATATGAACTGACTCTTCTACCGCTGGGTCAGTAAGAGCCAGCAGAGGAAATGTGAGGACATGAGGCACAGTATCAGCCATC
This sequence comes from Procambarus clarkii, assembly GCF_040958095.1. Taxonomy (NCBI): domain Eukaryota; kingdom Metazoa; phylum Arthropoda; class Malacostraca; order Decapoda; family Cambaridae; genus Procambarus; species Procambarus clarkii. Next base: position 36,252,533 of record NC_091176.1, read on the forward strand.
ACAATAAACAGCCACATCACAGCACAAGTCATCACCAAAATCTTCTGCCTCTCCTTGACCCTGTTATTCCCATGTTTCTTCTTGTGTTGTTTCCTGTGGTCATTGTAGTCCTGTTCACTCATATCTGTTTACGATGTATTAATACAGTTTAGGTATGTTGGTGGTGGTTCTGCTGTTTCCTCTGATGCTGCTGCTGTTCCCTTGTGTTGTCACAGCTACTGTTGTCTTCCCCGGTGTTGCCACAGCTGCTGTTGTCTCAGATATTTCCTTAATAATGATGTTTCACTGTAAGAAAAAAAAATTGTGTAAATAATCTCATTTGATAATGTTTAAAATGTCTACTTAATTAGTTTACGTGTTTATTTAATATTTTTGTTTTGGGTCCAAAATAATCCTCACCCTCATTTATGATTTTTCGATTTGGGAGATCCTGTGTAACGAATTTACAGTTTCTATGAGCGTCACATAGACTTTAAAGGAAATAGATGGTTGGGTTGACTGTATTTTTCTGGACCAAAAAAAGGATTTCGGCAGTGTCACACATAAAAGGTTGTTCTGGAGACTGGAACATACTTAAGGATATAGAGGGAGAGGGAGAGTTCTAATAAGGCTTAAAAAAAAATTAATCGACAGAAAAATGAGGGCAGTAATCAGAGACAATGTATTGGACTGCAGATATATCATGAGTGGAATACCACAGGGTTCAGTTCTTGCAACAGTAATGGTGCAGACGATGAGTCACAATATCATGGTTGAAGATTTGGTTTAGAAAGTAAATTTAGAAAACGAAATGGGAATTTGCCAAATAATAAAGGAAAAATGCAGCTATTATAATCGTAGCACACATTTTAAAACAATAATTTTTCTTTTTATGTCAAAAATATAAGTGCCCAATCCGATCTCAGACCAAGTCCATTCCATCCAGCGGTCGACCTCACAGACGCATCCATCCATTTTAACAAGCTATTCATTCAAAACCGGAATTTTCTTATGTATAAATTAATATTGATATATAAAAGCATAATGTGCATATTTAGGCATAGGTTATGTTATGTTAGGTGTTTAGGTTCTGTTGACGATTATTTGTATTTGTAGTACGTGGGTGAAGCATTTACAGCGTTGTGGTTCGAACAAAAGTCGTCAGCGAAGCACTTGTTCTGGAAGTGCCCGGACGTCATCAGTTGTGAGTCGTGTGTAAATTTCATTCATGAACAGGGGGTTTGTTAGGTGCATGGAATGGACTTTGGCCTTTGTTTAGGAGGATGGGCTGAAGTGCCAGCTTTTACTGGTCTATCTTGCTCACTCCCCCTCTGTATACCAGCAAAAATTAAGATGACCTTTGCACTTTTTTTAGCCAATAAAACAGCTTAATTTTAAACACAAATAAGGATATTCACAGTAAAAAAAAAATTGGTATGCAACTACTAGACGTCAATAATGAAATAAACAGTTCTTATATAGTTGGTGATAAAATGAAAATAATTTAATAACATCATATAACTATCTGTTGTGGTTTATATGGATATATTTAAATCGTCATGTTAAAATGTTAATATTCATAGGACCAATCGCAATCTATGACACAAGCAATCTGGGCTTTCATTCATTAAATGTGGGTTATTTACTGTTGTATATGGAATCTTCGGTTTATGCTACATGCTTCCTGGATTGTCTTTGAACATAAGCTCTAATTTGTCATGAAAAAGAATTATGATATCAAAGAATTAATTTTAAATATTAACAGTAAAGAACAGTTTTCCTCAACAATATAATGCAAATATGTGGAAGTTCTTGAAACAACTTGGCATCTCGAAAAGAAGTGCTGCCGAGTTTATCACCCCCTTACCCACGAAAGCAGTGCTGCAAAGATTATTACCCCCCTTACCCATGAAAGAGACTTTTGACAGTAACTGTACCTTCGGACATATATAATAATGATCAGCCACCAATATGTTTTACGATTCACAAATAACATAAGCAATACTCTAAACCCAAACTCCATGGTCTGATAATCGTAGGTTTAAAGAGTAACCACACATGTAATAATAACCAGACACATATGAATATTCTGTATTAGGGAACCTGGACTCTCTATATATCCCAACTCAGTAATTCCTCAACCTACTCCAGAGTCTCCTGCAATTTAATGATTAAAAAACTGTGGCTTATCTGGATATCTGACAGTGTAACCCTCTAAAATCAGGACCGTCGGCTACCGCATGCGCCCTCCGCCATGATTCAGACTGTCTACCGAGCCTGCCTTCGGCAGGCTCGGGAGACATCTGCTCCTTCATACCAGATCTTATCTCATTTCTGAGTAATCTGTAAATATTTCCATTTAACTGTACTCAGTTTGTAAGTCATATAGATGAGTCTAATTTTCCTTTACAAAAGATTTACGTTCAATCTACAAATAATTTATATAAATAAAAATGGAAATGTTCGTTTGTTCAAAATCGCAAATCTCCGAAAGTACTTCACCGATTGCTTTGAAATTTTCACATAACGTACCACTCGCATCCGAGCAGGTTTTATATACATACTATATAGATGTCACGTCTGTGATGGTACAAAAACATGCTTTTTTTTAAACTGTTGTTTTTCATTTGTTTATCATGTGAGGGAAAACTTCGAATCTTCTTTACCGATTGCTTTGAAATTTTGATACAACGTTGCATTCAAATAGGCGCGTCTTTTTATGTCTACTATATACATGCCTCATCTGTGACAGGAAAAAAACATGCTTTTATTTTTAAACAGCCCCATCTGTTGGACGTAAGGGCAACATATACTGTAATCTTCGAATGTTATTCACCAATTGCTTTGAAATTTTGACACAACGTTGCATTCGGATAGGCGCATCTTTATATATACCTACTATATAGATGCCACCCCTGTGACAGGTAAAAACATGTATTTTTTAAAAACAGCTCCATCTGTTGCACATAATAGCAACATACAATATACAAGATATGTTACGATTCAATTTCAGTGTTTCCGATTGCATTAATATATTGAATTTTCATAGATTTTTATTTATTTTCATTTTGATTGACTTATTTTGTGTGACATTGTGTTGCAATTGAGCTGTGTTTTTACCATACCATTCATTTCGTGGGTATAGCTAATTTGTTTCATTTTCATTGTTTTTCATTCCGTTTTTTAACTGTGCTTCTTATTTTTCAGTGCAATTGGTGGTGAAATTGAGCTGTGTCGATTGATCGGCATTTGAATTGAAATATTTCGTTAGTATTTTTGTTTTTGTTTTGAAAACAAGAAAATTGACATCACGTTTATTTCTCAGCTGCAAATGTGCAACAAACAGCTATGAATCCACCGGCTTCAACAACGTTTACTGCTTTATTCACGTTATGTCAAAATGATGCGTTTGTTAAAACACTGCTGTATTCGGAAGTGCCTACGTATTACACATGGAATGCCAGTAGAATATCATTTGAACGACGTAAACGAGGAGAGCGAGTCGACGGACAACCTGGCATATTCAAACAAACTACGATAGGCAGACTCTACACCGTGCACCCCAATCAAGATGAATGCTTCTTTCTTCGCAAGCTGTTGGTAAATGTCCCTTGGCTACCTTGAGGCTACCTTGAGGTGCTTCCGGGGCTTAGTGTCCCCGCGGCCCGGTCGTCGACCAGGCCTCCTGGTTGCTGGACTGATCAACCAGGCTGTTAGACGCGGCTGCTCGCAGCCTGACGTATGAGTCACAGCCTGGTTGATCAGGTATCCTTTGGAGGTGCTTATCCAGTTCTCTCTTGAACACTGTGAGGGGTTTGCCAGTTATGCCCCTTATGTGTAGTGGAAGCGTGTTGAACAGTCTCGGGCCTCTGATGTTGATAGAGTTCTCTCTCAGAGTACCTGTTGCACCTCTGCTTTTCAACGGGGGTATTCTGCACATCCTGCCATGTCTTCTGGTCTCATGTGGTGTTATTTCTGTGTGCAGGTTTGGGACCAGCCCCTCAATTATTTTCCACGTGTAAATTATTATGTATCTCTCCCGCCTGCGCTCAAGGGAGTACAGATTTAGGCTCTTTAGTCGGTCCCAGTAATTTAGATGTTTTACTGAGTGGATTCTAGCAGTAAAGGATCTCTGCACGCTCTCTAGGTCAGCAATTTCTCCAGCTTTGAAAGGGGCTGTCATTGTGCAGCAGTACTCCACTCTAGATAGCACAAGCGTTTTGAAAAGTATCATCATCGGTATAGCATCTCTAGTGTGAAAAGTTCTTGTTATCCAACCTGTCATTTTTCTTGCAGTTGTGACGGCTACTTTATTGTGTTCTTTAAAGGTAAGGTCTTCCGACATGAGTACACCCAGGTCCTTTACATTGCCTTTTCGTTCTATGTTATGATTTGCCTGCGTTTTGTACGTGGTTTCTGTTTTTATATTTTCAATTTTTCCGTAGCGCATGAGCTGAAACTTATCCTCGTTGAATACCATATTATTTTCTGTAGCCCATAGAAAGACCTGATCTACATCTGATTGGAGGTTTGCCGTGTCCTCTATGTTGCCAACTCTCATGAAAATCCTAGTGTCATCTGCAAAGGATGATACAGTGCTATAGGTTGTGTTCTGGTCTATGTCCGATATGAGGATGAGAAAAAGTACTGGAGCAAGCACAGTACCCTGGGGGACTGAGCTCTTCACGGTTGATGGGCTGGATTTTATTTTGTTGACTATTACACATTGGGTTCTGTCAGTCAGGAAATTGTAGATCCATCTGCCTCTCTGATCTCCCCGGTCCAATGTCTTTCCAGCAATTGAGATTTGTCAGTGGCGTAATACTTGCCACTTTCCGTAGTCCTACTCAAGCTCTGAATTTATTGGAGAACGACTGACACAGGGATGTATGCATTAATGACGCGTCTAACACGTCACGTCCAAATCAAATTCGTGCATTGTTTGCAATCATACCACCGGCTCTCCTTTATCTCCAACAGAGTATGGGAAAAACACAAATCGCACATGGCTGAAGATATTGTCCGTCGAATACGCAAGGAAAATTCAAATATGAACATGAATTTCACAGTAGAAATCTACAACGAAGCGTTGATAATGATTGAAGAATTGTGCTTAGAAATCGCGAAAAAAGTTCTTAATCAATTGAGAATGCCATCACCGATTCGATCTGCTGCTGCTTCGTCGACCCTAGAATTGCGTCGTGAACAAAATTATAACATGGGTGATCTGTTGTCGTATGTGCAATCAAATATTCTTAAGCTAATGCTTGAGCGAAAAGGCATTTACGATCAAATAATTCAAACTGTCAATAACGAGTTTCGAGAAATCTTCTTAGATGCGTCAGGAGGAACTGTAAAACCTTTCTAATCAGATTGGTTTTGGCAGCATTTCGATCTCAAAATGGCATAACCTTAGCTCTTGCATCGTTCAGAATAGCTGCGACATTGCTACCAAGTGGAAGAACTGCTACTTCGGCTTTGAAATTGCCATTGAACATGCAGGTCATTGAAGCTCCCACATGCAACATTTCCAAAGCATCCGGCATGGGAAAAGTATTACAGAAATGTAAACTTATTGTTTGGGATGAATGCACAATGGCCCACAAAAAACTGCTCGAAACTCTTGATCGATCATTGCAAGATTTGCGTGGAAACATCAGACCATTTGGGAACGCATTAATATTGCTTGCAGGATTTTTCAGGCAAACATTACCTGTAACTCCTCGATCGACACCAGCGGACGCAATAAATGCTGGCCTGACTTGCCACTACTTTGTGGCACCACGTAAAGATGTTAAAATTAACTACAAATATGCGTGTCCAACTGCAAAACGACTCATCAGATGAGATATTCTCACATCAATTTCTGGAAATTGGGAACGGAAACGTGGCAGTCACATACAAGTCCGTCGACACTGTGGTGGAAGCCGATCAAGCGGTTAATTATCCAACTGAATTTTTTAATTCGCTCAATCTGCCAGGGATACCACCACCGAACGAGTTGCAATTAAAATTCGGCGTGCCAATTATCGTGTTACGAAATATCAACCAGCCAAAGCTTAGCAATGGCACGCGGCTTGCAGTAAAAAATTATTCAGCAACGTCGTAGAAGCAACAATCTTGACAGGACCTTTCAAAGGTGAAGATGTCCTCATTCCTCACATTCCTATGATTTCAACGGATTTGCCATTTCAATTTAAGAGATTGTAATTCCCAATTCAATTGGCGTTTGCAATCACCATCAACAAAGCTCAAGGCCAATGTTGACCAGACCACACACTAGAAAGTGAAGGGACAACGACGTTCCGGTCCGTCCTGGACCGTTCTCAAGTCAATTGTGATGACCGTACCTGAGTACCTGGAATTTATCACTGTTAAACATCATGTTATTTTCTGTTGCCCGGTCGAAAACTTTATTAATATAAGCTTGAAGTTTTTCAATGTCCTCAGCCGAGGTCATTTTCATACCGATTTTTGTGTCATTCTCAATAGGATGATACGAAGCTGTGACTTGTATTTTTGTTTATATCTGATATGAGAATAAGGAAAAGCAGCGGTGCAAGGACTGTACCCTGACGTACAGAGCTTTTAACTGCGCTTGGACTCGATTTAATATGGGTAATTGTTACTCGCTGAGTCCTGTTTAACAGAATACTGAGTATCCAGCGTCCTACTTTACCGGTTATTCCCATTGACCTCAATTTGAGTGCTATCACTTCATGGTCACATTTATCGAAAGCCTTTGAGATGTCCGTGTATATCACATCAGTATTCTGTTATTCTTCTAATGCCTCAGTGACTTTGTCGTAGTGCTCAAGTAGCTGTGAGAGGCACGATCTTCCCGCTCGAAATCCATATTGGCCTGGGTTGTGAAGGTCATTGGTCTCAAGGAGATTGGTGACCTGACTCTTAATCACTCTCTCAAATACTTCTATTAAGTGCGACGTTAGTGCAACTGGTCTATAATTCTTTGCCAATGCTTTGCTCCCTCTCTTGTGTAGAGGGGCAATGTCTGCTACTTTAAGTGCATCTGGTATCTCCCCCGTGTCCAAGCTCTTCCTTCACACTATACTGAGTGCCTGTGCTACCGGCACTTTGCATTTCTTTATAAATAAAAATTCCATGAATCTGGACCCGGGGCCAAGTGCATGGGCATGTTTTCAATTTTTCTTTCAAAGTCTAGTACGTTTTGATTGAGTTGATATTATTACATTACAGAGTGTGGTAGGTTTCATTACATTACAATAATTGGTAGTTTTAATTACATACCAGTGAATGGTTGAGATTATTGCATTACAGAGAGTAGTAGGGTTCATTACATTACAGTGGGTGGTTGAGATTATTACATTACAGTGTATGGTAGGGTTCATTACAGTATAGTGAATGATTGAGATTATTACATTGCAGAGAGTGGTTGGGTTCATTACATTACAGTGAGTGTTTGAGATTATTACATTTCAGTGCGTAGTAAGGTTCATTACACTACAGTAAGTGGTGTAGATTATTATGTTACAGTGGGTGGTAGGGTTCTTTATATTACAGTGGATGGCTGAAATGATTACATTACAGTGAGTCGAAGGGTTCATTACATTACTGTGGGTGTTAGGGTTAATTACTTTGCAATGGGTGATCAAGTTTATTACATTACAGGGTGTGGCAGCTGTCATTACATTGCATTGGGTAGATGAGATTATTAAATTTTAGTGGTTGGAAGGGTTCACTACATTACAGTGGGTGGTTGAGATTATTACATTACAGAGAGTGGTAGAGTTCATTGCATTGTAGTGGATGGTTGAGATTATTACATAACAGTGGGTGGTATCCTTCAATACATCGCAGAGGGTGGTACGGGTCATTACACAGGGTTGTTGAGATTATTACATTATGGTGAGTGAGATATGGGTCATTACATTACAGTGGATGATGGGGTCATTATATAAAAGTATGTTACAGAATATCATTGCATTTTAGAGGATGGTTGGGGGGTCAATACAATACAGTGGGTAGAGAGGGTCATTACATAACAATGAGTGGTAAAGGTCAAAACATTAACGGGAAGGTGTGGTCATTACATTAGTGGGTGGTCGGGACCATTTCATTAGTGGGTGTGGGTCAGTTCATTACTATGGAAGGTGGGGTCATGTCATTACAGTGGGTGGTCGGGGTCGTTATATTACAGTTGTGGTGGGGTATTCACATTACAAAGAGTGGTAGGTGGTCATAACAATACAGTGGGTGTTGGGGATTATTCACCACTAACATTACAGTTAGCTGTAGATTCACACGATTTTAGTAAGCAAGGCTTACTGCCAAACTAAAGGGACAGTGACTGGAGCAAGTGTCAGCGTGTTATTATGGAGGTCGTCAGACACACAGCATTCAATTTATTAAACAAAAAACGTTATTCAAACATTTTTAATTGTTCGTAGAAAGGTGACACTGTAACTATATATATGAAGTCCTTTTTGAGCACTTAAAATACGTTAATTTCAGTCAGCGCTATCTTACTCCGTATTAGCAAACGAGCTAATAACGTTTTTATGATGCTTAATTTATGTATTTTCAATTACCTGCAATCATTTATTCTGTACTCACCTATTTATGCCTGTAAGATCGAGCATTGATTCTTGAATCCCACCTATCTAGCCATCAGTTGATTATAGCAAGGTCCTATTTCTCTGTCATATCTTCTTTTAAAATTATAAATTTAGTTTGCTTCCACAACCTGCTCCTTAAGTTCATTCCATTTTTCCACTACTCTCATGCTAAAAGAAAACTTCCTAACATCTCTGTAACTCATCTGAGTTTCCAGATTCCCCCCCCCCCCATGTCCCTTTGTTCTGTTAGTACTTCATGTGAACATTTCGTCTATTTCCACTCTGTCAATCTTCCTGAGTATTTTATATATTCTTATCATATCCCCATCTACCATCCTTTGTTCTAGTGTAGTCAGGTTCAATTCCTTCAGGCGCTCTTCTTCCCTCGTAACTGTAGGACTATCCTCGTCGCAAACTTCTGAACCTTATCCAGTTTCCTTATGTATTACCATTCCTTTCCCCCGTCCCATCTCAAATCCTTATCCTGTCCCCTTCCCAGTGTTATATAGTCGTAATGGCTTGGTCCTTTCCCCTTATAATTCCTTCCTTCCTTCTTCAAGTGGGGAAACCATGATGACGCGGCATACTCTAATACTGGTCTCACATAGGCAGTGAAAAGTGCCCTAAATTCTTCCTTACTTAGGTTTCTGAATGATGTTCAAAATTTTGACAGTGTAAAGGATGCTGCTGTTTATATCTCCATTTATATCCCCCATTATTATGTGCCTCAGGAGTTAGCTAAGATGTTACGTCCTCTCCCAGGTCTCTTTCTTGAATCGTCACAGGTAGAAAGTTTCCCTTCTTTGTGCACAGTTCCTTTGGTCTCCTGTCACCTAATCCCATTTCCATAACTTTACATTTGCTCATGTTGAACTCAAGTGGCAATGTCTCCGACCATTTCTGCAGCCTGTTCAAGTCAACTTTGAGGATCCTACAATCCTCGTCTGTCACAACTCTTCTCATTAATTTTGCGTCATCCGCGAACATGGACATATAGGACTCCATTTACATCGACTCCTGTAAATATGTTATTTACGTATATTAGAAATAGAACTGGTCCTAGCACCGACCCTTAGGGTACTCCACTCGTTGCTTTTTGCCAGTCCACTTCTAGCCCTTTACCGTTACTCTCTGGCTCCTTTTTGTTAGATAGTACCTTACCGATGCTAGGGCCTTTTCACTTGCTCCCGCCTACCTCTCAAGTTTGAATAGCAGTCTCCTGTGCGGCACTGTATCAAAGGCAGAAAAGTGTATTCACCTAGTTGTATTCACCTAGTTGTGCTTGCGCGATTTGAGCTCTGGCTCTTTCGGCCTGCTTCTGCCATGTCAACCAATCAACTTGTTTTGTTTTCTTCCACACTCACACAAACACACACACCCGCAAGTAGCAGCCCATAACAGCTGTCTAACTCCAAGGTACCTATTTACTGCTAGGTAACAGGGGCATCAGGGTGAAAGATGCTCCTATGCCTGCCCATTTTGTTTCTCGCCGGCCCCGGGAATCGAACCCCGGTCCACATGATTACGTGTCCACCGTGCCGTCCACTCCACTTGCCACCAGCAACCACTGGTCGCTGTTGTGTGTGTGTGAGTAATTACCTAGTTGTATTTACCTAGTTGTGCTTGCGGGATTGAGCTCAGATTCTTTGGTCCCACCTCTCAACTGTCAATCAACTGGTGTACACGTTCCTGAGTCTATTGGGTTCTATCATATCTGCATTTGAAACTGTGTATGGAGTCTGCCTCAACCCCATCACTTCCTAATGCATTCCATTTGTCTACTACTCTGACACTGAAAAAAAAGTTTCTCCTAATGTCTCTTTGGTTCATTTGGGCACTCAATTTCCACCTGTGTCCCCTAGTGTGTGTGTCCCTTGTGTTAAATAGTCTGTCTTTATCTAACCTATCAATTCCTCTGAGAAACTTGTATGTGGTGATCATGTCTCCCCTAACTCTTTTGTCTTCCAGCGACGTGAGGTTTAATTCCTGTAGTCTCTCCTCGTAGCTCATACCCCTCAGTTCAGGTAATAGTCTGCTGGCAAATCTTTGAAGCTTTTCCATTTTAGTCTTACGCTTGACTAGATATGGACTCCATGCTGGAGCTGCATACTCCAGGATTGGTCTGACATATGTGGTATACAAAGCTCTGAATGATTCCTTACACAAGTTTCTAAAGGCCGTTCTTATGTTAGCCAACCTGGCATATGCTGCATGTTATTTACTTGATATGGGCTTCAGGGGGACAGGTCTGGCGTGATATCAACTCCCAAGTCTTTCTCTCTCTCTGACTCTTGCAGTATTTCTTCTCCCAAATGATATATTATATCTAGTCTCCTGCTTCTTACATCTATCTTCATTACATTACATTTGCATGGGTTAAACTCTAACAACTATTTGTTCGACCATTCCTTCAGCTTGTCTAGGTCTTCTTGAAGCCTCAAGCTGTCCTCTTCTGTCTTAATCCTTCTCATAATTTTGACGTCATCAGCAAAAATTGAGAGGCATGAGCCTATTCCCTCTAGGAGATCATTTACGTATATCAGAAACACAATAGGTCCAAATACAAAGCACTGTGGGACTCCACTGGTGACTTCACACCATTTTGAGGTCTCACCCCTCACTGTAACTCCCAGCTTCCTATTGCTTAGGTACTCCCTTATCCACTGGAGCACACTATCAACTTCTCCTGCCTGTTTCTCCAGCTTATCCATCAGCCTCTTATGGAAAATTGTGTCAAAGGCTTTCCGACAGTCCAAGAAAATGCGGTCCGCCCATCCTTCTATTTCTTGCTTAATTTTTCTCACCTGACCGTAGAATTCTATTAAGCCAGTAAGACAAGATTTACCCTCCCTGAACCCATGATGATGGGTTGACATGAAGTCCCTTTCCTCCAAATGTGTTACCAGGTTTTTTCTCACGATCTTCTCCATCACCTTGCATGGTAAACAAGTTAAGGACACCGGACTGTAGTTCAGTGCCTCTTGTCTGTCAACCTTTTTCTATATTGGGACTACATTAGCCGTCTTCCATTTTTCTGGTAGATCTCCCATCTCCAGTGACCTACTATACACTTTGGAGAAAGCAAAGTGCTTCTGCACCCTCTTTCAATACCAATGGTGAGATTCCGTCCGTGCCAACAGCCTTTCTCACGTCCAGATCCAACAAATGCCTCTTGACCTCATCTCTTGTAATTTCGAACCCTTCCAAGGCCTCCTGGGTTACTTCCACCTCTCCTTGCGCAGTGACCTCTCCTTGTTCTATTGTGAAGACCTTCTGGAACCTCTTGTTGAATTCTTCACACACCTCTTTGTCATTCTCTGTGTACCTGTCCTCACCTGTTCTAAGTTTCATCACTTGTTCCTCGTTGTTGTTTTCCTCCTGATGTGACTGTGGAGTAGTTTTGGTTCAGTCTTCACTTTATTAGCTATATCATTTTTGTAATTTTTATTAGCTTCTCTTCTCACACTAACATACTCCTTCCTGGTTCTCTGGTAACTCCCTATGCTTTCTGGTGTTCTGATATTTCTGATGTTCCTCCACCCCCTTTTGTTCAGTTCCTTTGCTTCCATACATGCCCTGTTAACCACGGATTCTTCTTTTGCTTCTCAGTTGTTTCCGTTTGGGCCGGGATAAATTTGTTTACTGCCTCCTAACACTTTTGGGTGACATTATCCATCATGTCTTGTATTGACTTAGTTCTGAGTTCTGTGTCCCTTGGTATATCCCTAAGGAATTTTCTCATCACCTCATAATTTCCCTTTCGGTACGCCAGCCCTTTGTATCCTAGTTCTTTTTTGGGGAGATAAATCCTATCTCTACCAGGTACTTAAAGATCAATACACTATTATCACTCATTCCCAAGTGCGGATTCAAATTTAACTTTCCTTATATCCGACTCATTTAGGGTAAATATCAGATCAAGTATAGTCGGTTCACCCTATCCTCAAATTCTTATTGGTCCCTTGATGTGTAGCTTAGAAATTTTTTTTATTGCCACGTCCAGCAGCTTAGCTCTCCATGTGTCTGGTCCTCCATGTGGGTCTCTGTTCTCCCAATCTATCTTCCCATGGTTGAAGTTTCACATGATTAGTAGTCTGGATCCGTTCCTGCTAGTGACAAAAACTGCTCTTTCTATTATGTTAATGGTGGCCATGTTGTTTCTGTCATATTCCTGTCTGGGGGTCTTTTGTCGTTTGGTGGTGGGTTATATGTGACTACTAATATAATTTGTTGTCCTCCAATTACTATGGTACCTGTTATGTAGTCACTGAAATCTTCACAGCCCTGAATAAACATCTCTTCAATACTCCATCCTTTTCTTATCAGCAGAGCTACACCCCTCCTCTTCCTTTGCTCTCATTCCTCATTACTGTGTTACAATATGCAACTGTTACACAGTAGTCCTGTGGCCACACTGCATTTGTTACGGTTTTCGTTAGCTTTGTTTCTGTGAGTGTTATTATATCTAGGTTTTCTTCTAGTGCCTATTCTCCAAGTTAAATTGTTTTGTTTATAATCCCATCTATGTTTGTGTACATTGCCCTGAATCTCACTTTCTTCTGTTCATTCTCTTGTTCCTTATTGGTGAGCGTTCTGCTGTTGGAGAAAGCTGTTCAGAAGGTGTGAAGATTTGTGAGGTTGTTAACATGGTTAACATGGTAACATATTAATTCATAAAAACTTGGCTTATTAGGCAAATTGGGCCTTGCATAGTAGGCTGAGACGTGCGTTCTGGCTACTAGGTACGACATATATATATATATATATATATATATATATATATATATATATATATATATATATATATATATATATATATATATATATATATATATATATATATATATATGTTGTACCTAGTAGCCAGAACGTCGTACTCGGCCTACTATGCAAGGCCCGATTTGCCTAATAAGCCAAATTTCCCTGAATTTATTAATTTTTCAATATTTTTTGCTTATGAAATGATAAAGCTATCCATTTCATTATGTATGAGTTATTTTTTTTTAATTTGAGTTAAAACTAATGGAGATAAATGACCGAACCTAACCAACCTTACCTAACCTGACCTAACCTAACTTAACCTAACCAAACTAACTCAATAAAGTCAATAATTTATGTTCTTAATATAATATAATAATAAAAATTCAAATAAACTAATTGGAAATAATTTTTTGAAAATAAAGAAAATCACTCTTCCTATTAGGCAAATCGGGCCTTGCATAGTAGGCTGAGAAACGCGTTCTGGCTACTAGGTGCGACATATATATGTATATATATATATATATATATATATATATATATATATATATATATATATATATATATATATATATATATATATATATATATATATAAACATATATACACATATTTTTTTGGCCGTTGGCCGAAAAAACGGCCAACCTACTCATGAAAAACTCTCCATACTCAAAGCATAACGCCTTGAAGGAAACCAACGTCGTCTATGCCCTTAAGTGCCCACTTGGGTACTGTAAGCCCCAAATAACTCAGTATATAGGCAAGACAACAACTTCTCTTTCAAGGCGATTAACAATGCATAAACAACAGGGCTCCATATAATCTCTTCCCTTAAGCAGACCATCACCATAGAAGTCTTAACAGACAACACAGAAATCATCGATAGATGCAGCGATAGCAGGAGGCTCGACATATGCGAGGCACTACACATCAAGAAGTCAACACCAGCAATCAACATCCAATTAATGCACAACTATATTCTACCCTCTTCAAGACTCCGCTCCAATATAGAAGCATCAAGAGGAAGTATGAGCCAATATACCCTCTGCAGTTACTTCCATTCTTATGTTCTCCTATCCAATTAATACCCATAGTTTCTTGTTTTGTTTTGTGTGTGACTCAAGTTTGTTCACCTCATCCAAAACTGTTGTACTATATCACCTCACCCAAATGCGAGTATGAGTATGGACAAATTTACTTCTTTACAGGTTACAGTTGTGTGTGTAAACTAAAGTCTTTGAAAATGTAATAAGTTATTGCGAACACATCAATACAACTTGTTAGAACAAAAAACTATGTAAGTAAAGCGAGGAACAATTAATATAGTTTAACCCGTGTGGCACCTCACCTCATTTGTACTGAAAAAATGCATTTTCTCCTGCCCACTGCGGCTAAACCAGAAGAGATAAGAGACATTTTATTTATATTTTCATCTTCCTGTATGCTAATTAATGACGTCAAAAGAACAAATAATTTTTTCAGAGCATTATATTTTATGTGCACCTAGGCGATGCATGATAAAATCCCTTGCGCAGCCAAAGGGCCTCTGGTCCCTACTAGAGTAATGTATGACTTGCAAGTATTTACCATGGATTGAATTGGGTGGAGTTTTACAGGCAGCAGGCACCAAAGACCCATCATTAAGGGTATTTAATTATATTCAACACTGGTTTATATATGAGAGGGGTAAACATTTAAAATTTAGTTTTTGTCTTTTTCAATTCGGTACACTGACTTTAATAAGCAAAATACCTTTTACCAAAATTTGTTGTCTGTTCAGTTGACAGATTTTAAGTCTGTCAGTTTTAGCAATTTACAATTTAAGAAATTTTGAGTCTTCAGTCTGCCGTTGACAGAGTTTAAGTTCATTATTTTATATATTTTTCAAAGAATTTGCTATTGATTGGCAACAAATGGCCTCTTCAACAAGACACAAAGTTATAGCTCACCTCGGCATGTTGATACATATAGCAATGATCACCCTAAAATCCTCGGATAAAGTGAAAGAATGAGGCGTGCTACAGATGAAACCACTATTGGTACCCTGATGATGAGGACATGCTCGCTAATGAGTTTGACTTTGAAAAGAATCATTGCTCTATATGATAAACAAGTAACTGGGTTCCCAACTTTAATAAATTATATATATTTTTTTCAGAGAAGACAGGGACTTTTTCAGGGCAGGGAACAGGGAGGGTTGCTGTGGCTCAGCAACGCACATGCGTTGCTGAGCCACAGCAACGCGTGGCCGGGTACTGCTAGAATAGAATGAAAAAGCAAAGCAAAAAAGCTGGGAGTGCTCTTGTAGGAAGATCTTTCCTTTAAAGAACATCAAAAAGTAGCTGTCACATCTGCAATAAAAATGACGGGTTACAAGAACTTTTCAAACAATGGATACATAACAATGATTATACTTTTCAAGACATTAGTGCTCTACAGAATGGAATATTGTTGCACACTAAAACCTCTTTAAAAGGCGGAGAAATTGCTGACCTGGAGAGTGTGAAAAGATCTTTTACTGCTAGAATCCACTCAATAAAACATCCCAATTACACAATTGATTCACAATAATTTGCATTTGGAAAATATCAGGACAAGTTCCAAATCATCACACGGAAATAACACTATGTTAGACCATGAGGTATGGCAAGAAGTTTAGAATAGACCAGTTGAAAAGAAAAAGTGCAATAGGAATGCTGAGAGTGAACTCATTAACATCAATGGCCAAAGACTGTTTGAATCACTTCCGCTACACATAAGGAGAATAACTGGCCGGCCTCTCACTGTATGCAAAAGAGAGTTCCACATACACTTCCAAAGGATACGTGATCAACAATGCTGTGATTTATTAGTCAGGAGGATCACTACAAGGCATGAGTGTGGGCATGGTACGGGCAGGACCCGGGTACATTACCTATCATTACCAATTAGGGAAATCAATATATGATGATAATTAATAATAGCTTGTATTCTGCAGATATGTTTTGACATTTTTTACCCATAAACTGACTCCTTATGAAAGTTTATTATTGCCAGAGATAGGTTTGTACATTATGACCTCCATTTGACGCTTCACACTTGGAGGTAAATATTATCCTGTTGATATTTCTATATAAAAGCATTTTAAATATATAATTTATTGGGTTATTGCAGACTTCCTTTTAGTAGTGAAGAGCAGGAGGCTCTCGGCGGAGTAAAGAGCTGGAGGATGGTGGTGGTGTCAAGAGCTGGAGACTGGTGGTGATGTCAAAAACTGGAGACTGGTAGTAGAGGTGTCAAGAGCTGGAGGCTGGCGTTGGTGTCAAGAGCTGGAGGCTGGCGTTGGTGTCAAGAGCTGGAGGCTGGCGTTGGTGTCAAGAGCTGGAGGCTGGCGTTGGTGTCAAGAGCTGGAGGCTGACGGTGGTGTCAAAAGCTGGAGGTTGGTGGTGGTGGTGTCAAAAGCTGGAGGTTGGCGGTGGTGGTGTCAAAAGCTGGAGGTTGGCGGTGGTGGTGTCAAGAGCTGGAGGCTGGCGGTGGTGGTGTCAAGAACTGGAGGCTGGCGGTCGTGGTGTCAAGAGCTGGAGGCTGGCGGTCGTGGTGTCAAGAGCTGGAGGCTGGTGGTGGTAGTGTCAAGAGCTGGAGTCTGGCGGTGGTGGTGCCAAGAGCTGGAGACTGGTGGTGATGTCAAGAGCTGGAGACTGGCAGTAGAGGTGTCAAGAGCTGGAGGCTGGCGTTGGTGTCAAGAGCTGGAGGCTGGCGTTGGTGTCAAGAGCTGGAGGCTGGCGTTGGTGTCAAAAGCTGGAGGTTGGCGGTGGTGGTGTCAAAAGCTGGAGGTTGGCGGTGGTGGTGTCATGAGCTGCAGGCTTGCGGTGGTGGTGTCAAGAGCTGCAGGCTGGTGGTGGTGGTGTCAAGAGCTGCAGGTTGGCGGTGGTGGTGTCAAGAGCTGCAGGCTGGCGGTGGTGGTGTCAAGAGCTGCAGGTTGGCGGTAGTGGTGTCAAGAGCTGCAGGCTGGCGGTGGTGGTGTCATGAGCTGCAGGCTGGCGGTGGTGGTGTCAAGAGCTGAAGGCTGGTGGTGGTGGTGTCAAGAACTGCAGGCTGGCGGATGTGGTGTCAAGAGCTGGACGCTAACATTGATGATATCAGGAGCTGGATGCTGCCGGTGTTGTCAAAAGTTGGAGGTTGTCGCAGGTGTCAGAGCCGGTGGCTAGCGGTGATGGTGTCAAGAGCTAGAGTCTGGCGGTGGTGGTGTCAAGACCTGGAGACTAGCGGTGGTGGTGTCAAGAGCTGGAGACTAGCGGTGGTGGTGTCAAGAGCAAGAGGCTGGCGGATGTGGTGTCAAGAGCAGGATGCTGGCGGTGGTGGTGTCAAGAGCAGGAGGCTGGCGGTGGTGGTGTCAAGAGCAGGAGGCTGGCGGTGGTGGTGTCAAGAGCAGGAGGCTGGCGGTGGTGGTGTCAAGAGCAGGAGGCTGGCGGTGGTGGTGTCAAGAGCAGGAGGCTAGCGATGGAGTCAAAAGCTGAAAACTCGCGATGGTGGTGTCAAGTGCTGCAGGCTGGCGGTGGTGTCAAGAGATGGAGGCTTCCTGAGTGGTCAAGAGCTGGAGGCTGGCGGTAGTGGTGTCAAGAACTGGAGACTGGCGTTGATGTCAAGAGCTGGAGACTAGTAGTAGTGGTGTCAAGAGCTGGAAGCTGGCGGTGGTGTTGTCAGGAGCTGGAGAATGGCGGTAATGTCAAGAGCAGCAGTCTGACGATTTTGATGTCAAGAGCTGGAGACTGGTGGTAGTGAAGTCAAAAGCTGGAGGCTGGTGGTGGTGGTGTCAAGAGCTGGAGGCTGGTGGTGGTGGTGGTGTCAAGAGCTGGAGGCTGGTGGTGGTGGTGTCAAGAGCTGGAGACTGGTGGTGGTGAAGTCAAGAGCTGGAGGCTGGTGGTGGTGGTGTCAAGAGCTGGAGGCTGGTGGTGGTGGTGGTGTCAAGAGCTGGAGGCTGGTGGTGGTGGTGTCAAGAGCTGGAGGCTGGTGGTGGTGGTGTCAAGAGATGGAGGCTGGTGGTGGTTGTCGTGTCAAGAGCTGGAGGCTGGTGGTATTGGTGTCAAGAGCTGGAGGCTGGTGGTGGTGGTGTCAAGAGCTGGAGGCTGGTGGTGGTAGTGTCAAGAGCTGGAGGCTGGTGGTGGTGGTGTCAAGAGCTGGAGGCTGGTGGTGGTAGTGTCAAGAGCTGGAGGCTGGTGGTGGTGGTGTCAAGAGCTGGAAGCTGGCGGTGGTGGTGTCAAGAGCTGGAGGCTGGTGGTGGTGGTGTCAAGAGCTGGAGGCTGGCGGTGGTGGTGTCATGAGCTGGAGGCTGGCAGTTATGACAAGAGCTGCAGTCAAGCGGTGGTGGTGTCAAGAGCTGGAGACTGGAGGTGGTGTCAAGAGCTGGAGACTGGTGGCGGTGATGTCAAGAGCTGGTGGCTAGCGGAGGTGGTGTCAAGAGCTGGAGGCAGGTGGTGGTGGTGTCAAGAGCTGGAGGCTGGTGGTGGTGGTGTCAAGAGCTGGAGGCTGGTGGTGGTGGTGTCAAGAGCTGGAGGCTGGTGGTGGTGGTGTCAAGAGCTGGAGGCTGGTGGTGGTGGTGTCAAGAGCTGGGGGCTGGTGGTGGTAGTGTCAAGAGCTGGAGGCTGGTGGTGGTGGTGTCAAGAGCTGGAGGCTGGAGGTGGTGAAGTCAAGAGCTGGAGGCTGGCGGTGGTGGATTAGAGAGCTGGAGGCTGGTGGTGGTGGTGTCAAGAGCTGGAGGCTGGTGGTGGTGGTGTCAAGAGCTGGAGGCTGGTGGTGGTGGTGTCAAGAGCTGGAGGCTGGTGGTGGTGGTGCCAAGAGCTGGAGGCTGGTGGTGGTGGTGTCAAGAGCTGGTGGCTAGTGGAGGTGGTGTCAAGAGCTGGAGGCTGGAGGTGGTGAAGTCAAGAGCTGGAGGCTGGCGGTGGTGGATTAGAGAGCTGGAGGCTGGTGGTGGTGGTGTCAAGAGCTGGAGGCTGGTGGTGGTGGTGTCAAGAGCTGGAGGCTGG
This sequence comes from Procambarus clarkii, assembly GCF_040958095.1. Taxonomy (NCBI): domain Eukaryota; kingdom Metazoa; phylum Arthropoda; class Malacostraca; order Decapoda; family Cambaridae; genus Procambarus; species Procambarus clarkii. Next base: position 36,271,869 of record NC_091176.1, read on the forward strand.
TGGTGGTGGTGTCAAGAGCTGGAGGCTGGTGGTGGTGGTGTCAAGAGCTGGAGGCTGGTGGTGGTGGTGTCAAGAGCTGGAGGCTGGTGGTGGTGGTGTCAAGAGCTGGAGGCTGGTGGTGGTGGTGTCAAGAGCTGGAGGCTGGTGGTGGTGGTGTCAAGAGCTGGAGGCTGGTGGTGGTGGTGTCAAGAGCTGGAGGCTGGTGGTGGTGGTGTCAAGAGCTGGAGGCTGGTGGTGGTGGTGTCAAGAGCTGGGGGCTGGTGGTGGTAGTGTCAAGAGCTGGAGGCTGGTGGTGGTGGTGTCAAGAGCTGGAGGCTGGTGGTGGTGGTGTCAAGAGCTGGAGGCTGGTGGTGGTGGTGTCAAGAGCTGGAGGCTGGTGGTAGTGGTGTCAAGAGCTGGAGGCTGGTGGTGGTGGTGTCAAGAGCTGGAGGCTGGTGGTGGTGGTGTCAAGAGCTGGAGGCTGGTGGTGGTGGTGTCAAGAGCTGGAGGCTGGTGGTGGTGGTGTCAAGAGCTGGAGGCTGGTGGTAGTGGTGTCAAGAGCTGGAGGCTGGTGGTGGTGGTGTCAAGAGCTGGAGGCTGGTGGTGGTGGTGTCAAGAGCTGGAGGCTGGTGGTGGTGGTGTCAAGAGCTGGAGGCTGGTGGTGGTGGTGTCAAGAGCTGGGGGCTGGTGGTGGTGGTGTCAAGAGCTGGAGGATGGTGGTGGTGGTGTCAAGAGCTGGGGGCTGGTGGTGGTGGTGTCAAGAGCTGGAGGATGGTGGTGGTGGTGTCAAGAGCTGGGGGCTGGTGGTGGTGGTGTCAAGAGCTGGGGGCTGGTGGTGGTGGTGTCAAGAGCTGGGGGCTGGTGGTGGTGGTGTCAAGAGCTGGAGGATGGTGGTGGTGGTGTCAAGAGCTGGGGGCTGGTGGTGGTGGTGTCAAGAGCTGGGGGCTGGTGGTGGTGGTGTCAAGAGCTGGGGGCTGGTGGTGGTGGTGTCAAGAGCTGGAGGATGGTGGTGGTGGTGTCAAGAGCTGGAGGCTGGCGGTGGTGGTGTCAAGAGCTGGGGGCTGGTGGTGGTGGTGTCAAGAGCTGGGGGATGGTCAGAGCCGACGCTAATACAGAGCAGAGGTCCTGGTAATCACACACTGGCAAGTGCCATAAGGACACAAAATTTACTGTTCACAATGGTAAGTCACACTATATTGTACCCGAGATCACATCACACTAAATATTATAAAATGTGTTCATCGACTCAGGCGTCTCAGTGAATTATGGTAATATACAGCTCCAGTGACACCACACTGGAGCCATAAGGAAGACCACTTAACGGTACACGAGTCAAAACCCATAAAGTCATTGTAAACCTGTGATAACGGTACACGAGCCACAATCACTAAGGTCACTGTAACCCTGTGAATTACTGTACACGAGACACAACCCCTGAAGCCACTGTAAACCTGTGATAACGGTACGTGAGGTACAACCACTGACTCCTCTGTAATCTTATCAATAACGGCACACGAGCCACAACCACTGTGTCAACTGTAAACCTGTGATAACGGTACGCGAGTCACAACCCCTTAGACCAGTGTAAACCTGTGATAACGGTGCACGAAGTACAACCACTGAGGCCACCGTAAACCTGTGGTAACGGTACACGAGTGATAACAACACTGGTGGCCAAAAAAGCATACCGAATGTTTCATGTCACCAGGCACACAAGAAAAAAAAAAGGCGTCTTCCGTTGTAGATTATCACGCCCTCATTAATCCCAGCTGAATGTGTACCACACTGTTACTGGTACACTCTACACCTTCCTAGACTACCAGACAACGCTGGGAGGTGTGTGTACCACACTGTTACTGGTACACTCAACACCTTCCTAGACTACCAGACAACGCTGGGAGGTGTGTGTACCACACTGTTACTGGTACACTCTACACCTTCCTAGACTACCAGACAACGCTGGGAGGTGTGTGTACCACACTGTTACTGGTACACTCTACACCTTCCTAGACTACCAGACAACGCTGGGAGGTGTGTGTACCACACTGTTACTGGTACACTCTACACCTTCCTAGACTACCAGACAACGCTGGGAGGTGTGTGTACCACACTGTTACTGGTACACTCAACACCTTCCTAGACTACCAGACAACGCTGGGAGGTGTGTGTACCACACTGTTACTGGTACACTCTACACCTTCCTAGACTACCAGACAACGCTGGGAGGTGTGTGTACCACACTGTTACTGGTACACTCTACACCTTCCTAGACTACCAGACAACGCTGGGAGGTGTGTGTACCACACTGTTACTGGTACACTCTACACCTTCCTAGACTACCAGACAACGCTGGGAGGTGTGTGTACCACACTGTTACTGGTACACTCTACACCTTCCTAGACTACCAGACAACGCTGGGATGTGTGTGTACCACACTGTTACTGGTACACTCTACACCTTCCTAGACTACCAGACAACGCTGGGAGTGTGTGTGTACCACACTGTTACTGGTACACTCTACACCTTCCTAGACTACCAGACAACGCTGGGAGGTGTGTGTACCACACTGTTACTGGTACACTCTACACCTTCCTAGACTACCAGACAACGCTGGGAGGTGTGTGTACCACACTGTTACTGGTACACTCTACACCTTCCTAGACTACCAGACAACGCTGGGAGGGTGTGTACCACACTGTTACTGGTACACTCTACACCTTCCTAGACATACCAGACAACGCGGGAGGTGTGTGTACCACACTGTTACTGGTACACTCTACACCTTCCTAGACTACCAGACAACGCTGGGAGGTGTGTGTACCACACTGTTACCTGGTACACTCTACACCTTCCTAGACTACAGACAACGCTGGGAGGTGAGTGTGTACCACACTGTTACTGGTACACTCTACACCTTCCTAGACTACCAGACACGCTGGGAGGTGTGTGTACCACCTGTTACTGGTACACTCTACACCTTCCTAGACTACCAGACAACGCTGGGAGGTGGTGTACCACACTGTTACTGGTACACTCTACACCTTCCTAGACTACCAGACAACGCTGGGAGGTGTGTGTACCACACTGTTACTGGTACACTCTACACCTTCCTAGACTACCAGACAACGCTGGGAGGTGTGTGTACCACACTGTTACTGGTACACTCTACACCTTCCTAGACTACCAGACAACGCTGGGAGGGTGTACCACACTGTTACTGGTACACTTACACCTTCCTAGACTACCAGACAACGCTGGGAGGTGTGTGTACCACACTGTTACTGGTACACTCTACACCTTCCTAGACTACCAGACAACGCTGGGAGGTGTGTGTACCACACTGTTACTGGTACACTCTACACCTTCCTAGACTACCAGACAACGCTGGGAGGTGTGTGTACCACACTGTTACTGGTACACTCTACACCTTCCTAGACTACCAGACAACGCTGGAGGTGTGTGTACCACACTGTTACTGGTACACTCTGCACCTTCCTAGACTACCAGACAACGCTGGGAGGTGTGTGTACCACACTGTTACTGGTACACTCTGCACCTTCCTAGACTACCAGACAACGCTGGGAGGTGTGTGTACCACACTGTTACTGGTACACTCTACACCTTCCTAGACTACCAGACAACGCTGGGAGGTGTGTGTACCACACTGTTACTGGTACACTCTACACCTTCCTAGACTACCAGACAACGCTGGGAGGTGTGTGTACCACACTGTTACTGGTACACTCTACACCTTCCTAGACTACCAGACAACGCTGGGAGGTGTGTGTACCACACTGTTACTGGTACACTCTACACCTTCCTAGACTACCAGACAACGCTGGGAGGTGTGTGTACCACACTGTTACTGGTACACTCTACACCTTCCTAGACTACCAGACAACGCTGGGAGGTGTGTGTACCACACTGTTACTGGTACACTCTACACCTTCCTAGACTACCAGACAACGCTGGGAGGTGTGTGTACCACACTGTTACTGGTACACTCTACACCTTCCTAGACTACCAGACAACGCTGGGAGGTGTGTGTACCACACTGTTACTGGTACACTCTACACCTTCCTAGACTACCAGACAACGCTGGGAGGTGTGTGTACCACACTGTTACTGGTACACTCTACACCTTCCTAGACTACCAGACAACGCTGGGAGGTGTGTGTAACCACACTGTTACTGGTACACTCTACACCTTCCTAGACTACCAGACAAACGCTGGGAGGTGTGTGTAGCCACACTGTTATGGTACATACTCTACACCTTCCTAGACTACCGACACGCTGGGAGGTGTGTGTACCACACTGTACTGGTACACTCTACACACCTTTCCTAGACTACCAGAACAACGCTGGGAGGTGGTGTGTACCACCCACTGTTACTGGTACACTCTACAAACCTTCCTAGACTACCAGACAACGCTGGGAGGTGTGTGTACCACACTGTTACTGGTACACTCTACACCTTCCTAGACTACCAGACAACGCTGGGAGTGTGTGTACCACACTGTTTACTGGTACACTCTACACCCTTCCTAGACTACCAGACAACGCTGGGAGGTGTGTGTACCACACTGTTACTGGTACACTCTACACCTTCCTAGACTACCAGACAACGCTGGGAGGTGTGTGTACCACACTGTTACTGGTACACGCTACACCTTCCTAGACTACCAGACAACGCTGGGAGGTGTGTGTACCACACTGTTACTGGTACACTCTACACCTTCCTAGACTACCAGACAACGCTGGGAGGTGTGTGTACCACACTGTTACTGGTACATTCTACACCTTCCTAGACTACCAGACAACGCTGGGAGGTGTGTGTACCACACTGTTACTGGTACACTCTACACCTTCCTAGACTACCAGACAACGCTGGGAGGTGTGTGTACCACACTGTTACTGGTACACTCTACACCTTCCTAGACTACCAGACAACGCTGGGAGGTGTGTGTACCACACTGTTACTGGTACACTCTACACCTTCCTAGACTACCAGACAACGCTGGGAGGTGTGTGTACCACACTGTTACTGGTACACTCTACACCTTCCTAGACTACCAGACAACGCTGGGAGGTGTGTGTACCACACTGTTACTGGTACACTCTACACCTTCCTAGACTACCAGACAACGCTGGGAGGTGTGTGTACCACACTGTTACTGGTACACTCTACACCTTCCTAGACTACCAGACAACGCTGGGAGGAGTGTGTACCACACTGTTACTGGTACACTTACACCTTCCTAGACTACCAGACAACGCTGGGAGGTGTGTGTACCACACTGTTACTGGTACACTCTACACCTTCCTAGACTACCAGACAACGCTGGGAGGGTGTGTACCACACTGTTACTGGTACACTCTACACCTTCCTAGACTACCAGACAACGCTGGGAGGTGTGTGTACCACACTGTTACTGGTACACTCTACACCTTCCTAGACTACCAGACAACGCTGGGAGGTGTGTGTACCACACTGTTACTGGTACACTCTGCACCTTCCTAGACTACCAGACAACGCTGGGAGGTGTGTGTACCACACTGTTACTGGTACACTCTGCACCTTCCTAGACTACCAGACAACGCTGGGAGGTGTGTGTACCACACTGTTACTGGTACACTCTACACCTTCCTAGACTACCAGACAACGCTGGGAGGTGTGTGTACCACACTGTTACTGGTACACTCTACACCTTCCTAGACTACCAGACAACGCTGGGAGGTGTGTGTACCACACTGTTACTGGTACACTCTACACCTTCCTAGACTACCAGACAACGCTGGGAGGTGTGTGTACCACACTGTTACTGGTACACTCTACACCTTCCTAGACTACCAGACAACGCTGGGAGGTGTGTGTACCACACTGTTACTGGTACACGCTACACCTTCCTAGACTACCAGACAACGCTGGGAGGTGTGTGTACCACACTGTTACTGGTACACGCTACACCTTCCTAGACTACCAGACAACGCTGGGAGGTGTGTGTACCACACTGTTACTGGTACACTCTACACCTTCCTAGACTACCAGACAACGCTGGGAGGTGTGTGTACCACACTGTTACTGGTACATTCTACACCTTCCTAGACTACCAGACAACGCTGGGAGGTGTGTGTACCACACTGTTACTGGTACACTCTACACCTTCCTAGACTACCAGACAACGCTGGGAGGTGTGTGTACCACACTGTTACTGGTACACTCTACACCTTCCTAGACTACCAGACAACGCTGGGAGGTGTGTGTACCACACTGTTACTGGTACACTCTACACCTTCCTAGACTACCAGACAACGCTGGGAGGTGTGTGTACCACACTGTTACTGGTACACTCTACACCTTCCTAGACTACCAGACAACGCTGGGAGGTGTGTGTACCACACTGTTACTGGTACACTCTACACCTTCCTAGACTACCAGACAACGCTGGGAGGTGTGTGTACCACACTGTTACTGGTACACTCTACACCTTCCTAGACTACCAGACAACGCTGGGAGGTGTGTGTACCACACTGTTACTGGTACACTCTGCACCTTCCTAGACTACCAGACAACGCTGGGAGGTGTGTGTACCACACTGTTACTGGTACACTCTGCACCTTCCTAGACTACCAGACAACGCTGGGAGGTGTGTGTACCACACTGTTACTGGTACACTCTGCACCTTCCTAGACTACCAGACAACGCTGGGAGGTGTGTGTACCACACTGTTACTGGTACACTCTGCACCTTCCTAGACTACCAGACAACGCTGGGAGGTGTGTGTACCACACTGTTACTGGTACACTCTACACCTTCCTAGACTACCAGACAACGCTGGGAGGTGTGTGTACCACACTGTTACTGGTACACTCTACACCTTCCTAGACTACCAGACAACGCTGGGAGGTGTGTGTACCACACTGTTACTGGTACACTCTACACCTTCCTAGACTACCAGACAACGCTGGGAGGTGTGTGTACCACACTGTTACTGGTACACTCTACACCTTCCTAGACTACCAGACAACGCTGGGAGGTGTGTGTACCACACTGTTACTGGTACACTCTACACCTTCCTAGACTACCAGACAACGCTGGGAGGTGTGTGTACCACACTGTTACTGGTACACTCTACACCTTCCTAGACTACCAGACAACGCTGGGAGGTGTGTGTACCACACTGTTACTGGTACACTCTACACCTTCCTAGACTACCAGACAACGCTGGGAGGTGTGTGTACCACACTGTTACTGGTACACTCTACACCTTCCTAGACTACCAGACAACGCTGGGAGGTGTGTGTACCACACTGTTACTGGTACACTCTACACCTTCCTAGACTACCAGACAACGCTGGGAGGTGTGTGTACCACACTGTTACTGGTACACTCTACACCTTCCTAGACTACCAGACAACGCTGGGAGGTGAGTGTACCACACTGTTACTGGAACACTCTACACCTTCCTAGACTACCAGACAACGCTGGGAGGTGTGTGTACCACACTGTTACTGGTACACTCTACACCTTCCTAGACTACCAGACAACGCTGGGAGGTGTGTGTACCACACTGTTACTGGTACACTCTACACCTTCCTAGACTACCAGACAACGCTGGGAGGTGTGTGTACCACACTGTTACTGGTACACTCTACACCTTCCTAGACTACCAGACAACGCTGGGAGGTGTGTGTACCATACTGTTACTGGTACACTCTACACCTTCCTAGACTACCAGACAACGCTGGAGGTGTGTGTACCACACTGTTACTGGTACACTCTACACCTTCCTAGACTACCAGACAACGCTGAGAGGTGTGTGTACCACACTGTTACTGGTACACTCTACACCTTCCTAGACTACCAGACAACGCTGGGAGGTGTGTGTACCACACTGTTACTGGTACACTCTACACCTTCCTAGACTACCAGACAACGCTGGGAGGTGTGTGTACCACACTGTTACTGGTACACTCTACACCTTCCTAGACTACCAGACAACGCTGGGAGGTGAGTGTACCACACTGTTACTGGTACACTCTACACCTTCCTAGACTACCAGACAACGCTGGGAGGTGTGTGTACCACACTGTTACTGGTACACTCTACACCTTCCTAGACTACCAGACAACGCTGGGAGGTGTGTGTACCACACTGTTACTGGTACACTCTACACCTTCCTAGACTACCAGACAACGCTGGGAGGTGTGTGTACCACACTGTTACTGGTACACTCTACACCTTCCTAGACTACCAGACAACGCTGGGAGGTGTGTGTACCACACTGTTACTGGTACACTCTACACCTTCCTAGACTACCAGACAACGCTGGGAGGTGTGTGTACCACACTGTACTGGTACACTCTACACCTTCCTAGACTACCAGACAACGCTGGGAGGTGTGTGTACCACACTGTTACTGGTACACTCTACACCTTCCTAGACTACCAGACAACGCTGGGAGGTGTGTGTACCACACTGTTACTGGTACACTCTACACCTTCCTAGACTACCAGACAACGCTGGGAGGTGTGTGTACCACACTGTTACTGGTACACTCTACACCTTCCTAGACTACCAGACAACGCTGGGAGGTGTGTGTACCACACTGTTACTGGTACACTCTACACCTTCCTAGACTACCAGACAACGCTGGGAGGTGTGTGTACCACACTGTTACTGGTACACTCTACACCTTCCTAGACTACCAGACAACGCTGGGAGGTGTGTGTACCACACTGTTACTGGTACACTCTACACCTTCCTAGACTACCAGACAACGCTGGGAGGTGTGTGTACCACACTGTTACTGGTACACTCTACACCTTCCTAGACTACCAGACAACGCTGGGAGGTGTGTGTACCACACTGTTACTGGTACACTCTGCACCTTCCTAGACTACCAGACAACGCTGGGAGGTGTGTGTACCACACTGTTACTGGTACACTCTGCACCTTCCTAGACTACCAGACAACGCTGGGAGGTGTGTGTACCACACTGTTACTGGTACACTCTGCACCTTCCTAGACTACCAGACAACGCTGGGAGGTGTGTGTACCACACTGTTACTGGTACACTCTGCACCTTCCTAGACTACCAGACAACGCTGGGAGGTGTGTGTACCACACTGTTACTGGTACACTCTGCACCTTCCTAGACTACCAGACAACGCTGGGAGGTGTGTGTACCACACTGTTACTGGTACACTCTACACCTTCCTAGACTACCAGACAACGCTGGGAGGTGTGTGTACCACACTGTTACTGGTACACTCTACACCTTCCTAGACTACCAGACAACGCTGGGAGGTGTGTGTACCACACTGTTACTGGTACACTCTACACCTTCCTAGACTACCAGACAACGCTGGGAGGTGTGTGTACCACACTGTTACTGGTACACTCTACACCTTCCTAGACTACCAGACAACGCTGGGGGTGTGTGTACCACACTGTTACTGGTACACTCTACACCTTCCTAGACTACCAGACAACGCTGGGAGGTGTGTGTACCACACTGTTACTGGTACACTCTACACCTTCCTAGACTACCAGACAACGCTGGGAGGTGTGTGTACCACACTGTTACTGGTACACTCTACACCTTCCTAGACTACCAGACAACGCTGGGAGGTGTGTGTACCACACTGTTACTGGTACACTCTACACCTTCCTAGACTACCAGACAACGCTGGGAGGTGTGTGTACCACACTGTTACTGGTACACTCTACACCTTCCTAGACTACCAGACAACGCTGGGAGGTGTGTGTACCACACTGTTACTGGTACACTCTACACCTTCCTAGACTACCAGACAACGCTGGGAGGTGTGTGTACCACACTGTTACTGGTACACTCTACACCTTCCTAGACTACCAGACAACGCTGGGAGGTGTGTGTACCACACTGTTACTGGTACACTCTACACCTTCCTAGACTACCAGACAACGCTGGGAGGTGTGTGTACCACACTGTTACTGGTACACTCTACACCTTCCTAGACTACCAGACAACGCTGGGAGGTGTGTGTACCACACTGTTACTGGTACACTCTACACCTTCCTAGACTACCAGACAACGCTGGGAGGTGTGTGTACCACACTGTTACTGGTACACTCTACACCTTCCTAGACTACCAGACAACGCTGGGAGGTGTGTGTACCACACTGTTACTGGTACACTCTACACCTTCCTAGACTACCAGACAACGCTGGGAGGTGAGTGTACCACACTGTTACTGGTACACTCTACACCTTCCTAGACTACCAGACAACGCTGGGAGGTGAGTGTACCACACTGTTACTGGTACACTCTACACCTTCCTAGACTACCAGACAACGCTGGGAGGTGTGTGTACCACACTGTTACTGGTACACTCTACACCTTCCTAGACTACCAGACAACGCTGGGAGGTGTGTGTACCACACTGTTACTGGTACACTCTACACCTTCCTAGACTACCAGACAACGCTGGGAGGTGTGTGTACCACACTGTTACTGGTACACTCTACACCTTCCTAGACTACCAGACAACGCTGGGAGGTGTGTGTACCACACTGTTACTGGTACACTCTACACCTTCCTAGACTACCAGACAACGCTGGGAGGTGTGTGTACCACACTGTTACTGGTACACTCTACACCTTCCTAGACTACCAGACAACGCTGGGAGGTGTGTGTACCACACTGTTACTGGTACACTCTACACCTTCCTAGACTACCAGACAACGCTGGGAGGTGTGTGTACCACACTGTTACTGGTACACTCTACACCTTCCTAGACTACCAGACAACGCTGGGAGGTGAGTGTACCACACTGTTACTGGTACACTCTACACCTTCCTAGACTACCAGACAACGCTGGGAGGTGTGTGTACCACACTGTTACTGGTACACTCTACACCTTCCTAGACTACCAGACAACGCTGGGAGGTGTGTGTACCACACTGTTACTGGTACACTCTACACCTTCCTAGACTACCAGACAACGCTGGGAGGTGTGTGTACCACACTGTTACTGGTACACTCTACACCTTCCTAGACTACCAGACAACGCTGGAGGTGTGTGTACCACACTGTTACTGGTACACTCTACACCTTCCTAGACTACCAGACAACGCTGGGAGGTGTGTGTACCACACTGTTACTGGTACACTCTACACCTTCCTAGACTACCAGACAACGCTGGGAGGTGTGTGTACCACACTGTTACTGGTACACTCTACACCTTCCTAGACTACCAGACAACGCTGGGAGGTGTGTGTACCACACTGTTACTGGTACACTCTACACCTTCCTAGACTACCAGACAACGCTGGGAGGTGTGTGTACCACACTGTTACTGGTACACTCTACACCTTCCTAGACTACCAGACAACGCTGGGAGGTGTGTGTACCACACTGTTACTGGTACACTCTACACCTTCCTAGACTACCAGACAACGCTGGGAGGTGTGTGTACCACACTGTTACTGGTACACTCTACACCTTCCTAGACTACCAGACAACGCTGGGAGGTGTGTGTACCACACTGTTACTGGTACACTCTACACCTTCCTAGACTACCAGACAACGCTGGGAGGTGTGTGTACCACACTGTTACTGGTACACTCTACACCTTCCTAGACTACCAGACAACGCTGGGAGGTGTGTGTACCACACTGTTACTGGTACACTCTACACCTTCCTAGACTACCAGACAACGCTGGGAGGTGTGTGTACCACACTGTTACTGGTACACTCTACACCTTCCTAGACTACCAGACAACGCTGGGAGGTGTGTGTACCACACTGTTACTGGTACACTCTACACCTTCCTAGACTACCAGACAACGCTGGGAGGTGTGTGTACCACACTGTTACTGGTACACTCTACACCTTCCTAGACTACCAGACAACGCTGGGAGGTGTGTGTACCACACTGTTACTGGTACACTCTACACCTTCCTAGACTACCAGACAACGCTGGGAGGTGTGTGTACCACACTGTTACTGGTACACTCTACACCTTCCTAGACTACCAGACAACGCTGGGAGGTGTGTGTACCACACTGTTACTGGTACACTCTACACCTTCCTAGACTACCAGACAACGCTGGGAGGTGTGTGTACCACACTGTTACTGGTACACTCTACACCTTCCTAGACTACCAGACAACGCTGGGAGGTGTGTGTACCACACTGTTACTGGTACACTCTACACCTTCCTAGACTACCAGACAACGCTGGGAGGTGTGTGTACCACACTGTTACTGGTACACTCTACACCTTCCTAGACTACCAGACAACGCTGGGAGGTGTGTGTACCACACTGTTACTGGTACACTCTACACCTTCCTAGACTACCAGACAACGCTGGGAGGTGTGTGTACCACACTGTTACTGGTACACTCTACACCTTCCTAGACTACCAGACAACGCTGGGAGGTGTGTGTACCACACTGTTACTGGTACACTCTACACCTTCCTAGACTACCAGACAACGCTGGGAGGTGTGTGTACCACACTGTTACTGGTACACTCTACACCTTCCTAGACTACCAGACAACGCTGGGAGGTGTGTGTACCACACTGTTACTGGTACACTCTACACCTTCCTAGACTACCAGACAACGCTGGGAGGTGTGTGTACCACACTGTTACTGGTACACTCTACACCTTCCTAGACTACCAGACAACGCTGGGAGGTGTGTGTACCACACTGTTACTGGTACACTCTACACCTTCCTAGACTACCAGACAACGCTGGGAGGTGTGTGTACCACACTGTTACTGGTACACTCTACACCTTCCTAGACTACCAGACAACGCTGGGAGGTGTGTGTACCACACTGTTACTGGTACACTCTGCACCTTCCTAGACTACCAGACAACGCTGGGAGGTGTGTGTACCACACTGTTACTGGTACACTCTGCACCTTCCTAGACTACCAGACAACGCTGGGAGGTGTGTGTACCACACTGTTACTGGTACACTCTGCACCTTCCTAGACTACCAGACAACGCTGGGAGGTGTGTGTACCACACTGTTACTGGTACACTCTGCACCTTCCTAGACTACCAGACAACGCTGGGAGGTGTGTGTACCACACTGTTACTGGTACACTCTACACCTTCCTAGACTACCAGACAACGCTGGGAGGTGTGTGTACCACACTGTTACTGGTACACTCTACACCTTCCTAGACTACCAGACAACGCTGGGAGGTGTGTGTACCACACTGTTACTGGTACACTCTACACCTTCCTAGACTACCAGACAACGCTGGGAGGTGTGTGTACCACACTGTTACTGGTACACTCTACACCTTCCTAGACTACCAGACAACGCTGGGGGGTGTGTGTACCACACTGTTACTGGTACACTCTACACCTTCCTAGACTACCAGACAACGCTGGGAGGTGTGTGTACCACACTGTTACTGGTACACTCTACACCTTCCTAGACTACCAGACAACGCTGGGAGGTGTGTGTACCACACTGTTACTGGTACACTCTACACCTTCCTAGACTACCAGACAACGCTGGGAGGTGTGTGTACCACACTGTTACTGGTACACTCTACACCTTCCTAGACTACCAGACAACGCTGGGAGGTGTGTGTACCACACTGTTACTGGTACACTCTACACCTTCCTAGACTACCAGACAACGCTGGGAGGTGTGTGTACCACACTGTTACTGGTACACTCTACACCTTCCTAGACTACCAGACAACGCTGGGAGGTGTGTGTACCACACTGTTACTGGTACACTCTACACCTTCCTAGACTACCAGACAACGCTGGGAGGTGTGTGTACCACACTGTTACTGGTACACTCTACACCTTCCTAGACTACCAGACAACGCTGGGAGGTGTGTGTACCACACTGTTACTGGTACACTCTACACCTTCCTAGACTACCAGACAACGCTGGGAGGTGTGTGTACCACACTGTTACTGGTACACTCTACACCTTCCTAGACTACCAGACAACGCTGGGAGGTGTGTGTACCACACTGTTACTGGTACACTCTACACCTTCCTAGACTACCAGACAACGCTGGGAGGTGTGTGTACCACACTGTTACTGGTACACTCTACACCTTCCTAGACTACCAGACAACGCTGGGAGGTGAGTGTACCACACTGTTACTGGTACACTCTACACCTTCCTAGACTACCAGACAACGCTGGGAGGTGTGTGTACCACACTGTTACTGGTACACTCTACACCTTCCTAGACTACCAGACAACGCTGGGAGGTGTGTGTACCACACTGTTACTGGTACACTCTACACCTTCCTAGACTACCAGACAACGCTGGGAGGTGTGTGTACCACACTGTTACTGGTACACTCTACACCTTCCTAGACTACCAGACAACGCTGGGAGGTGTGTGTACCACACTGTTACTGGTACACTCTACACCTTCCTAGACTACCAGACAACGCTGGGAGGTGTGTGTACCACACTGTTACTGGTACACTCTACACCTTCCTAGACTACCAGACAACGCTGGGAGGTGTGTGTACCACACTGTTACTGGTACACTCTACACCTTCCTAGACTACCAGACAACGCTGGGAGGTGTGTGTACCACACTGTTACTGGTACACTCTACACCTTCCTAGACTACCAGACAACGCTGGGAGGTGTGTGTACCACACTGTTACTGGTACACTCTACACCTTCCTAGACTACCAGACAACGCTGGGAGGTGAGTGTACCACACTGTTACTGGTACACTCTACACCTTCCTAGACTACCAGACAACGCTGGGAGGTGTGTGTACCACACTGTTACTGGTACACTCTACACCTTCCTAGACTACCAGACAACGCTGGGAGGTGTGTGTACCACACTGTTACTGGTACACTCTACACCTTCCTAGACTACCAGACAACGCTGGGAGGTGTGTGTACCACACTGTTACTGGTACACTCTACACACCTTTCCTAGACTACCAGACAACGCTGTGAGGTGTGTGTACCACATCTGTTACTGGTACACTCTACACCTTCCTAGACTACCAGACAACGGCTGGGAGGTGTGTGTACCACACTGTTACTGGTACACTCTACACCTTCCTAGACTACCAGACAACGCTGGGAGGTGTGTGTACCACACTGTTACTGGTACACTCTACACCTTCCTAGACTACCAGACAACGCTGGGAGGTGTGTGTACCACACTGTTACTGGTACACTCTACACCTTCCTAGACCTACCAGACAACTCTGGGAGGTGTGTGTACCACACTGTTACTGGTACACTCTACACCTTCCTAGACTACCAGACAACGCTGGGATGTGTGTGTACCACACTGTTACTGGTACAACTCTACACCTTCCTAGACTACCAGACAACGCTGGGAGGTGTGTGTACCACACTGTTACTGGTACACTCTACACCTTCCTAGACTACCAGACAACGCTGGGAGGTGTGTGTACCACACTGTTACTGGTACACTCTACAACCTTCCTAGACTACCAGACAACGCTGGGAGGTGTGTGTACCACACTGTTACTGGTACACTCTACACCTTCCTAGACTACCAGACAACGCTGGGAGGTGTGTGTACCACACTGTTACTGGTACACTCTACACCTTCCTAGACTACCAGACAACGCTGGGAGGTGTGTGTACCACACTGTTACTGGTATACTCTACACCTTCCTAGACTACCAGACAACGCTGGGAGGTGTGTGTACCACACTGTTACTGGTATACTCTACACCTTCCTAGACTACCAGACAACGCTGGGAGGTGTGTGTACCACACTGTTACTGGTACACTCTACACCTTCCTAGACTACCAGACAACGCTGGGAGGTGTGTGTACCACACTGTTACTGGTATACTCTACACCTTCCTAGACTACCAGACAACGCTGGGAGGTGTGTGTACCACACTGTTACTGGTACACTCTACACCTTCCTAGACTACCAGACAACGATGGGAGGTGTGTGTACCACACTGTTACTGGTATACTCTACACCTTCCTAGACTACCAGACAACGCTGGGAGGTGTGTGTACCACACTGTTACTGGTACACTCTACACCTTCCTAGACTACCAGACAACGCTGGGAGGTGTGTGTACCACACTGTTACTGGTATACTCTACACCTTCCTAGACTACCAGACAACGCTGGGAGGTGTGTGTACCACACTGTTACTGGTACACTCTACACCTTCCTAGACTACCAGACAACGCTGGGAGGTGTGTGTACCACACTGTTACTGGTATACTCTACACCTTCCTAGACTACCAGACAACGCTGGGAGGTGTGTGTACCACACTGTTACTGGTACACTCTACACCTTCCTAGACTACCAGACAACGCTGGGAGGTGTGTGTACCACACTGTTACTGGTACACTCTACACCTTCCTAGACTACCAGACAACGCTGGGAGGTGTGTGTACCACACTGTTACTGGTACACTCTACACCTTCCTAGACTACCAGACAACGCTGGGAGGTGTGTGTACCACACTGTTACTGGTACACTCTACACCTTCCTAGACTACCAGACAACGTTGAAAGGTATGTATACCCAAGCCATCCTTCTGTTTAGGTCGTACCTTTAGTGACGACTGTCATATGTAAACAATTTGAACTATAATCCATTTTAGAGTATTTATGATTATTTGCGATATACAGAAACTGTTTTTTATGAATTATTGAAAAAAATATTTATTTTTCTAAATTTCCTCCAATATATTCTGATATTTGAATTTTAGTGAAGTGTTCAACTCACCTGGATCATAGACATAGGTTCTGTTTGCAATCTCCTGTCATGAAAGATTAGATACGGGCCTTTGTAAGTGGTGGGCTCATGGGCCTCACCAAATGTTATGTTATTTGGCCTTAAATTAACTCTAAGAAACAACAGTGAAACCTTGCAGAAACCTCCACATTGACGCTCCACCGTGACTCGTCTCTCAACAACACTAATGCAGTGATCCAGTACAGAAAACCTTTATAGACACTAAACCTAATATAAAGTAGAAACAGCAGCATTGTCAGCCATGTGTTTATATCAAGTCTAACTTTACGAAACAACACTCAAGCCCTGCCGAACAGTCAACATTGACGCTACTCAAATGTAAATTTGAATGTGAAATTGCGGGAATTAGAAATCGTGAAATGTGAAATTGTTATTCCAGCATAGTTGAGGCAGTTGATAGTGGTAGGGATTGTGATGTACCTTGTACATAGATTGTACAAGATTGTACATTGTAAGATTGTACCTTGACTTTAGCAAAGCTTTTGATACAGTGCCACATGAAAGACTGATTTAAAAGATAGAGGCTCATGGTATTGGGGGTGCTATATTTAGTTGGATTAGGGCATGGCTATACCAAAGGAAACATAGAGTTAATATAAATGGGGTTAAGTGGCCATGGGGTAGTTTTTTAAACTTGGTTTAATGTCAACAAATCCTTTTTGACTAGTTGTATATGTAAAGGGCTGCAATTGTTCCAAGCTTCAGTACTACAGCCTAAATAGAAGGGGAGATTTAATTTTAGTTTTCAACGAATATTACACACTTTCAGTAAGTCCCTACAACCACAAGTTTCAAATATAATCATTCTATGACACTTTTCTATCACATTAGCATATAATAAAGGATCTATAGCCGCGGATTTTCCAAAATATGTTTAGTTTTACTAATGCAAATAGTCAAAGTTCCCACTAAAAATTATGCAAATATGTCATGTTTATAACTATTATAAAATAAATAAATAAACTTAGGAAAAAAACGCTGGCAACAGATTTTAGAGACAAACTCTACATATAAGGTGTACGTTTCATGTAAATTGAATAAAAATGAAAGAGTAGGGACAACGTGTATGTAACTGAAAAACAAATCATTAAAAATTTAAGTCTAAGATGCTGCCATCTGTGACTGAAGTTGACATCAACCAATATCCTCCAAAATTTGCACGTTTACAAATAGGTTTAAGTGCAGTCAGGTGTATAAGTTTCTTGCAAGTCGTCGGATAAACAAATAAGAAAAAAAATGAACTACATTTTATTGAATAAAACAAATTATTATTTTTTTAATATATGCTATTGTGATAGCTGAGAGTCATAGACATGATTTCAGTTAACATTTGTGTTTGATGTTAATTTTAGACCATTTTAGAAAATTTTTGACACATAATTCAATATTTTTTTTCTCCCGTCCTATTCATGCAACGATGCTGAGACTTGGAAGATAAAACCCTTTTCATTAACAACTCGCCAAAAAAGTTTGATTGAAATCGAACTAGTTTTCATTTATTGCAATTTTAGGCCTATTTGACCCTATGCCCCCTTAAGTCAGAGTGGTAAAATGTTGTAAGTGGAGTGCCTCAAGGCTCTGTCCTAGGACCTCTGTTGTTTATGACATATATAAATGATTTAGATTCAGGTTTGAGTGGCAACATTTGCAAATTTCCCGATGATTAAAAAATAGGTTAGGAAATAAACACTGAAGAAGACTCACTATCACTTCAAATCGATATAATAGGGTTTTGAAATGGTCAAAAGATTGGCAGATGCAGTTTAAAGCTGATAAATGTAAAGTTCTGAGGCTAGGTAATGATAGAGTTACAAAATACGAGCTAGATGGTGTTGAAATTGCGAAGTCGGATTACGAAAGGGATTTGGGAGTTATGATTAGTAAGAATTAAAAACCAAAGGATCAATGCATGAATGTTCGTAATAAGGCAAATAGGACACTATGATTTATTAATCAAAGCGTTAGTAACAAGACACCTGGTGTTATTCTTCAGCTATATCTTGCTCTGGTTAGATGTCGGAAAACCCGACACCATTTAATAATATTAAATACAATAGGCAGATAATATTGCTGCTGTTGTATACATAAGTTAACTCATAGAAAATGTAGCGTGTAGTGGAATTTTTCATCAATAGAAAACGGGATATCCTTGCCACATAGTACTATAAATTCGCCAGCTATTCTGTTGGGAATTATTCTTTAATACAGCAGTCTTTGGACTTTTAATATCATAAAAACATCTCATTTGAATTAACTTAATTATCAGTATCAAAAAAAAGAGTAAATGTGACCCTTCTATCACTTATTGACATCTGGCATCAGTGGTGAGGGAGGTCAGCCATTGTTGTTAGACCAAGTCTAACTGAAGGATTTGAAGAACCTTATTGGTAAAAAGAGAGCGTGGTACAAAAGGATTAAGAATGGGGAAGTCAGATAAGAACAGGAATTCTCACAACTGGTTAGAAATGTTAAAAAAGAGATAAGGAAAGCAAAAAGAAACCAAGAAGTTCACATAGCAGGGCAAGCGAAGACAAATCCTAAAGTTGTTTTTCTGTTATATTGAACTAAGTCTAAGGAAAGGATAGGTGCATTAAAAACTGAGACAGGTCAAATAACGGATAATGACGAAGATATGAGTAGTATTTTTAATAAATGTTTTATATATGTATTTACTAAAGAGGAATTTAACAATATGCCTTCAGCCGAAAAAGTCTATGTGGGTGGGGACGAGGACAGGTTGACTAGTTTAGCAGTTACCAGGGAGGATGTAATAAAACAAATAGTAAAACTAAAACCAAACAAATCCCCAGGGCCGGATGAAGTGTTTGCCAGGGTGCTTAAAGAATGCAAAGATGAACTTTCCGAGCCACTGTCTACCATATTTAATAAATCAATAGAGTTAGGCAGAGTGCCAGAGTCATGGAAGGTAGCTAATGTGGAACCAAATTTTAAGAAAGGAGATAGATCAATTGCGTCAAACTATCTGCCAATTAGCCTAACGTCTATTGTTGGAAAGTTACTTGAATCGATAATTGCAAATATAGTTCGTCTTCATCTTGAAAAACATAAATTAATAAATGAGTCGCAACATTGTTTTACAAATCGCCGTTCAGGTTTAACAAATTTGCTATCTTTTTATTCCAGCATAGTAGAGGCAGTTGATAGTGGTAAGGATTGTGATGTTGTGTACCTTGACTTCAGCAAAGCTTTTGATACAGTGCCACATGAAAGACTGATTAAAAAAATAGAAACTCATGGTAATGGGGGTGCTATATTAATATAAGTTGGATTAGGGCATGGCTATTCCAAAGGAAACAGAGAGTTAGTAAGAACATATGAACATATAAACATAAGAACAAAGGTAACTGCAAAAGGCCTATTGGCCCATACGAGGCCGCTCCTATCTATATTCACCCAATCCCACTCATATCTTGGGACCTCTGTTGTTTATAATATATATAAATGATTCAGATTCTAGTTTGAGTAGCAACATTTGCAAATTTGCCGATGATACAAAAATCGGTAGGGAAATTAACACGGAAGAAGACACACTATCTTCTTCCGTGACTCACTATCTCTCACTGGACTCACTATCTTCACGAGAGAGAGGGCAGTTTCTGCTGCCTGTAGAAATAGATCCCACCTGCTCATCATGAGGGACTTCAATCACGGAAGGATTGACTGGGAGAAGAAGGAACTGCATGGAGGCGAGGATACGTGGAGAGCCAAACTACTGGAGGTGGTGACTATAAACGTTTTAACCCAGCATGTCAGAGAAACCACAAGATGAGAGAAAATGACGAACCAGCGAGACTCGACCTGGTCTTTACTCTGAACGACTCCAACATAGGATAAATTGGTTTTGAGGCCCCAGTAGGAATGAGCAACCACAGTGTACTGGTGTTTGAGTACCTGATTGAAGAAGGGTTATTGAACTCGAGGAGGGATACCGAAACCAAAATGTTAGCGTACCGAAAGGGATGCTATGAGGAGATAAGAAAATTCCTAACAGAAATAGCATGGGAAACAGATCTCCGGGGAAAGACGGCCCAAGATATGATGGACTACATCACGCAGAAGTGCAAGGAGGCAGCAAACAAATTTGGCCCAGTCCAAAAGGAAAACAGTGAAATGAAGATGAGAAACCCATGGTTTAATCAGAGATGTAGGCTAGCTAAGCAGCAAAATAAAAGGGCATGGAGAAACTATAGGAATAACAGGACACTGGAGAGCAGAGAAAGATACCAGAATGCCAGGAATGAATATGTCAGGATGAGAAGAGAGGCAGAAAGACAATACGAAAATGACATCGCAAGCAAGGCAAAGACTCAGCCTAAATTGCTGCATAGCCACATCAGGAAAAAAACAGTAAAGGAACAGGTAATGAAATTAAGGATAGGGGCAAAAGGATTCACTACAAACGACAAAGAAGTGTGTGAGGAACTGAGTAAGAAATTCCAGGAGATCTTCGCCTTAGAGCAAGGAGAAATTCCAGAGATAAGAGAGGGAATAGCTAACCAGGAACCACTGGAAGAGTTTGAGATTACCAGCGGGGAAGTAAGGAAGTGTTTACTAGAGTTGGATGTGACAAAGGCTATAGGCCCAGATAGAATCTCCCCCTTGGATACTAAAGGAAGGAGCAGAAGAACTGTGCCTACCACTCTCCATAGTGTATAACAAATCACTGCCAACAGAGGAACTGCCAGAAATTTGGAAAGCAGCTAACATAGTCCCGATATACAAGAAAGGGGATAGACAGGAGGCACTGAATTACAGGCCGGTGTCCCTAACCTGCATACCATGCAAGCTGTTGGAGAAGATTATGCGGAGAAAGCTAGTGGAGCATCTGGAGCGAAAGAACTTTGTAACACAGCATTAACATGGGTTCAGGGATGGCAGGTTCTGCCTCACAGGGTTACTTGAATTCTACGCCCAGGCAACAAAAATAAGGCAAGAAAGAGAAGGGTAGGCAGACTGCAAATGTTTGGATTGTCAGAAAGCCTTTGATACAGTGCCACACAAGAGGCTAGTGAAAAAGCTAGAGACGCAGGCTGGAGTGAAAGGGAAGGTACTCCATTGGATAAAGGAGTACTTAAGCAACAGGAAACGACTAGTCAGTGTGAAGGGTGAGGTCTCAAATTGGCGAGACGTTATGAGTGAAGTCCCGCAGGGGTCAGTCCTTGGACCTATATTGATTCTGATATATGTAAATGATCTCCCAGAGAGTATAGAATCGTTTCTCTCAATGTTTGCCGATGATGCAAAAATCATGAGGAGGATTGAAACTGAGGATGATAATAGGAGGCTACAAGATGACCTAGACAGATTGAGTGAATGGTCCAACAAATGGCTGTTGAAGTTCAACCCGAGTAAATGCAAAGTAATGAAACTAGGCAGTGGAAACAGGAGGCCAGACACATCATACAGAATAGGAGATGAAGTACTTAATGAAACGGACAAAGAGAATGGTCTAGGAGTTGATATAACACCAAACCTGTCTCCTGAAGCCCACATTAAAAGAATAACGTCTGCGGCATATGCGAGGCTTCCTAACATCAGAACAGCGTTCAGGAACCTGTGTAAGGAATCATTCAGAATCTTGTACACCACATATGTAAGACCAATCCTGGAGTATGCGGCCCCAGCATGGAGCCCGTACCTTGTCAAGCACAAGATGAAGCTGGAAAAAGTTCAAAGGTATGCCACTAGACTAGTTCCAGAACTAAGAGGCATGAGTTACGAGGAAAGGCTGCGGGAAATGCACCTTACGACACTGGAAGACAGAAGAGTAAGGGGAGACATGATCACAACCTACAAAATCCTCAGGAGAATCGACCGGGTAAATAAAGACAAACTATTCAACACTGGTGGGACGCGAACAAGGGGACACAGGTGGAAACTGAGTACCCACATGAGCCACAGAGACGTTAGAAGGAACTTTTTCAGTGTCAGAGTAGTTAACGGATGGAATGCATTAGGCAGTGATGTGGTGGAGGCTGTCTCCATACACAGTTTCAAATGTAGATATGATAGAGCCCAGTAAGCTCAGGAATCTGTACACCAGTTGATTGACAGTTGAGAGGCGGGACCAAAGAGCAAAAGCTGAACCCCCACAATCACAAATAGGTGAGAACAAATAGGTGAGTACTATCACTTCAAGTTGATCTAAATAGGATTCTGAAATTGTCAAAAGATTGACAGATGCAGTTTAATGCTGATAAATGTAAAGTTCTGAGGCTAGATAATGATAATAGGGTTACAAGATATGAGCTAGATGGTGTTGAGATTGCAAAGTCGGATTGCGAAAGGGATTTGGGAGTTATGATTAGTAAGAATTAAAAACAAAAGGATCAATGCATGAATGTTCGCAATAAGGCGAACCTTATCTTACCCTTAGTCAAATAGGACACTAGGATTTATTAATCGAAGCGTTAGTAACAAGACACCTGGTGTGGTTCTTCAGTTATATAAGAACATAAGAACATAAGAACAAAGGTAACTGCAGAAGGCCTATTGGCCCATACGAGGCAGCTCCAATTCTATAACCACCCAATCCCACTCATATACTTGTCCAACCCGTGCTTGAAACAATCGAGGGACCCCACCTCCACAATGTTACGCGGCAATTGGTTCCACAAATCAACAACCCTGTTACTGAACCAGTATTTACCCAAGTCTTTCCTAAATCTAAACTTATCCAATTTATATCCATTGTTTCGTGTTCTGTCCTGTGTTGATACTTTTAATACCCTATTAATATCCCCCCGGTTATGTCCATTCATCCACTTGTAAACCTCTATCATGTCACCCCTAACTCTTCGCCTTTCCAGTGAATGCAACTTAAGCTTTGTTAATCTTTCTTCATATGAAAGATTTCTAATTTGGGGAATTAACTTAGTCATCCTACGCTGGACACGTTCAAGTGAATTTATATCCATTCTATAATATGGCGACCAAAACTGAACTGCATAATCTAAATGGGGCCTAACTAGAGCAAGATATAGCTTGAGAACCACACCAGGTGTCTTGTTACTAATGCTGCGATTAATAAATCCAAGTGTCCGATTTGCCTTATTACGAACATTTATGCATTGATCCTTTTGTTTTAAATTCTTACTAATCATAACTCCCAGATCCCTTTCGCAATCCGACTTCGCAATCACAACACCATCTAGCTCGTATCTTGTAACTCTATCATCATTACCTAACCTCAGAACTTTACATTTATCAGCATTAAACTGCATCTGCCAATCCTTTGACCATTTCAAAACCCTATCTAGATCAACTTGAAGTGATAGTGAGTCCTCCTCCGAATTAATTTCCCTACCGATTTTCGTATCATCGGCAAATTTGCAAATGTTGCTACTCAAACCTGAATCTAAATCATTTATATATATTATAAACAACAGAGGTCCCAGGACAGAGCCTTGAGGCACTCCAATTACAACATTTTCCCACTCTGACTTGATTCCATTTATACTAACTCTCTGTTTCCTTTGGTATAGCCATGCCCTAATCCAGTATCTAGTAATATCTTGCTCTGGTTAGGCCCCATTTTGATTGTGCAGTTCAGTTTTGGTCGCTGTACTATAGAATGGATATAAATTGACTTGAACGTGTCCAGCGTAGGATGACTAAGTTAATTCCCCAAATTAGAAATCTTTCATATGAAGAGAGATTAACAAAGCTTAAATTGCATTCACTGGAAAGGCGAAGAGTTAGGGGTGACATGATAGAGGTTCACAAATGGATGAATGGACATAACAGAGGGCATATTAATAGGGTATTAAAAGTATCAACACAAGCCAGAACCCGAACAATGGGTATAAATTGGATAAGTTTACATTTAGGAAAGACTTGGGTAAATACTGGTTTGGTAACAGGGTTGTTCATTTGTGGAACCAATTACCGCAAAACGTAGTGAAGGTGGGATCCCTCGACTGTTTCAAGTGTGGGTTGGACATGTATCTGAGTGGGATTGGGTGGTTATAGATAGGAGCTGCCTCATATGGGCCAATAGGCCTTCTGCAGTTAACTTTGTTCTTATGTATGTTCTTATGCTTAATCTGATTTCTTTGTGATCAATGTTCCCTTGCTCACTTCCTATTTGAGTAGCAAATGTTGCTACTCAAACCTGAATTTAAATCATTTAAATATAATACTAGCAGTACCCGGCCACGCGTTGCTGTGGCTCTGCAGCACATGTGCGTTGCTGAAACACAGAAACCTTCCCTGTCCCCCAGTCCTCCCCTCTATTCCCCCCTCACCCATCTCCTTGGCTTCCCAACCATTCCCCACTCCACCATCTCCTCATCCTCCTCACCATTCCCCACTCCACCATCCCCTCTTCCTTCCCATCATGCCCCACTCCCCTGTCCCTTTGTCCTTCCCACCATTCTCTATTCCCCATCCCTTCGTCCTCATCATCCCAAACACTTCCGTCCCCTCGTCCTTCCCCACCATTATACCCTCCCTTGTCTCCTCGTCCTCCCCACTATCTCTCACTTCCGTCCCCTCGTCATCCCCACCATTCCCCACTCCCTCGTCAGATGCCTTCCCAAATGGTGTGATGTTCCCATCAGAAAATTAGGAACATCAAGTGATCTGATGTTCCCATCACTGAAATATAAAAAAAAAACAGTTAAAAATGAAATGAAAATATGAAAAAATAAAAAAAAATAAACTATACTCACGAAATGAACGATATGGTAAACAACACAGCTCAATTCCAACGCAATTCACACAAAATAATTAAATCAAAATCTATGAAAATTCAATTTATTAATGCAATCAGAAATGCTGAAATGGAATTGTAACATATTAGTATAGCATGTGTATTGCTCTTACATGCAACAGATGGCGCTGTTTTTCAAGGAAAGCATAGTTTTACCTGTCACAGGTGTGGCATCTATACATATACTTACGAAATGAATGGTATGGTAAACAACACAGCTCAATTCCAACACAATGTCACACATAATAATTCAATAAAAAATAAAATGTTTCGAAATCTATGAAAATAAAATATGTCAATGCAATCGTAAACATTGAAATGGAATTCGTGACATATTTAGTATAGCGTGCATGTTGCTATTATGTGCAACAGATGGCACTGTTTTTCAAAAACGCATGTTTTTATCTGTCACAGGGGTGGCATCGATATAGTAGGTATATGAAAAGACGTGCCTATTCGAATGCAACGTTGTATCAAAATTTCAAAGCAATCGGTGAAGAACTTTTTGAGATTACAGCATGTGTTGCCCTTACGTCCAACAGATGGTGCTGTTTTAAAAAAAAAAACATGTATTTTTCCTGTCACAGGTGAGGCATGTATATAGTAGATATATAAAAAGACGCGCCTATTCGAATGCAATGTTGTGTCAAAATTTCAAAGCAATCGGTAAAGAGGTTTCAAAGATTTCCTTCACATGGATGGAAAAACACATGAAAAACACAGTTTTTCAGAAAAAGCATGTTTTTTATCCGTCACAGACGTGACATCTATATAATATGTATGTAAAAACTTTGCCGGATGCGAATGGAACGTTGTGTGAAAATTTCAAAGCAATCGGTGAAGAACTTTCGGAGATTAGCGATTTTGAACAAACGAACATTTCCATTTTTATTTATATAGATAAACAACAGAGGTCCCAGGACAGAGCCTTGAGGGACTCCACTTACAACATTTTCCCACTCTGACTTAACCCCACTTATACTAGCTCTCTGTTTCCTTTAGTATAGCAATGCCCTAATCCAGCTTAATATAGCACCTCTAATACTATGAGCCTCTATCTTTTTAATCAGTCTTTCATATGGCACTGAATCAAAAGCTTTGTAAAAGTCAAGGTACACAACATCACAAACCATACCACTAACAACTGCCTCAACTATGCTGGAATAAAAAGATAGCAAATTTGATAAACATGAACGGCCATTTGTAAAACCATGTTGTGACTCATTCATTAATTTATGTTTTTCAAGATGAAAACGAATGGTATTTGCAATTATCGATTCAAGTAACTTTCCCACAATAGACGTTAGGCTAATTGGCCGATAGTTTAATGCAAGTGATCTATCTTCTTTCTTAAAAAATTGGTACCACATTAGCAACCTTCCACGACTCTGGCAATCTGCCTGACTCTAATGATTTATTAAATATGGTAGACAATGGATCGCAAAGCCCCTCTTTGCATTCTTTAAGCACCCTGGCAAACACTTCATCCGGCCCTGGGGATTTGTTTGGTTTGAGTTTTACTATTTGTTTAATAATATCATCCCAGGAAACTGTTAGATTAGTCAACCTGTCCTCGTCCTGACCCACATACACTTGTTCGGCTGAAGGCATAAAGTTAAGTTTTTCTTTAGTAAATTCAGAGATACAATATTTATTAAAAATAATACTCATCTCTTCGTCATTATCCGTTATCTGACCTGTCTCGGTTTTTAATGGACCTATCCTTTCCCTAACCTTTGTTCGATGTAACTGAAAAAGCCCTTTAGGATTTGCCTTTGCTTGGCCTGCTTCTTCGAACTTCATAGTTTGTTTTTGCTCTCCTTATCTCGTTTTTAACATTTCTAACCAGTTGTATGAATTCTTGTTCTAAACTGACTTCCCCATTCATAATCCTTTTGTACCAAATTCTTTTTACCTATAAGGTTTTTCAGATCCTTTGTTGTCCATTTCGGGTCATTTGTATTTGATCTATTCAAATTGTAAGGTATGCTACTTTCCTTTGCTTTGCTTAGAATATTTGTAAATAAGTTATATTTTGAGTCCAAGTCGAAATCCTCCTCTACATCACACATCGCTGGGTTCACGTCTTGCTCCAAGACTGGCCCACCCCCTATGCCCAAGACTATCCAGTCTATTTGCCCCAAAAAATTCCTAGGATATTAAAATTAGCTTTACGAAAGTCTCGCACATTAACATAATTTTCTCCTGCAGATCTATTCCACTCTATGCTAAATCTGATTTCTTTGTGATCACTGTTCCCTAGTTCAGTCCCAATTTCGATATCATTAATCTGTGTTTCCCTGTTAGTTAACAATAAATCTAAAATATTATTTTCTCGCGTTGGTCCCTTAATGTGTTGCATAAGAAAGCAATCGTCAAATTATTCTATAAAATCTTCTGCTTCGATATTCCCTGTTCTGTTAATACAGTTTATTCCACTAAAGTAAGTAATTATCAATAGAAGGCACCAAACTGGGAAGGCTATGTTTATTTATGTATTTTATTTATTTATTTATATACAAGAAGGTACATTAGGTTTGTGAGAATACATAGCATAGTACAGTATTTACACACTTGTAAAGCCACTAGTACGCGCAGCGTTTCGGGCAGGTCCTTAATCTAACAAATAATTTTAAGTAGGTAAATTCAATCAGAATTAATAAAATGATAACAAATACATTGCAGGAAAAAATGAGATGAGAGAGATTAGTAAGTATATTAAAGCACATTGGTATATTAAAGCTCTGATTGATTACATTGACAGCTTGATTGGTAATTTAAACAAGATTAATAGACACCATACAGCAGATTGACAGCACATATAAGAAGACAGCAATGATCACAATGATAAAGATGTTCAGATTGGGTACATAAAGATTGGGAGATTAGGTAGCAATAGATACAACCCAATTTTAAAGCAAAAGGTAAAAAACTATGAAGATGAAATTAGGTACTTTTTAGTATTGTTTTTGAATGACGCAAAAGTTGGACAGCTTTTCAATTCAATAGGGAGTGAGTTCCATAGACTGGGTCCCTTTATTTGCATAGAGTGTTTACACAGATTAAGTTTGACTCTGGGGATATCAAAGAGATATTTATTTCTGGTGTGGTGATAATGGGTCCTATTACATCTGTCCAGGGAGAGTTTCAGAACAGGATTTGCATTTAAGAACAGGGTTTTGTAAATGTACTTGACACAAGAGAATCTGTGGAGTGAGATTATGTTTAGCATGTTTTGGGAGTTAAACAAAGGGGGGCTGAGTGTTGTCTGAAAGCAAAATTTGTTATTATTATGATAGCAGATTTTTGCTGGGTGATGATGGACTTGAGGTGGTTTGCAGTGGTTGAACCCCATGCACAGATACCATAATTAAGATAGTGTGACGATAATCTCTTTCAAGAGAGATTGGGCCTGCTCTTCCCTACATCATTACGTCTTTAAAGTACAAGATACTATATAGAAGATGCGTCCACCAGTATCGCCAAACGTTTTGCCCAGGAAGCAAATCATACCATGCACACCCCGACACCTGCTACAGCCGCCGTAACCAGCAAACTGCTCATACTCCGCCTGCCTGTTGCTGATTGGCTGATGTCTCGCCGCACCAGGACTCACACCACCACCGAGAGTCGACGTCTGGGTAGCAGCACGCCGTACTCCTCAGAATATCTCTGTGCTCCATGGAGTTGACATCTCTCGCTGGTAGACTAAGCTTTGGCTTTCGTGTACTAAGGAAGGTGGCAGCTTGAAGCCAGTATTCCAGCACCTCACATATATTATTTATATTGCTATCACTATAACTTACTTGTCTTAGAGTAACTTTTCATTGCCAGTTATTATTCATGTTATTTTGTTTGTTGACCAGTGTTGAATTTTATGAGATTGTCTTTATTCATATCTTGTTTTCTAGAGTAATTAAAATTTCATTGTTTATATACGTTGTGTTTATGTGTCTTCCCATTACCTTACCACAGACGAAAGGACAAACTTCTCTTTTTTTTTTGTTATGTGACGAGGCCCTGCCCCCAGCTTTTGAAACAGCCGAACACCAACGCCTTACCGTCACATTACATGGGGGCCTGTCCGGGAGCTTCACTCAGGTACTGGTGCCAAATTGTAAATTTCTGGTAAGCGTATTTGGCTTTGGTAACGTATTTGTATTTGTAGCGTATTTGGCTTTGGTAACGTAGCTTTTCACTATTTTCAATATTCAATTTTATTTTCATATGGTGCTGTGTGTATTGTGCATTCCGAGAGTAGCATATGGTGAAGGTGAGACAACTTTGGATTACGTGGTGACTGTAGGCCTCAGTCATTCTCTTAATTGGCCATCTCTCCCTCCGTGTTATTACTTGTGTTTACCATCTTTTGTCCCTAGGATATTTCTCATATTTTCGGCAGATCATCATAGTGGTACCCTGGTACTGTGGTCTGTCCCCGGGTCAAGTGCACCTAATCTTCTGCAATCTGACGGTAGGAGGATAAAGAGGGCCATAGTTCCTCTCGCACGAACTTTAGTTGCTGAATTGGGACCTCAGCAGCAGTTCTTGTCACCAGTTGACACCTCGCACCCCTACACGTCGGTCAGAGATGATGATATTTACATTGGTAGGGAATTAGCCTTCTTTTTCAGAGCACAAAAGTTCGCTAATTCTGTAAGTATCATATTAATTTCAGTGGGAAAAACTTGCTTATGTCCTATAGAGACTCGGCAAGGTATGCCTACATTCTTGGACTACCTAATTCACTTTTGAGGCAATTAACTGTTTCATTTGTTTTTAGAAACTCAGTTTCGCTTGTTTAGTAGGATTTTCTTGCCCTTATCCTCTTACATGAGTACCGGATACAAGATTTCCTGCGACCTTGATTTATTAATCATTTATCATCTTGAAATTAACATTAATTGTTAACGATTCCACAGGATAGGTACCAGTTGCCACGTTGTCCTGTTTCTGACATTCACCATATCACAACAGTATATTCGTTGTGCATTTATTTGCTAATTTCACCATGTTTCGTCTCCAAGCTTTCCGTGCAGATCCAGCAGGTGCAATAGGGACCTTAAGTCATACCAAGAGGACTGAATTACAAACTCTTGCACATGAGTATCAACTAGAAGTTCCCTACCAAGCCAACAAAAATGAAATACATAACCTGTTACTGGATCGTCTCTTAGAGGAAGGTAAGATAGACTCTGAAACTCACGAAACTTACTTTATTGCAGATAAAACTGATTTGGCAACGATGAAACTCAAACTAGAGCTGGCCAAGATCGAACGCGAACAGCAAAGGGAAGCAGCTGCCATGCAAAGAGAAGCCCTCGAGCAACCAACCCGTTCTCGCAAATTTAATAAGTCAATATTGAATTAATAAATATGTTCATAGGTGACATACTTAACATAATAGATACCCTTAAAAAGTTTCATAGAAAACACCGACCTTACCTAACCTTGTTAGTATCTTAAGATAAGCATCTTATTGCTTCGTAATTACAATTATTACCTAACCTATAATAGGTATAGGTTAAGTAATAATTGTAATTACGAAGCAATAAGATGCTTATCTTAACACTTTCGCGCTATCTGGACGCGCCGGCGCGTTCGGTTTCGTCTAACGTAAACGCATAGTGGACATAAAGTTATGTCTACTTTTAAAATATTTGTATAAAATTCAATTTTTATCCGATTTACTTTGGGTTTGTTTCAAACTGCGCGCTATGAGGCTCTCTTTCTCACCACTAGGCTGCATGGTACAATAAGTTCATGAAAGGTGTGGATAACTTCGATCAAATGGTATTTTGTCCCAAACGGGTTGCAGGTGGGTGACTTTAGCCGTTTATACTGGTAATTCTTCCCCCATATCATGTATTATATGCATATGTCTGTTTAGGGAATTTTATTCCGATCAATATACAACCAAAAATAACTGTGCAACAAGTATAATCTTGACAAACATAACAAAAGTAAAAATATTTCGTGTGTGTTTGACGCTCACTGATATGTTCCAGCGTTGTTTTATGTTTGTCGCTATTCTAACTTACGCTTTGTTGATATTTTTTACCTATGGGCACATAGAACATTCTATTGCGAACACATTGACATAAAAATGAATGACGTATATAGAAAATTAATGTCATGAGAGTGAAATAAGTATAAACTTTCAAAGCGCCGTGCGTCGTCCCGTCACCGATACCGAGTAACAATTTCGCCACTTCCCACACTCTTGCGGGCGGGCTGCATCATTATTCTACGCTTATATTCATATCACCGTGTTGGGAATTTCATTGTGAGTCCATTGATACCAAAATTAACGCTGTAGAACAAGCGTGGAGGTGATTACAATCCCAAGAGTAAAAAC
The DNA here is from genome assembly GCF_040958095.1 of Procambarus clarkii. NCBI lineage: Eukaryota > Metazoa > Arthropoda > Malacostraca > Decapoda > Cambaridae > Procambarus > Procambarus clarkii. The sequence continues at coordinate 36,303,717 of NC_091176.1, forward strand.
ATTTTGTTGCTGATGGGCGCTCACGGCGAGTCATCTACGTAGTTATTTATTTGGTGCTGGTATCCCTATATGTTTCGTGACTTATTTTACTAATGTTCTTCTAGAGAATTTTATTGCGAACACGTTGGTACCAAAATGAAATACGTAGCATGAGAACTAAGATCAGAAGAGTAAAAAGAGTATACACATTTTTGTTTTTACGCTTAAGCGATAAAAACGCAGCGCGCACATTCGGTTGGCTGAGAGACCTTTGCGGAGAGCGCGAAAGTGTTAAGATACTAACAAGGTTAGGTAAGGTCGGTGTTTTCTATGAATCTTTTTAAGGGTATCTATTATGTTTAGTATATCACCTATGCACGTAGTTAATAAGTCAATATTGACTTTACGAATTTGCGAGAACGGGTTGCGAGCAACAAAGGGAAGCAGCTGCCATACGAAAGGAAGAAAAGGAACGAGAACCTGCCTTGAGGAAGGAAGAACAAGAACGTGAAATCGCCCTCAAGGAACGTGAGATTGCAATACTCCGTGAGTGGGAACGAATACAGCTTGGAACAAAACAACACGAATTGGAAATGCAACGCGACCATGACAAACAACAAGCAGCTCTGGCTATGGAATGTCGTCAACGAGAATTTGCGTTGGAAACTATACACCTCGCTCAACGCCAGCAAGATACTGCCAATCTTCTTGTCAGTTTCAATATAACACATGCAAGTAAGTTAATGTCACCATTCGTAGAGACAGAAGTTGATGTGTTTTTCACCACCTTTGAAACCCTTGCTAATCAACTTAGTTGGCCTGCCGACCAATGGGCAACCCTTCTCAGAGTACATCTCACAGGTAGAGCTGCAGTTACACTCAGTACTTTGGCGACTGAGAATGACTACCAGACTCTGAAACAAGCAGTGTTGGACGCCTACCTTCTCTCCACCGAAAGTTATCGAAGGAAATTCCGTGACCACCTGAAGGCAAGTACCACTACCTTTCTCGAATTTGCTAATACCAAAAGGAGATATTTTATGAAATGGCTGGAAGCAGCCCATGTCTCTACCTTTGGAGAACTCGTCAACCTCATGCTAGTTGAAGAATTCTTGAGGCGTGTGCCGCCTCCTGTCCGTCTATATTTAGCAGATAAAGAAGAAACCGACTACCTAAAGTGTGCTAAGTCGGCTGACACTTACAGCCTCAACCACCGGCTGACAAAGGAACCATCCTCCAGTAAGAAGTCTTGGTACAGTTACGAGAAAGTGAGTACCGATCAAGCTGGCTCTCAATTGTACTGTAAGTATTGTAGACTCTATGGACATACCATAGATAAATGTGGTAAGTCTCAATACAAAGGAAATACCGAATCACCTAAACCCAAACAGACTCCTCCTAAGTCCGGTAAGCCTGTGATGAATGTTGGTGTTCATGGTAATGATCTTTCTCTTTTCAGTAAACACCTGTATACTGGAACTGTCTCTACCAACGGTTCAAATCCGGAGGGACGTTTCAAACTGAAGATCTTGAGGGACACAGCGGCTCTTCAATCGATTATTTTGAAATCAGCTGTGCCCAATATCGCCTACACCGGAGAAACTGTCTTCATCACTGACCTCACTGCTACCACTCCTTATCCTCTCGCCCGAGTCCACCTGGATTGTCCCTTCGTGACCAGAGAAGTCCAAGTCGCCATCAGGGAAAAGCCTTTTCCCATGCCTGGAGTGCAACTTCTCCTAGGCAACGACTTGGCAGAAGACCTGCAACCGACCAACCTAATCGTCATGGACAAACCCCAGGTGTGTACCTCTGTAATGGATAATCCCATCTTTGAGTATATCCAGCAAAGGTTCAAGAGAGTGATGAAGTTTCTCCTCCGGTTTTAGTGACCACCCGTGCACAAGCTGCACGACCACAGCCAGCTGACCCTACTGCTACCGCTGTCCCTCAAGACCCTCAGAAACTACCCCCGAATCTGACCAAGTTGGAGTTCCGTAAGTTACAGAGGGAAGATCTTACCTTGACACCATTATTTTTCCAGGCGGAGACTCAACCTGATAGTATTCCTGGGTTCTTCCTAGAGAACGAGTTGCTCTACCGCAGATATAGACCCAGTAAACTGAAGGAGGAGGACGATTGGGCCAACGTCGAACAACTAGTGATTCCTGCCAGCCTGCGGCCCACTATTCTACACCTGGCCCACGGAGCACTCTCCCACTACGGATTTAACAAGACCTACCATGGAATCCGTCAAGACTACTACTGGCCAGGTATGGTAAATAGCGTCAAACAGAACGTCAAACAGTGTCATACATGTCAGATGGCAGGTAAACTGAACATCTCTATCCCCAGAGCACCACTGACTCCCATACAGGTGCCTGCGGAACCTTTCCACAGACTTATTATAGACTGTGTTAGTCCTTTACCTCGGACCAGTTCAGGTAACGCCTATATCTTAACCATCCTGTGTCCTACCACCAGATTCCCCATAGCAGTTCCAGTAAAGAACATTACGGCTGCTACGGTTGTGAAACACTTATTGAAGATCTTCACCCAGTATGGATTTCCAAGGGAGATTCAGAGTGACTGTGGCACCAACTTCACCAGTGATCTCTTCAAGAGGACACTGGAAGAGTTCAACAACAAACAGGTATTGTCCAGCCCCTATCATCCTGGTTCACAGGGTTCTCTTGAGCCTAGTCATCAGACTATTAAAGCACTCCTGAAGAAGTTTTGTAATGAAACCTCTAAGGATTGGGATAAGCAAATTGACCTGATAATGTGTATCTTTAGAAGTCTTCCCAATGAGTCTCTAGGAGTATCTCCTTATGAGATGCTCTACAGACGTAAGTGTCGTACTCCTCTCAAATCTTTCAAAGACTCTTTACGTGATGCCACCTTCAGAATGAGCATCAGAATGTGCCCCAGTTTCTTCAAAATCTACAACACATTCTAGAGAGGGTCCACAACTTTGCCAAGGAAAATCTATTGAAAGCACAGGAGAGGATGAAGACTCATTACGACCAGACCAGCAAAGTAAGGAAATTTAAATTTCGTGCTTGCTTATTTCCCTATCCCAGGTTATCCTTTGCAAAACAGGTTTTCAGGACCCTACCGCATCAAGGAGTGCAGAAACAACCACAACTACGTTCTAGAGACTCCAGATAGGCGGCGGAAGATCCAGTTGTGCCACGTCAACCTCCTGAAGCTATATAACGGTACTCCTCCCACTGTCATGATGACCTACTCTTCCTTTAAAGAGCCATACATCCACAGTGAGACCTTCCCTGCTGCTCCTCCCGAAAGCACTGACAAGGAGTCGGCGCTTTCCAATTCGGAAATCCTAACTGATCTTCACAATTATTTTCAGGACAATCATAGTGCACCTCTCATCAAGATCTTCAAAGACCATCAGGAGTTGTTCCGAGATGATCCACAAGAGTGTAATGTTACCCAGCACGACATCCAACTGCTCCCTGACACCCGGCCGATTCGTCAACCCTTCTACCGAATCAGCTCTAGCAAGAAGGAAGTCATGCATGCTGAGGTGCAGTACCTCTTGGATCATGGACTGGCTACACCTTGTGAGTCCCCTTGGGCCTCATCCTGTATCTTGGTGCCAAAACCCCAAGGTAAGGTGAGACTGTGTACGGATTACCGTAAATTAAATAATGTGACTGTCAAGGATGCATACCCCTTGCCAAGGATAGATGACATTCTTGACGCCATTGGTAATGCCCAGTACTTGTCCCAAGTGGACTTGCTTAAGGGATATTACCAAGTGTGTCTAACAGAGCGAGCCAAAGAAATATCTGCCTTTATCACTCCCTTTGGACTTTTCAGATATGAACGCCTTCCTTTCGGACTATGTAATGCCCCGGCCACCTTTCAGAGAGCTGTCAACCGCGTCATCCAGGGCTTGGATAACACCTACGCCTATTTGGATGATATCGTCATTGCATCCAACACCTGGAGCGAACATCTGCTCCAGCTGCAACGACTGTTCGCTAAGCTCCTGACAGCCGGCCTCACCATCAACCTGGGCAAGTCCACCTTTGCCAAAGGTAAAGTGCGTTATCTGGGTCATGTAATTGGGAGTGGCAGCCTAGCTCCGTTAGACACACACACTCAAGCCATCCAGCATTATCCACAGCCTACCACCAGGAAGCAGCTCCTGCGCTTCCTTGGTCTTGCCTCCCACTACCGTAGGTTTGTGAGAAATTTTAGTATAGTAGTAACACCATTAATCACTTTAACCAGTCCCAAGCAACGGTATAATTGGACCATGCAGCAAACTGTTGTTTTCGAACAACTCAAATTCCTCCTCTATTCTAATCCTATTCTCGCCTCGCCAGATATCACCAAGCCTTTCGTCCTTCATGTTGACGCCAGTGGTACCGGCATCGGTGGTGTCTTGATGCAGCAACGAGGCGAGGAGGTTCTACCTGTCAGCTACTATAGCTACAAGTTGAAACCCCACCAGAGGAACTACAGTACTATCGAGAAGGAGCTACTCTCCATCGTCCTGAATCTCCAGCACTTTGCTCCATACCTACAAGGTGCCAGGTCTACCACCATCTTCTCAGACCACAATCCTCTCCGCTTCTTACATCAAGCCCAATTCAAAAACCAACGTCTTCTACGATGGGCTTTATATCTGCAAGATTTCAACCTAGAGATCCGCTATATCAAGGGTTCTGACAACATCATAGTCGACGCCCTCTCCAGAGTCTATGAAGTAGAAGCGACTCCAACTATCACTCCACCACATGAAGACGTAACTTCTTCCAGAACCGCAGGCTTCGGGGGAGAGTTGTGACGATAATCTCTTTCAAGAGAGATTGAGCCTGCTCTTCCCTACATCATTACGTCTTTAAAGTACAAGATACTATATAGAAGATACGTCCACCAGTATCGCCAAACGTTTTGCCCAGGAAGCAAATCGTTCCATGCACACTCCGACACCTGCTACAGCCGCCGTAACCAGCAAACTGCTCATACTCCGCCTGCTTGTTGCTGATTGGCTGGTGTCTCGCCGCACCTGGACTCACACCACCACCAAGAGTCGACGTCTGGGCAGCAGCACGCCGTACTCCTCAGAATATCTCTGTGCTCCATGGAGTTGACATCTCTCGCTGGTAGACTAAGCCTTGGCTTTCGTGTACTAAGGGAGGTGGCAGCTTGAAGCCAGTATTCCAGCACCTCACATATTTTATTTATATTGCTATCACTATAACTTACTTGTCTTAGAGTAACTCATTGCCAGTTATTATTCATGTTATTTTGTTTGTTGACCAGTGTTGAATTTTATGAGATTGTCTTTATTCATGTCTTGTTTTCTAGAGTAATTAAAATTTCATTGTTTATGTACTTTGTGTTTGTGTGTCTTCCCATTACCTTACCACAGGCGAAAGGACAAACTTCTCATTTTTTTTTGTTATGTGACGAGGCCCTTCCCCCAGCTTTTGAAACAGCCGAACACCAACGTCTTACCGTCACATCATAGACTTTTGCTGGGTGATGATGGACTTGAGGTGGTTTGCAGTGGTTGAACCATATGCACAGATACCATAATTAAGATAAGGATAGATTAGTGCATAATATAGAGAGATGAGAGCAGAGTTAGGTAAATAATATCTGATTTTGGAGAATATACCAACTGTTTTAGAGACTTAGTTATGTGTTGCATGTGGGTACTGAAGTTGAGTCTCTTGTCTAGGAATAGGCCGAGAAACTTTCCATCATTTTTATTGCTAATGTTTACATTGCCTATCTGAAGATGAATTGCATTTGTAGATTTGCTTCCAAATAAGATGTAGTAGGTCTTTTCTATGTTAAGTATTAGTTTGTTGGTTGACATCCATAAGTGGACTTTTTTTAGTTCATTATTAACAACATTATTTAGTGTATGTGGGCTGGGGTTAGAATAGATGAGGGTAGTATCGTCAGCAAACAAAATAGGTTTCAGAATGTTAGAGACATTAGGCAGATCATTGATGTATATAAGAAATAGGAGAGGTCCCAAAATGCTGCCCTGTGGCACTCCAACGGATATTGGTAGAGTGGGGGAGGTTATATTATTGATGGCTACACATTGGTGTCTATCACTAAGATAGGATTCGATATAGTCCAGTGTATGGCCTCGGATTCCATAATGATGGAGTTTACGTAAGAGGTAATCGTGATTAACAGTATCAAAGGCCTTTCTCAAGTCAATGAAGAGTTCAATCGGAAACTCATTTTTGTCAAGGGCTGAATAAATTATATCAAGGAGGCTAATAATTGCATCGTTGGTACTCTTTTGGGAGCGGAAGCCAAACTGACAGGGGCTAAGAATGTCGAATTTTACGAGGTAGGAGTAGAGCTGTTTGTAGATAATTTTTTCAAATATTTTTGATAGTATGGGTAGGTTTGATATTGGTCTATAATTGTTTATGTCTGCCGGATTACCTGCTTTATGAACTGGCGTTACTCTTGTTTTTTTAAGGATATCAGGGAAGGTATGACACTGAAGGGATTTGTTGAACAGCAGAGCTAAAGGTTGCGCAAGGGCGTGGGAGGCGCTCTTGTATACAATGGATGGTATTTCACTGATGTTCCCAGCTTTGGTTTTTAGTGAGTGTATGATGGACACAACATCTGTCGGGCTGACTGGTGAAAGGAGAAGAGAGTTTGGATAACTGCCTGAGAGATATGTGTTGATATGTGCCTGAGTCTGTGGGATTTTACTGGCAAGGTTAGCACCAACCGATGAAAAGAAGCTATTAAATTCATTCGCCATTTCTAAATCAGATGACGGTGTAAGGCCATCCTTAGAGAGTGTTATCTGATTGTGGGAGTGTTGTTTAGTTCATAGGATATTAGAGATGGTTTTCCATGTGCTATTCATGTTGCCTTTGGCTTCTTTGAATCTAGTCTCATAATATGAAAGTTTAGCTTTTCTTATGATACTGGTAAGCACTGATGAGTACCTCTTATCTACTTCCTTTGTAACTAGGCCAATCCTAAATTTCTTTTCATATTCATGTTTTTTGTTGATTGATTTGATTATGCCACTTGTGAGCCACGGGTTATTTTTTCTTTTATCGGTTACTTGTTTGGTAAGGAGGGGACAGTGAGTGTTGTAGAGGCTTAGGGTTTTGGAGAGAAAGACGTTAGTTAATTAGTTTATATCCTGTGTATCATTAAATTCAGATTCCCAGTTAATATTGTGAAGTGCATTAGAAAGATTGCCTAAAGCTGATTCACTGTGTAGCCTGAATGAGAGTTTCTTGCTTTCTGGTGGTGCTGTGTCCATGTTTGCTATGAGGAAGGTAGGATAGTGGTCAGTTGTTCTGTCATAAATTAACCCCAGATGTAAGGGGAGCTGTTTTACTAGTCCATAAGTGATCCAAGGTAATGGCAGATGTTTGAGTGACTCGGGTGGGCTTGGTTATTGTGGAGATTAGCATACAGAAGTGCATGCTGTTACGGAAATAGTCAACTTGAGGGTTGTTTTGAAGACCCAGGTCAATATTGAAATCACCTCCCAGAATGATGTGATTTTTGTTGAGATTGTTATTTATGATAAGATTCCTTACGTTGTCTGAGAATGAAGCTATGTTGGTATTAGGAAATCTATAGACGGCACCGATAGTCAGAGAGGATTTAAGGGATTTACTGGAGAACTTGGCAAAGGTATATTCACAATAGTCGTCTCTATCACTGATGACACTATTGCAGATGAAGGTATCTTTGTAATATATTGCTGTGCCACCTCCTTTTTTATTAGGCCTGCAGTTATGAATGGCTTTATAACCAGCTAAATTGTAGAGTTGGGTAGTCTTTACTTAGCCAAGTTTCTGTTAAAATGATGAATGATAAATTAGTACCTAGTGCTGTGAGTAGTGCATTTATATCATCAAAATGTTTACCAAGTGACCTAACATTTTGGTTGTAAACTGATAAGCAGGTGCTATATAGGAGTTTGGTTTTTGCAAGATTTGCTGTGTAATACCTGCAATAATGATGATCAATGTGCTGCTTTGTGTGGATATGGGACAGAAGATTTCGATCAGGATCAATGTCAGTAAGCATATAGATATGTAGTACCATCAATTGTGCGGGATAATCAGAGGGCGCTAAATATCACCAAGGATGCCAATACGAGAACAAAAACGCATAAGGCGAAAGATATCAAAAGTATCCGAGTCGCCAAGAATTCTATCGAGGGACAAGTGACCGCGGAGGACAGTCGGAAAACAAGACACACGCTTGTAACGAACTAGCTGTTGTAGGAATGATCTAGAATGTTTTATCTCAGACATGGGAGTTTGGGAAGATTGGAGTCAAGTGGTAGTGACCTGACCCTGGAAACACAAGGCGCATCCCCCTGGGAATTAGCAAATCTGGGTCACAAAATGGCTGGCGCATATTGTCTCATAGCAACGTATAATGAATCATTCTATAGTATTCACTTATTTAGAGAAATTAGTCCTCATTCAAATTGTATAATATTACTGGTTATAATATCAAGAGTATTCTAATTATTAGGAGAATGAGTTAAGTCACCATCAGTGACGTCACGAGCCAGGATTAGACCTCGGCGCGGAGGAATTTGGACGACCTGAGGTCACAGGTCAGCAGAGTTTCCATGGCCACTATTTCTCAAAGGTCAAATAGCCATTTTGTAATTGGGAATAGCTCTTTCCCTAAGATGCTTGTGTAATTAACTTCAGTTAAAATAATTCAACCAATCTGGATCATTCAGTGCAACAGAGGTTAGTTGTTAAACTTAAGCGTTGCTAAGTAACTTGGTAAACTAAGCGGAACAATACCCTGCTCTGGGCTCCTGGGTAGAGGAGCATCAGAGGGAGGACAGTGTGGTGTCCGGAGCAACCCGGGACAGGTGTCCACTTCACCTCTTCCCAAGACCTTAGCACAAACATCTAGCTGGTCGCCAAAGAGGTAAAGTTTGCTCAGAGTTGTTATAGGGAATAGGTCAATTCATTGCCGATAAGATCAAGTAGGTAGTGTTCAAGTTAGGGAAGGAAAATATTTAGATTTTGTTTAGTTTTTTAATAAACCATTTAGCTATTAAATTGTCTTTTTTATTAATTTCAATTTTTGTGTAATTTATGTGAATTGGTCCGTACCACGTGGGTAGCCGGCGAGGCCGAGTTGAATTGGGCGCCGATTCTAACACCGAAGCATAATTTAGTATTCCCTTTGATTGTAAATTATTTCCACGCTTAACATAAAAAGATAAACCTCCCATATATTACTAGTGGCGATCAAGCCCCAAAGTTATTGATTGGCACAATCGATCCAGACCTCGGTCATTGCTTCAGTGTTACTGGTCTGGTGGTGGCGGCGGAAAGGCGTCCCTAGGGTTTTGCTAGAAGTCTATATCACTGTCATGCGGGTTGTAGAATCTTAAGTCGGTCACTCGTCTTAAGACCACGTGGCGTGAGGTCGGCTCGAGTAAAAGTTTTGGAGTCCCTTGGTATGGAGATTTAGAGTAGAATACGGGTAAAGAGAGGGGTAGAGAGAGAACGAAGTTACGAAGAGACAAGGTAAAGAATGGAATACCCCCCCCCCCCCCCGTGTTACACGCTCGTCCTGGAAGTCAGGCCATTCAACAAGGATATGTACGACCGTAAGAGGGACAATGCAATTTGGAAAATAAGGAGCAGGGCGGCGCTCCATTAAGTGACCGTGAGTTAAACTGGTATGGCCAATACGTAACCTAGCCAGAGCCGTTTCCCACCGCCGGTTACAGTGGCTGGAAGAAGACCACTGGGACACACGATTCTTAAGAGTATGCAGTTTGTTACCAATAATAGAAGAACAACAATTCTGCCATCGAGCAAGGATGGAGGCATGAATAACTGGGTAAAAGTCGGAATAAGGAACACCTTTATGGGAGGTAGGACAAGTGTGGATAGTGTCCTTAGCACGCTCATTTAAAGAGACACCAACATGGCTGGGAACCCAGCAAAATGCAACTGTCTTAAATTTACTGGAGATAAGAAACAGCCAATGTTGAATCTCGATGACCACAGGGTGGACTGGATTAAAGGACCCTAAAGCCATGAGGGCACTACGAGAGTCAACTACCACCACGAAGGAGGATTGACACCGGGAAAGCCGGAGACGAAGAGCATAGAGAATAGCATAGAATTCTGCTGTGAAGATGCTAGCCTCCGGAGGAAGGCGACACATATAAGTGTGGTCAGGAAAAACAACAGAGTAGCCCACACCGTCAGCAGACTTTGACCCGTCGGTGAAGATGGGAACGGAGTGGGAGTGAGAAGAAAAGTGCTCAAGGAAGAGGCGTTTCAGAACTGTAGGAGAGGTAAAAGCTTTGGTGATGCGGGTCAGAGAAGTACAAAATTTGGGAAGGCGGACCCTCCATGGGGGCGAGGAGGGAACAATACGAGGAGAAACATTAGTAAGACGAACTGAAAGAGAATCTTGTAAGCGAGACAAGGGGGTAGAAAGAGGAAGGTGGTGAAGAGGAACTGGAATTACAGAAGGGGTAAAAGTCAAAGCACGATAGAGGCGAGAGTGAGGATGCTGTAAGGATCGCACAAGATAGCGAAGACTGTAGCGATCACGGCGGTCCTGGAGAGACAGAAAGCCAGTGTGAGCATACAAACTGAGGGTAGGAGTGGAACGAAAAGCACCAGAGCTCAGGCGCAACCCAGTATGGTGCAAAGGATCAAGACGGCGAAGAGTAGAAGGAGAAGCAGAAGAGTATGCAGGGCAACCATAATGGAGCTTAGACAGGACGAGAGAGGAATGCAAATAGATGAGCGTGCGCCTATCCGCTCCCCAAGAAGTATGGGACAAAACCTTAAGTAGGTTAAAGGCCTTAGAGCATTCAACATGGAGGTAAGAGGCATGGGGCGACCAAGACAAACGAGTGTCAAAGAATAACCCCAAAAGCTTCGTGGAATCTTTGTGCTCAAGGGGGTGACCATAAAGTGACAAAGAGGGACGAAGAACGACCCGCTTCCGAGTAAAAGTCATGGCACAAGTCTTAGAAGTAGAGAACTTGAAGCCATGATTGGTGGCCCAAGATGACACGGCATCAATCGCAAGTTGAAGCCGCCGTTGAAGGAGAGGCGAATCATCACCTCGACAGCAAAGAGTAAGATCATCAACATAAAGAGCGGAGAAAATGCCAGAAGGAAGGGAGGAAAGGAGATCATTGAGGGCAACCAGAAAAAGAGTAGTACTCAGAACACTACCTTGGGGCACACCTTCATACTGCCGAAAAGAGGCAGAGAGAGTGGCATCAAGCCTGACTCGAAAGGTACCACGAGAGAGAAAGCTTTGAAGGAAGAGAGGGAGATTACACGAAGGCCAAAAGAACGAAGTTGGGACAGAATATGGTATCTCCAAGTCATGTCATAAGCCTTTTCCAGGTCAAAATGGACAGCAACAACGGAAGTCTTGGCTGCAAAAGCAGTACGAATATAGACCTCCAAGTTCACCAAGACATCTGTCGTGCTGCGGCACATACAAAAACCAAACTGAGAAGGAGAGAGGTGATGGTGTTCCAAGAACCACATCAGACGGACATTTACCATACGCTCAAACAGCTTGCAAACACAACTCGTGAGAGCAATAGGGCGAAAGTCCTTAGGGGACGTATTGAGAGACCCTGGTTTTCGAATAGGGAGTACAACGGCATCGAGCCAGTCCTCAAGGACGGACGACGACTCCCAGACCTAGTTATACAGATTCAGTAAATACTGAAACGTGCACGGAGGGAGATGGCGAAACATCTCACAATGAACGTCATCCGAGCCCGCTGCCGTAAATCCGCAGAGGGCCAGGACAGACTGAAGTTCAGAAAGAGAGAAAGGATCGTTATAGGGAAGGCGGAGATGAGTGTGGAAATCTAAAGGATAAGATTCAAGAACAGGCTTACGAAGGAAGGAAGGAAGGATTGAGGAAGATGAGAACCAGAGCTAACAGAAGAAAAGTGGGAACCCAGTTCGGCCGCGACCTTCACTGGATCCGCCACAAGAGTCCCACGGAGGTGGAGCACCGGCGAGACATCTGGAACGAACTTGCCCGCAATCTTGCAGATCTTCTTCCAGATCTGCGGTATCTATATTGCAGATATATATATAGATCTACCGCTGCCTATAGAGGAGGTATCGGACGTAATGGTGGAAACATAAGATTTCCAACTCTCACGTTAAGCAGTACGGATGGTCCTACGGGCCACCGCACTTGCCTTCCGAAACAGAATAAAAGAATCAGCCGTCTGCCGGAGGCGGCGTTTTTTCCAGGCTGCACGCTTACAGCAGACAGGCCGAGCACAGTCCGCATACCACCAGGGAACACACTTCCATGTGCCCCGGGAGGAAGAGCGAGGGATAGAGCTGAGGGCAGCGTTGAAGACAGTGTCATAAAAAAGGAGGAGGGCGCGAGGAAGAGGCAGAGAGGAGAGGTCAGAGAGAGTAGCACGGAGGGGGAATATGCACCAGTCAGCCTTGGCAAACTGCCACCTAGGGAAGGAAAGGGGAGGGTGGAAAGAGAAAAAGGAAACGAGGATGGGGAAATGATCACTGTTATGGAGGTCATCAAGAACCTGCCACGTGAAATCTAAGTAAAGGGACGACGAGCAGAGAGAAAGATCAAGACAGGAAAGGGTGCGAGTGCGAGAGTCCACATGAGTGGGCTCACCAGAATTCAGAAGCGATAGAGAAAAAGCGAGGACGAACGGTTCGAGAAGACAGCCTCGGGTGTTTGTCAGAACATCACCCCAGAGGGAATGTCGACAGTTGAAATCACCCAAAAGGAGCACCGGCTCTGGCAAGGAGTCCAGGAGGTCCAGGAGTCCAAGGAGTCCAGGAGGAGATCAGGAAGGGAAAGAGGGACATTTGGAGGGAGATAAATGGAACAGACTGTATACCATTTACCCACAAAAACACGGGCAGCAGAACAATGGATAGGGGACGGAAGAAGTAGGGGGACGAAGGGAATATCAGAACGAATTAAGAGAGCAGTAGAGTTATGGGCCCCAGCAAGACCTGGGGGGGGGGGGAAGAAAGAAAGGAATAACCACGAAAGAGACCAGGACGAGCACCAAGCATGGGTTCCTAAAGACAAACACAAAGTGGAGTAAACTGTGTAATTAAAAGTTGGAGTTCATGGAAGTTGGCATAAAATCCACGAATATTCCACTGAAGATTAGACATTATCAAAGAGAAAGTACAGTAACAGAGAACAAGAAAGAAATAAAGGTAAAGAGGAACACAGTTTATTAAAGAATCTCAGGATCAGGGTCAGGATCAGGGTCTGGATCAGGAGCAGGGTCGGCAAAATCAGAGTTAGGGAGCATGGGTAAACTTAGTAAGGAGAGAGGGAAGGGAGCGAGAGAACAGACCAGAGGCGGACTGACGGGGTCCGGAGGAGGAGGAGACAACTGAGAGGGGCAGGCAAGGACAGTTGGAGGAGGTGGGGCAGAAATCAGGGAGTGCACCTCGGGAAGGGCAGCAACAGAGAGGGAATCGGGGGCGGAAGAAACCTCCATATCAGAGACAGGAGGTTCGACTACTGAAATGGGAGGGGATGTAGTGACAGAGTCAGAGGGAGGGGGTGAGGAAGAAAGCGAAACCTTCTTACCCGCCGGAGAGGAAGAAGGAGAGGAGCCAGGCTTACGTTTCTGACTCGAAGAGACAGGCGTTCCAGTAACAATGTACCGGGCGACAGACTCAATGGTCTCAGCAGGAGAGGAACGAGAGCAAATAACACGAAGATTGCTGGGAGGATGATGGATATCAGCCTGGACAGACAGGTGGCGTGGAGGGTCAAGAGACTGGGGGAGGGTCGGGAAGAAAGAGTGGGGGGAGATGGGAAAGAAGATTAGGGAGATATGGCGGACTGGGTAGGAAGGGGGGAAATCCCAGATGGAGAACCGGGAGGGAGACCATCTGGGATAGGAGGCAAAGGATTAGGGGAGGAGGTGGTAGGTGTGGTCGGGTTTAAGGCCTGGAAACGGTTGTGAGACTGAAGAAGACGGGAAGGACGAGGAGAGGTAGAACGCAACACGCGAGCGTAAGAGACGCCTGCGAAAGGGGTGAGACGACAAACTTGGCGTCTCGCTTCAGGAAAAGACAGACGATCACGGTGCTTCAAGTTGAGGACAGCTTCCTCGAGTTTGTAGTGCATACACGAGCGTGAGAAGGTAGGGTGGGCTTCACCGCAATTGAGGCAGTGAGCCTGGGGAGACGTGCACTCTGACTTAGAATGACTATCGTCCCCACACATGGGGCACAGATACACAGTACTGGTGCATTTGAGGACACCGTGCCCGAACTTCCAACACTTATTGCATAGTCTAGGAGAGGGAATGTACTCTTGAACGGAGCATCTGGCACCAGCAAGAATAATAGAGGGCGGAAGGGCGCTACTATCAAAGGTGATTTTTACAACTCGAAGGGGCTGACGGCGACGACCACGAGGGGGTCGAGTAAACGTGTCCACCTGGAGTACAGAATGGTCTTGGGCTTCGAGGATATGTTTAATATCCTCATGGCAATCTTTGAGGCCCCGAACACCAGTTGCAACATGGTGTGAGAGGAGAACAATGCCAACACTGGCATTTAACCGACCGTTCTTGGAGACCCGAACAGGGGTCTCTCCAATGCAAGACAAAGCGGCTAAGCGAGTAGCTGTATCCTGAGAAGGAGCAGCGACGACACGCGTACTGTAACTGGTGGAGTTCAGAGTAACAGAAGCATCTACTGAATCAACAAGGTGTTTATGGAGGGAAAAATCGTCAGGAGGAGTAGAATCCAGATGGTGGAGATCAAAGTATTTAGCCCACGTAGCGGGACCAAACAAGGCGTTGTAAGTACTATTACGGGAAGGGATCGTGCGAGTGCGGCCGTGGCAGGAACGGCGTTGAGAACCCCCAGAGTTCATGGGGGTAAAAGGCACAGTAGTCACAATGAGAGACGAAGCCATGCCAAGGGACGAGGTGGTCACCACTGGGGGCTGGGGACTCGACCCTACCGCAGAGGAGGGAGGGGAGCTGAGGGGAGTAGTCAGGTCGTCGGGGCCCAATGCAGCAGGGGCTACAGGGCCTGGTCTTTTACTACAGACCGACTCGGGGGCTTGGTAGCCCACCCCACGAGCCTGGGAAAGTACAAGGGAAACATTATCAGTCATGAAAACCAGGGAAAACTTTCATTCACGAATGTGCCTCCATACCCACCAAGGAGCCACAATTAGAGGCAGGACACCAAACAAGAAGCTATCGCTGATCTTGCCGGGGCCCCCCAGGGGTGCGTCGTGAGTATACGCCTCACAAACGCCACCTTAAGAACCGTGAGTCCGTCAAGAGCGGGTTCAGTGACGAAAGGAGGATTAACAGTAAAAGGTTCCCCTCGCTCGCGACGTTGGGTACTACAGTTCTACGGGTGCAAGAGTATGCCTCCTCAAACACCTGGGTGTCAAAACAAAAGAAAGTTGAAAGAATAATCAAAACAGACAAAAGGTCGGCAGGAAATGACAATTTGATAGGAGAAGAGGGGGGAGAAAAATGAAACACGAGGAAAAGGAAAAGGGATCTGGCAAAATTGGTAAAGGCAGCAGCAGGAGCTGCATAAGGCTGCAAAAGGACAGAGGACTGACCCATGGAGCATCACACTCCGGCAGCTGCCCACCTAAGCCCCCTCAGGGCGGCAACGAGCCAGACAGTTAGGGGGTATTCCACTAAAATTAAAGTCACCCTTGACACAAATACTTTTAGACCTAGATGCTCTAGATATTTTATCCCATAGATGCTTTGCTTCCATTCTGTCTAAATTTGTTGGCCTATATATAACTCCTATTATAAGATTATTTGCATTTTCGTTTAATTCTATCCATATAGTTTCTGTGTGTGTGGCTCAGTTTTGATGCATTATGTGCTCCATGACGCGTTTGCCAACATCACCACTAGTGCTGTGTGCTGTCATCATGATAGAAAAGTCTTCACACAAATTGCACTTCTTATCAGAATGGTACATACAGGGGAAAGATGCTTTGAGTGTGGCATAAGAATTAGAGATCGTGCAACCATTATACTGCACATCTTAGTGCATATAGTTGTTAAATTCCACAGGTGTCCATAGTATTGAAAGACATTCAGTCTGCTTTCAAATATGAAAAGGCACAGCATAGCATTGGGGAGGAGTTGCTGGATAAACATAACAATTATAAAATTAGCTCACTACATAAGTTAGTTACTGTAGAGACTGTATTTAAGGTCGGTCTCGAATGAATTGTAGATTTAACAAAATACATTATATGTTATAACAGGCTAATCAAAACTGTAAGTTGCTAAGCTATAAGAATTTTGAGGTTCAGTCCCTGAGACAATTATGTGACTCAGTAACCCTTTCCACTTCTGCTCACGGGATTGGTATGGGATGCATAACAAATGAACTAAACTAACTTTGATAAGCCGCAGGCTTATTGTCCTCGGTGACGCCGCTAGATAGATAGTGACCCCTCAGGTTAATAAGAGTTACAATAGCAGCATAGCATATAAACATTGTCACTATCAGAATGAGAAACTTTATTTCTAGCTACTTATATAAATCATTACAATATTGGCTGGACTAAACAGGTGTATAACTTTGCAAATCAAATCTACATTTTGTAAAACTCACAAGTACTCAGAGTGCTGGAAGAGATTGTGTATGGAATAATGAGGACTCACAGGATGTAGCATACATATGAAAGACCTTTTAAATGTGCAGAGTGTGGCAAAGGATGTAGAGATCATGGAACTATAATACAGCACATGTTTGTGCATGCAGATGTTAAACCCGGATTATCTAATTATCCAAAGCCTCCTAGCATTACGTAAATATTGAAGAAATAGAAATAAATAAATGAAATATTTACTCAATTTAATGTTGGTGCTGAACATAGAACATGAAAGATTATATTTTTATTCTGAAATATTATAATTTTTAATGAAATTAGATGTCGCAGGTGATGCCACAGGAAGTCGACGGTCCAAGCGACAATATTGTGGAGCAACTTATCCAAGATTTATTATTGCCTGGAGAGTGTTTACTGGCATATCAGCCTCCTGTACACAGTGATCAGTCGTCACACTTCTAAACTCAAATTGTCATAAATTGAATCATTGATAAAAACTAGTAGAATTCATATTTACAATAATATTTAGCATAAGTAGCCATAACACATTTAGGATTTATTAAAAATATGTGCCTGGAAGTGAAATCAACTCCATACGACAATGCTTTTATTATATAGATGCTGATCGTTATTCGCGGGTAAGCGTTCGCTACTTAAACTACTGTGTACTTACATAAACTCGCCAAAGTATCTTCGCTCATGGTAAACTGAACCCTACATGCTCTCTGATATATTACTTAATTAATAGACTTTCGACATTCACAAATAAAGCTTCAATATGTTATCAGAAAGCAAGACAGAAAAAATATTTAGAAAATCAATCATATGGATTATACCTTTGAGACAGCCCATCTAGAGACTATTGCAGACTAAAATTATTTTTTCCCTCGTTCTACACCCAATACCATCATTATAATGGGTAAATGTCATATTACGTCATTTAGGAGGCTTTAGGTAGCTTAAGGTGGCTTTGGGTAATTAGATGGACCCACTCTGGGAGGGTGGAATTTCCCCAGCTCCTGCTGGGTCGTTGCTGTTGTTGTTTAAGATTCACGACGAATCTTAAACAAGAAGTTAAGATTCAAAGGAATTAGATTTACCGGGGAGTGTATTGTAAGATATGATACAAAGGAACAGTAGAAAAGGAAGTTTCTTCAATCATCTCGAAAATCAGAACATTCTACGAGGTGTGACTCTTAGCGAATGTAGAGTGCAGGCTTGAGATGGTCAGGTCTCTCTTGCATTAAGTGCCCAGAAGTTTATCGTGGTTGACCAATACATAACCTAGACAGAGAAGTTTCTCACTTTCTGTATCAGAAGAAATAAATAAGACAAGTCACATTTGAGAATATTAAATTATTTGAAATATCTAACCATCTACCTTTTCAACGTTTCAAAAGTCATCTGAGGCAACATTAATGTGGCAGAAACCCTTCCAAAGCTCAATTGTCTTAAATCTGTAATCCTTTCCAGTACCGGCCATAGGATGGGTATGGAAGCATAATACATGACCAAAACTAACAAAAACATTTCATGTGGTGTCCATGGCTTCCGTTACAGACCTTTAGGAAGCGCTGAAGATCAGGATTACCATTGAATTTACAGTTTTATGGATATAGAGAACATTTAAAAGGATGTGCAGTAACTTAATATTTAACATATTTCAAGAGTTGTCGGAAAACCCGACACCATTTACTAATATTAAATGCAATAGGCAGATAATATTGTTGTATACATAAGTTAACCCATAGAAAATGTAGCTTGTAGTGGAATTTTCCGTCAGTAGAAAACGAGATATCTGTCACGAATCTTATTAAGATTCTGCCAATTCTCCCGAACCTCGTATTATGTTATTGTTTTCTCTACATAAATATTGCTGTCAGTTGTATAAGATTTGTGTATATAGATATATATACATTATATATATATAACATAGATAGCTGGGTAGTGTGTGTAAGGTTTGTTTTGGTGGTGGATGTCACGTGAAATTAGCCGTGTGGGCGGTTGACAATATTTGGGAATGGCCAGGGCGATTGTTGGCAAATCATTTGCCTTTAGTTTTATATTTATTTATTCCCATATGTGGTAGCCATAATAGTTCAAGGAATGTGAGACCGGTAATTACAACTTAGTTAATAATGTTGGAGTTTAGGGCTGACCTTTGTAAATAGAATGTTCACAATGTTCATGCGAACGTTAATTGGTGTTTGGGTAGACGGTTAGTCGACGTTGGGCCTGCGGACCACGTCCTGGGCAGTAGAGTGGCGGCTGCGGTCGAGTGCAGTTGTGTTTAAGCTAAGTTCTTGGGTTTTGTTATTTTAAGCCCATATAAGTATTAATTTATCTGGATAGACGATTTTAGTGTATTTAGGGCTTACTCCATATTCTGGTGATAGTGCTCAGGTCTCAAATAATTACTTGCAGTCTATAGTATTACATGCTGATAAATATTTCTGGATACTATATATTTAATGGTTTTTAAGTTGTCATCCTTAGCAAAATATAGTGTTCTCCCGTTTTTATACAGTGATTAATTATACCCCTAGACACCTAATGGCATGGCAGATTTTATTTGTTCTTTACATTGTGGGGAGAAGAACATTATTTAGTCTCAAGGGTCGTGACAATATCATTGCCACATAGTACTTTAAATTTACCAGATATTCAGTTAGGAATTATTCTTAAATACCGTAGTCTTTGACTTATTACATCATAAAAACATGTCATTTGAGTTAACTTAATTATCAGTATCAAAATAGAGTACATGTGACCCTTCTACCACATATTGACATCTGGACAAGTAAGCCAGGAGCATCAGTGGAGAAGGATGTCAGACATTGTTAAGAACATAGTGGCTGAAGAAAATTTAGC
The DNA here is from genome assembly GCF_040958095.1 of Procambarus clarkii. Classification (NCBI taxonomy): domain Eukaryota; kingdom Metazoa; phylum Arthropoda; class Malacostraca; order Decapoda; family Cambaridae; genus Procambarus; species Procambarus clarkii. The sequence goes on from NC_091176.1 coordinate 36,323,229, forward strand.
TCCTATAAATTCTCCTCTGGACGAAGTGTTATGGAGATCAAATTAGTGTTTCTTCCATCATCAACAGCAGTCAACATCTAAACAAGGGAAGTGTCTTACCGAAACCAGTTTATCTAATCATTTCTGGCCAGTTAATGTTAAGTAGATATAGGGCGAACCGGTTAGGACACTAGACAAGCCACTAAACCCTGGTATTTAGTCCTTGGTCCTTATCAAATAATATATAATGTTTTCTCTGTTATAGCTGTCATATATAGGATTACGGCTTTACAGCTAGTGCCCTTTGACAGGAACAAGAAGAGGAAGCAAGAATTAATCTTGGTACATCTGTTACTTGGGTGAAGGAAGCTCGCTTCTCACAAGGATAATTTGGTGTCTATATCCTAGTTATACTTGGTGAACTAGGCCTACCATACCATATGATAAAACAACCCCAATATATTTACTAATTTATGTAGTTTAATACTGTAGTTTGATTGGCTGCATATATATAAATTTAATATAAACCCCCCCCTAATGTGTAAGGATCGATTTGTGAGAATTTGCAGAAATACAGTCCACTAAACATCATACAAATTGCTATCGAAATATATAAATTAATGTATATATAGATTCTATATAAATTCATATAAATTAAATACATATAAATCTCGCAGGATGGTTCCCACATTACATGGATCTTCGAACCGGATGACAGATTATGTGGTCATCTTCGAGGCGGATGACAAATTATTTGGTCATCTTTGTACCAGATGAACCAGAGTTAATCAGTGGATTCATTAAATAAGAACATAAGAATAAAGGTAACTGCAGAAGGCCTATTGGCCCATACGAGGCAGCTCCTATCTATAACCACTCAATCCTACTCATATACTCACCATACTCACGTCCAACCCACGCCTGAAACAATCAAGGGACCCTACCTCCACCATGTTACGCAGTAATTGGTTCCACAAATCAATAACAAAACAAACACTCAGAACAGTGCTTCTCAAGGATAGCATTGATATTGTTCTACTTCAAGAAACACTCACGAGGACTGGCAGATATATCAATATCCCAGGATATCAAGGATTCCACTGCCACAACGTGGCACCAGAGGCATTTCAATTCTAGTAAGAAATCATATCAATGCCACAGCAATCACAGACCTGCCCAAACGTGGCGAGAACGTCGTACCTCTTCCTCGTCGAGGAGGTTAGAGGACGAGTGCTGTGGTTAACCTGTAGTTCAACGAGGAGGCAAAGGCAAAGCAACGAGGAACATTGAGGCGCAGGTCCCTCAAAGTGCCCTAAAGGAAAGCGAATTTTGGTTGTGGGAGATTCCCAGGTGAGGTATTTAGACAGAACGTTTTGTGCCAGAGATAGGGGGAACAGATTAAGGGTTTGCTATCCGGGAGCTGGAATTGGTGATATTGTTGGAAACATGAATGATATTATGACGGGAAATGGGAACAAACTTATTATTTGTATTAGTGCAGTGGGTAATGATGTTGGACGAGTTAGGAGTGAAGGAACTAATACAGAGATTCAGGACAGCCATTGAATTAGTTAGGAGCAAGGGAGGAATCCCGATCATATGTGGCATTCATTCCAAGAAAGGGAGTGGGAAATGAATGGATGTCATGGGCACTTGGTGTCAATTGCAGGCTGGAAAGATATTGCAAATCTAATGCAATATCTTTCATTGACAACTGGGAACACTTCTATGGAAGAAATGAAATGTATGCTTGGGATGAGGTGCATCTATCGAGGGCTAGGGTTGTTGCTGTTGCGAACTCGTTGGAACCAGTGGTTAGAGGTGTTTGTTTGGGTTTAAACTGTTAGTAGATAGTGGTATGGGAATTTATTTGGAGGAAGGAGATAATAAAAGTATGTGTTTGGGGGAGAAAGGAATTGGCAAAATGATCAGAGAAATTGAAGGGCCTCAAAATAACAATTCACTTAGGGTATATTACACTAACAGTAGAAGTCTAAGAAATAAAATAAACGAATTAAATGCTCTTGTCTGCACAGAAAAAATAGATATTATCGCGCTTACTGAAACGTGGATGAATGTAGAAAATAGAGAACTATTAGCTGAATATCAAATAAATGGATTTAAACTATTTCACACAGATAGATATATTAGACGAGGAGGGGGAGTAGCCATATACGTTAGGGACAATTTGAAATGTAGTCTCAAAGAGGGAATCGAGTCTGAGCCACACACAGAAACTATTTGGATAGAATTAAACGAAAAAGCAAATAATATTATAATAGGAGTTATATATAGGCCACCAAATTTAGACAGAATGGAAGCAAAGCATCTATGGGATGAAATATCTAGAGCATCTAGATCTAACAGTATATGTCATTTGTGACTTTAATTTTTGTGGAATAAACTGGTTGAACAAAACAGGGAATAATGAAGCAGAAGATTTTCTAGAATTATTTGACGATTGCTTTCTTACGCAACACATTAAGGAACTGACGCGGGAAAATAATATTTTAGATTTAGTGTTAACTAACAGGGAAACACAAATTAAGGACATCGAAATAGGGAATGAGCTAGGGAACAGTGATCATAAAGAAATTAGATTTAGCATAGAATGGAATAGATCTGTATGAGAAAATTCTGTTAAAGTACCTGATTTTTGAAAAGCAAATTTCAATAACCTAAGAAATTAATTGGGTCAAATAGATTGGAAAGTCTTGGGTATGGGGTGTGGGCCGGTCTTGGAGCTAGACTGTGAACCCAGCGATAGGTGAACGTAAAAGGGGTTTTCGATGTGGACTCAAAATATAACCTATTTAAAAATATTCTAAGCGAAGCCCAGGAATGTAGTATACCATATAAATTGAATAGATCGAATACTAATGATCCAAAGTGGATAACAAAGGATCTGAAGAACCTTATTGGTAAAAAGAGAGCGTGGTACAAAAGGATTAAGAATGGGGAAATCAGTTTAGAACAGGAATTCGCTACAACTGGTTAGAAATACTAAAAAAGAGATAAGGAAAGCAAAAAGAAACTATGAAGTTCGCATAGCAGAGCAAGCAAAGACAAACCCTAAAGGGATTTTACAGTTATACCGGACAAAGATTAGGGAGAGGATAGGTCCATTAAAAACTGAGACAGGTCAAATAACAGATGATGATGAAGAGATGAGTAGTATTTTTAATAAATATTTTATATCTGTATTTACTAAAGAGGAACTTAACAATATGCCTTCAGCCGAACAAGTATATGTGGGTGGGGACGAGGACAGGTTGACTAGTTTAGCAGTTACCAGGGAGGATGTAATTAAACAAATAGTTAAACTCATACCAAACAAATCCCCAGGGCCGGATGAAGTGTTTGCCAGGGTGCTTAAAGAATGCAAAGAGGAGCTTTGCGACCCACTGTCTATCATATTTAATAAATCAATAGAGTTAGGCAGAGTGGCAGAGTTATGAAAAGTTGCTAATGTGATACCAATTTTTAAGAAAGGAGAAAGATCACTTGCGTCGAACTATCGACCAATTAGCCTAACGTCAATTGTGGGAAAGTTAATTGTAATCGATAATTGCAAATAAAATTCGTCTTCATCTTGAAAAACACAAATTAATAAATGAGTCGCAACATGGTTTTACAAATGGCCGTTCATGTTAAACAAATTGGCTATCTTTTTATTCCAGCATAGTTGAGGCAGTTGATAGTGGTAAGGATTGTGATGTCGTGTACCTTGACTTTGGCAAAGCTTTTGATACGGTGCCACATGAAAGACTGATTAAGGGGGCATATCAGTATAAATTAAAAGTTGTTCAATTTGCTTATAAATTTTTGTATGAAATGGTTATAGAAAGGGCTGCAACTGGTCCAAGTTTCACCATCACACCCTAAACAGAAAAGGAGAAAAAAATACACAACATATTATGCAACGAATGTTCAATCATTCTCAAATAATCTCAGGGAACACATGTGTCAACTAAAATGTCTACTCTGTGCTGTAGAAGCACAAACTCTTGTAATAATTGTAATATGTATGTGCCATATATTTATATGTAAATTTTTTTTTTCTTTTTTTTTTGGCCAATTTTTTTTTTTCTCGTTTGTTATCAAAGGATTTGCATGAAACTTGCACACCTTGCTCAACTGGATGCCTATCTGCAAGGGTGCCAAATATGAACGAAATCTGTCGAAGTCAAGCTCAGCTACAGGTGGCCGAACTTGGATCTTTATTTTACTCTGGAAAGTAATTTACACCTTCAAAGTACTTCAGAGCTTTCATTTATTAATCAATTTACATGCACATTACACCTTATATGTAGAGTTTGTGCCTCTACAAACCTATTAAGATATTTTAGTCCACAGTCCATTAGTTGATTTTATAAAAATTTATAAACATCATATATTGCATATTTTTGGAAGGGTAACTTTGAATAATTATATTATTGCACTAAACACTTTTTTGATAAAACCGATCACTACAATCCTTTATTATGTGCTACATTTAATATCTGAGTGTTATAGAAATGATTTTAGTTGACACATGTGTTCCCTGAAACTATTTGAAAATGTTGAAAATTCGTTGCATAATACGTTGTGTATTTTTTTTCTCCTTTTCTGTTTAGGCTGTGATGCTGAAACTTTGACCAGTTGCAGACCTTTCTATAACCATTTCATAAATAAATTTATAAACAAATTGAAAATTTTTTACGACACCCGTAATAAACCACCTTAAAAATATAGAGGCTCATGGTATTGGAGGTGCTATATTAAGTTGGATTAGGGCATGGCTATTCCAAAGGAAACAGAGAGTTAGTATAAATGGGGTTAAGTCAGAGTGGGAAAATGTTGTAAGTGGAGTGCCTCAGGGCTCTGTCCTGGGACCTCTGTTGTTTATAATATATATCAATGATTTAGATTCAGGTTTGAGTAGCAACATTTGCAAATTTGCCGATGATACAAAAATCGGCAGGGAAATTAACACGGAAGAAGACTCAGTATCACTTCAAGTTGATCTTGAAGTGATAGTGAGAGGTTGTGTTAGCTTGAGCTCCGATTGTAGTAACATTATTATTGCAATAATGGAAGGATTAGTGAAGGATATGATGAATCTAGTTGGAACTCTGAGAGCAGAGATGGAGGTACGACCCCTACGAGAGGAGGTACGACAGCTGAAACTTCATGAAGAAACAAAGGAGGAGACCAATATTGACAAGACCTCGTTGTGGAAAGTCGTTAAGGACAGGGGTCTTAAGAAGACCTTGACAAGGCCGCCTACAGACGCCCTAAGGACAGCAAATTCATTTGCCGTGTTGGAGGACGAGTGCTGTGGTAAGCCTGCAGTTCACTCGAAACGGAAATCAGCGAGGAGCGGCGGAGTGGCAGGCCCCTCAGGCTGCTCAGAAAGTGAAGGAGGTACCGAAGCGAATTTTGGTTGTGGGAGATTCCCAGGTGAGGTATTTAGACAGAACGTTTTGTGCCAGAGATAGGGGGAACAGATTAAGGGTTTGCTATCCAGGAGCTGGAATTGGTGATATTGTTGGAAACATGTATGATATTATGACGGGAAATGGGTACAAACCCATTATTTGTATTAGTCCAGTGGGTAATGATGTTGGACGAGTTAGGAGTGAGGAACTAATACAGAGATTCAGGACAGCTATTGAATTAGTTAGGAGCAAGGGAGGAATCTCAATCATATGTGGCATTCTTCCAAGAAAGGGAGTGGGTAATGAATGGATGTCGAGGGCACTTGGTGTCAATTGCCGGCTGGAAAGATATTGCAAATCAAATGCAATATCTTTCATAGACAACTGGGAACACTTCTATAGAAGAAATGAAATGTATGCTCGTGATGGGGTGCATCTATCGAGGGCTGGGGTTGTTGCTGTTGCGAACACAGTTGGAACCAGTGGTTAGAGGTGTTTGTTTGGGTTTAAACTGTTAGTAGATACTGGTATGGGAATTGATTTGAAGGAAGGAGGTAATAAAAGTATGTGTTTGAGGGAGAAAGGAATTGGCAAAGTGATCAGGGAAATTGAAGGGCCTCAAAATAACAATTCACTTAGGAAATATTACACTAACAGTAGAAGTCTAAGAAATAAAATAAACGAATTAAATGCTCTTGTCTGCACAGAAAAAATAGATATTATTGGACTTACCGAAACATGGATGAATGTAGAAAATAGAGAACTATTAGCTGAATATCAAATAAATGGATTTAAACTATTTCACACAGATCGATATATTAGACGAGGAGGGGGAGTAGCCATATATGTTAGGGACAATTTGAAATGTAGTCTCAAAGAGCCACACACAGAAACTATTTGGATAGAAGTAAACGAAAAAGCAAATAATATTATAATAGGAGTTATATATAGGCCACCAAATTTAGACAGAATGGAAGCAAAGCATCTATGGGATGAAATATTTAGAGCATCTAGATCTAATAGTATTTATGTCATGGGTGACTTTAATTTTAGTGGAATAAACTGGTTGGAAAAATACCGGGAATAGTGAAGCAGAAGATTTTCTAGAATTATTTGACAATTGCTTTCTTACCCAACACATTAAGGAACCAACGCGGGAAAATAATATTTTAGATTTAGTGTTAACTAACAGGGAAACACAAATTAAGGACATCGAAATAGGGAGTAAGCTAGGGAACAGTGATCACAAAGAAATCAGATTTAGCATAGAATGAAATAGACCTGTAGGAGAAAATTCTGTTAAAGTGCCAGATTGTCCAAAAGCTGATTTTAATAGCCTAAGAATTTTTTTGGGTCAAATAGATTGGAAAGTCTTGGCTATGGGGTGTGGGCCGGTCTTGGAGCGAGACATGAACCCAGCAATAGGTTTCGTAAATTGGGATTTCGATGTGGATTTAATATATAACTTATTTAAGAATATTCTCAACAAAGCACAGTAACGTTTGTATTCGATCCATACAAATTGAATAGATCGAATACTAATGACCCAAAGTGGATAACAAATAATTTAAAGAACCTCATAGGTAAAAAGAGAGCTTGGTACAAAAGGATTAAGAATTGGGAATACAGTTTAGAACAGGAATTCATACAAATGATTAGAAATGTTAAAAAAGAGATTAGGAAAGCAAAAAGAAACTATGAAGTTCGCATAGAAGAGCATGCAAAGTCAAATCCTAAAGGATTCTTTCAGTTATATCGAACTAAGACTAGGGAAAGGATAGGTCCATTAAAATCTGAGACAGGTCAAATAACGGATAATGACAAGGAGGTGAGTAGTACTTTTAACAAATATTTTATATCTGTATTTACTAAAGAACTTAACAATATGCCTTCAGCCGAACAAGTCTATGTGGGTGGGGATGAGGACAGGTTGACTAGTTTAGCAGTTACCAGGGAGGATGTAATTAAACAATTAGTAAAACTAAAATTAAACAAATCCCCAGGGCCAGATGAAGTGTTTGCCAGGGTGCTTAAAGAATGCAAAGAGGAGCTTTGCGACCCACTGTCTACCATATTTAATAAATCAATAGAGTTAGGCAGAGTGCCAGAGTCATGGAAGGTAGCTAATGTGGTACAAATTTTTATGAAAGGAGATAGATCACTTGCGTCAAACTATCAGGCCAATTAGCCTAACGTCTATTGTGGGAAAGTTACTTGAATCAATAATTGCAAATACAATTCGTCTCCATCTTGAAAAATATAAATTAATAAATGAGTCGCAACATGGTTTTACAAATGGCCGTTCATGTTTAACAAATTGCTTCTCAATGCAATGACTTGCATTGAGAATGGTGCAGGAGAGCCTTTAAGAAACTTTTAATCCAAAAATCCAAACACACAGGTTTTATAATAAATGGTTTTTCTACAACTATTTTCTTCCTAATGTATTACAAATGGTTTTTACATGTTTAAATATAAAATTTATGGTGTTTTTTGTAAAATTCACTAATAAATTGTGAATGATATTTCATAGCTGAATGAAACCTTCAAAATACATTTAGTTATGCTATGATCAGAAAAAAAAGCAGTTTTCCAAATTTTCTAAATATCGCTCTTTTTAACACAATTTGACTACTTATGCATTCCACTAAACATTAATATCATGTTTAAATATAAAGTTTATGTATTATTCCCTAAAATAATTTATATATAATTGTAAAAGTTGCTGGAAAGTGGTGTGAAAGAATCTGAAAACGTTTTGTTGTCATGTATATTAGCGTGTTCTTATTAACTATGTCTCAAGTGCAAAGTTTATCAAAAAAGATTAACAATCGTCAACCGTTAAAATCTTATATGTTATCTTGCTGGTGCAAGTGTGGGATGGTGGAGGGAAGTGTGGGGTGGTGGAGGGTAGTGTGGGCTGATGGAGGGAAGTGTGGGGTGGTGGAGGGAAGTGTGGGCTGGCAGAGGGAAGTGTGGGGTGGTGGAGGGAAGTGTGGGGTGGTGGAGGGTAGTGTGGGCTGGTGGAGGGAAGTGTGGGGTGGTGGAGGGAAGTGTGGGGTGGTGGAGGGAAGTGTGGGGTGGTGGAGGGAAGTGTGGGCTGGCAGAGGGAAGTGTGGGGTGGTGGAGGGAAGTGTGGGGTGGTGGAGCGTAGTGTGGGCTGGTGGAGGGAAGTGTGGGCTGGTGGAGGGAAGTGTGGGGTGGTGGAGGGAAGTGTGGGGTGGTGGAGGGAAGTGTGGGGTGGTGGAGGGTAGTGTGGGGTGGTGGAGGGAAGTGTGGGGTGGTGGAGGGTAGTGTGGGCTGGTGGAGGGAAGTGTGGGGTGGTGGAGGGAAGTGGGGGATGTTGGAGGGTAGTGTGGGGTGGTGGAGGGTAGTGTGGGGTGGTGGAGGGAAGTGAGGGATGGTGGAGGGTAGTGTGGGGTGGTGGAGGGAAGTGTGGGATGGTGGAGGGAAGTGTGGGGTGGTGGAGGGAAGTGGGGGATGTTGGAGGGTAGTGTGGGATGGTGGAGGGAAGTGTGGGATGGTGGAGGGAAGTGTGGGGTGGTGGAGGGAAGTGGGGGATGTTGGAGGGTAGTGTGGGATGGTGGAGGGAAGTGTGGGATGGTGGAGGGTAGTGTGGGGTGGTGGAGGGAACTGTGTGTTGGTGGAGGGAAGTGTGGGGTGGTGGAGGGAAGTGGGGGATGTTGGAGGGTAGTGTGGGATGGTGGAGGGAAGTGTGGGGTGGTGGAGGGAAGTGGGGGATGTTGGAGGGTAGTGTGGGGTGGTGGAGGGAAGTGTGGGGTGGTGGAGGGAAGTGTGGGGTGGTGGAGGGTAGTGTGGGGTGGTGGAGGGTAGTGTGGGGTGGTGGAGGGTAGTGTGGGGTGGTGGAGGGAAGTGTGGGGTGGTGGAGGGAAGTGTGGGGTGGTGGAGGGTAGTGTGGGGTGGTGGAGCGTAGTGTGGGGTGGTGGAGGGTAGTGTGAGATGGTGGAGGGAAGTGTGGGCTGGTGGAGGGTAGTGTGGGGTGGTGGAGGGTAGTGTGGGGTGGTGTAGGGTAGTGTGGGGTGGTGGAGGGTAGTGTGGGGAGGTGGAGGGAAGTGTGGGGTGGTGGAGGGAAGTGTGGGGTGGTGGAGGGTAGTGTGGGGTGGTGGAGCGTAGTGTGGGGTGGTGGAGGGTAGTGTGGGCTGGTGGAGGGAAGTGTGGGCTGGTGGAGGGTAGTGTGGGGTGGGGGAGGGTAGTGTGGGGTGGTGGAGGGTAGTGTGGGGTGGTGGAGGGTAGTGTGGGGTAGTGGAGGGTAAAGTGGGCTGGTGGAGGGTAGTGTGGGGTGGTGGAGGGTAGAGTGATATGGATGGTGGAGGAAAGTGTGGGGTGTTGAAGGGTAGTGTGGGGTGGTGGAGGGTAGTTTGGGATGGTGGAAGAAAGTGTGGGGTGGTGGAGTGTAGTGTGGGGTGGTGGAGGGAAGTGAGGGATGGTGGAGGGTCGTGTGGGGCGGTGGAGGGAAGTGTGGGATGGTGGAGGGAAGTGTGGGGTGGTGGAGGGAAGTGTGGGTTGGTGGAGGGTAGTGTGGGGTGGTGGAGGGTAGTGTGGGGTGGTGGAGGGTAGTGTGGGGTGGTGGAGGGAAGTGTGGGGTGGTGGAGGGAAGTGTGGGGTGGTGGAGGGAAGTGTGGGGTGGTGGAGGGTAGTGTGGGCTGGCAGAGGGAAGTGTGGGGTGGTGGAGGGTAATGTGGGCTGGTGGAGGGTAGTGTGGGGTGGTGGAGGGTAGTGTGGGATGGATGGTGGAGGGAAGTGTGGGGTGGTGGAGGGTAGTGTGGGGTGGTGGAGGGTAGTGTGGGGCGGTGGAGGGAAGTGTGGGCTGGTGGAGGGTAGTGTGGGGTGGTGGAGGGTAGTGTGGGATGGATGGTGGAGGAAAGTGTGGGGTGTTGAAGGGTAGTGTGGGGTGGTGGAGGGTAGTTTGGGATGGTGGAAGAAAGTGTGGGGTGGTGGAGTGTAGTGTGGGGTGGTGGAGGGAAGTGAGGGATGGTGGAGGGTCGTGTGGGGCGGTGGAGGGAAGTGTGGGATGGTGGAGGGTAGTGTGGGGTGGTGGAGGGTAGTTTGGGATGGTGGAAGAAAGTGTGGGGTGGTGGAGTGTAGTGTGGGGTGGTGGAGGGAAGTGAGGGATGGTGGAGGGTCGTGTGGGGCGGTGGAGGGAAGTGTGGGGTGGTGGAGGGAAGTGTGGGGTGGTGGAGGGAAGTGTGGGTTGGTGGAGGGTAGTGTGGGGTGGTGGAGGGTAGTGTGGGGTGGTGGAGGGTAGTGTGGGGTGGTGGAGCGTAGTGTGGGTTGGTGGAGGATAGTGTGGGATGGTGGAGGGAAGTGTGGGCTGGTGGAGGGAAGTGTGGGGTGGTGGAGGGAAGTGTGGGGTGGTGTAGTGTTGTGTGGGGTGGTGGAGGGAAGTGAGGGATGGTGGAGGGTCGTGTGGGGTGGTGGAGGGTCGTGTGGGGCGGTGGAGGGAAGTGTGGGGTGGTGGAGGGTCGTGTGCGGTGTTGGAGGGTCGTGTGGGGTGTTGGAGGGTCGTGTGGAGTGGTGGAGGGTCGTGTGGGGTGGTGAAGGGTCGTGTGGGGTGTTGGAGGGTCGTGTGGAGTGTTGGAGGGTCGTGTGGGGTGGTGGAGGGTCGTGTGGGGTGGTGGAGGGTCGTGTGGGGTGGTGGAGGGTAAGGGATGAGGAGGGCAGTTTAGTCAGGACCTTAATGTTCGTCACGGTGGATGACAGTGTCCGAACACTCGCGAGAGTTTTCAAATATGAAACAAAATGTTGTAAATATAAAAAAAAATGTCGTAAATATGCAGCAAGGAAAAAGACATGTCAATGCATTAATATTATTACGGGTTTAAAAACTAAAAAATTGATAGAAATATTTCTGAATTCAGATGCTATAATGTTGAGGAATAGTTTGAGATTTCGAACACTGCCACTATCCCAAGAGGCCCCTGCAGTCTTTCGGAAAATCCGACACCATTTAATAATATTACATGCAGGCAGATAATATTGCTGTTGCGTTGTATAAACAAGTTACTCATAGAAAATGTAACTTGTAGTGGAATTTCCGTCTATAGAAAATGGGATATCATTACCACATACTATTATAAATTCACCACCTATTATGGTGGGAATTATTCTTAAATACATTAGTCTTTGGACTTTACCATCAGAAAAACATCTCATATAAATTAACTTAATTATCAGAATTAAAATAGAGTAAATGTGACCCTTCTATCACTTACTGTCATCTGGACAATGTAGACCAGTAGCGTCAGGGAGGAGGGAGTGGTCGGCCATTGTTATTGTACTTAGACCAGAGGCACGGGAGCAATTCGGCTCCTGTTAATTTTACTTGGACGAAGTGTTATGGAAACCAAAGGTGTACCATCATCAACACACTGTCAACAAATACAAGTTAAGTGTTCTGCCGAAACCCATTTATCTATCATTTGTCGCCATTAATGTCATTAGATATGGTGGGCCGGTTAGAATATGAGATCGCCTCATACTAAAGGTAATTAAGCCTAGGTCTTTATGGTTCCTTGTACAGTGTTTTCTCTGATATAGCTGTCATATATTAGGATTCTGGCTTTACAGCTAGCGCCCTTTTGACAGGTCAAGACGAGGAAGCATGCTTTGTGTACCAGTTACTGGGTGATGGAAGCTACCTCAAAGAGGATAATTTGGTGTCTACATCCTAGTTTTACCTGGTGGACTAAGGCCTGCTGTACAAATAAGATAAGGAATCTCTTCAATATATGTAGTTTAATACTGTAGTTTGATTGGCTGCATATATATAAATTTAATATAAACCCCCCTAAAGTGTAGAGGATCGATTTATGAGATTACGAGATTATTGCAGAAATACAGTCCACTTATCATCATACAAATTGCTATCGAAGTATATAAATTAACGTAAATATAAATTCATATAAATTAAATAAATATAAATCTCACAGGTCGGTTCCCACACAGTCTGCCATTAAGCCTTGTCCTGTGAACACGTGGTCGCTGCTGCTACACCCCACTACACACCACTACACCACACCAGGTTAATACGCTACACCAGGCTACTACATCACACCACACCACTATACCAGGGTACTACACCACACCAGGCTACTACACTACACCAGGGTACTACACTACACCAGGCTACTACCCCACACCACACCACTACACCAGGGTACTACACTACACCAGACTACTACACCATACCACTATACCAGGGTACTACACCACACCACTACACCACACCAGGCTACTACACCACACCACTACACCAGGGTACTACACTACACCAGGCTACTACACCACACCACTATACCAGGGTACTCAACATTAATCCAACGACAGCAGCTGCATTAGGTGTACATTCCACCGCGACTACAATGATTAGAAAAGCTGTTGAAGAATGGGACTCATTAGTGAGCATTCTGCATCTACATCCGCCACCAAGATAATGTTAATAAAACAAGATTAAAACCAGTGCACTAAAACAGAAGCGATAAATAAGCAGGGAAAAAGGAGAAGTCTTCTTCTCCATTTTAAACTTAGACCCAAATATCACAGGAAAAAGGTTATCATGCATAATCAAAACTCAATTACGGGCTCACCATAGCCCTTGCTACATGGACACTTCGTCCTGAGTAGCTAAAGCTTTAACAACAACAACCAGGGTACTACACTATACCAGGTTACTACACCACACCACTATACCAGGGTACTACACCACACCACTACACCAGGCTACTACACACCACTATACCAGGGTACTACACCACACCACTATACCAGGGTACTAAACCACACCACTACACGAGGCTACTACACACCACAATACCAGGGTACTACACCACACCACTACACCAGGCTACTACACACCACTATACCAGGGTACTACACCACACCACTATACCAGGGTACTAAACCACACCACTACACGAGGCTACTACACCATACCACTACACCACCACTACACCAGGGCACCACACCACTATACCAGGTTACTACACCACACCACTAAACCAGGCTACTACACACCACTACACCAGGCTACTACACCATACCACTACACCAGGGTACTACACTACACCACACCAGGCTACTACACCACACCACTATACCAGGGAACTACACCAGGCTACTACACTACACCAGGCTACTACACCATACCACTACACCAGGTTACTACACCACACCACTACACCACACGAGGCTACTACACCACACCACTATACTAGGCTACTACACCACACCACTATACCAGGGTACTACACTATACCTGGTTACTACACACCACTATACCAGGGTACTACACCACACCACTGTACCAGGCTACTACACCGTTCCACTACACCAGGCTTCTACACCACACCACTACACCAGTCAACTACACCACACCACAAGGTTACAACACCACACTACTATACCAGGCTACTACACCACACCACTATACCAAGTTACTACACCAGGCTACTACACCATTCCACTACACCAGACTACTACACCACACCGCAATACCAGGCTACTACACCACACCACAATACCAGGCTACTACATCACACCACTATACCAGGCTATTACACCACACCACTATACCAGGCTACTACACCACACCACTATACCAGGCTACTACACCACACCACTATACCAGGCTACTACACCACACCACTATACCAAGTTACTACACCACACCACTATACCAAGTTACTACACCACACCACTACACCAGGCTACTACACCTTGCCACTATACCAGGCTACTAAACACCACTATACCAGGCTACTAAACACCACTATACCAGGGTACTACACCACACCACTATACCAGGCTACTACGCCGTGCCACTACACCAGGGTACTACACCACACCACTACACCAGGCTACTATACCACACCACTACACCAGGTTACTACACCACACCACTATACCAGGCTACTACAACACACCACTATACCAGGCTACTTCACCACACCATTATACCAGGCTTCTACACCACACCACTATACAAGGCTACTACACCACACCACTATACCAGACTACTACACCACACCAATATACCAGGCTACTACACCACACCACTATACCAGGCTACTACACCACACCACTATACCAAGTTACTACACCACACTACTATACCAAGTTACTACACCACACCACTATACCAGGCTACTACACCACACCACTATACCAGGCTACTACACCACACCACTATACCAGGCTACTACACCACACCACTACACCAGGCAACTGCACCACACCACTATACCAGGCTACTACACCACACCACTATACCAGGCTACTACACCACACCACTACACCAGGCTACTGCACCACACCACTATACCAGGCTACTACACACCACTACACCAGGCTATTACACCACACTACTATACCAGGCTACTACACCACAAAACTACACCAGGCTACTACACCACAAAACTACACCAGGCTACTACACCACACCACTATACCAGGCTACTTCACCACACCATTATACCAGGCTTCTACACCACACTACAATACCAGACTACTACACCACACCAATATACCAGGCTACTACACCACACCACTATACCAGGCTACTACACCACACCACTATACCAGGCTACTACACCACACCACTATACCAAGTTACTACACCACACTACTATACCAAGTTACTACACCACACCACTACAACAGGCTACTACACCACACCACTATACCAGACTACTACACCACACCAATATACCAGGCTACTACACCACACCACTATACCAGGCTACTACACCGTGCCACTACACCAGGCTACTTCACCACACCACGATACCAGGCTACTACACCACAAAACTATACCAGGCTACTACACACCACTATACCAGGGTACTACACTACACCAGGGTACTACACCACACCACTATACCAGGCTACTACACCGTGCTACAACACCAGGCTACTTCACCACACCACGATACTAGGCTACTACACCACACCACTATACAAGGCTACTACACACCACTATACCAGGGTACTACACTACACCAGGGTACTACACCACACCACTATACCAGGCTACTACACCGTGCCACTACACCAGGGTACTACACCACACCACTACACCAGGCTACTATACCATACCACTACACCAGGTTACTACACCACACCACTATACCAGGCTACTACACCACACCACTATACCAGGCTACTACACACCACTATACCAGGGTACTACACTACACCAGGGTACTACACCACACCACCATACCAGGCTACTACACCGCGCCACTACACCAGGGTACTACACCACACCACTACACCAGGCTACTATACCACACCAGGTTACTACACCACACCACTATACCAGGCTACTACACCACACCACTATACCAGGCTACTTCACCACACCATTATACCAGGCTTCTACACCACACTACAATACCAGGCTACTGCACCACACCACTATACCAGGCTACTACACCACACCACTATACCAGGCTACTACACCACACCACTATACCAGGCTACTACACCACACCACTACACCAGGCTACGACACCACACCACTATACCAGGCTACTACACCAAAAAACTACAACAGGCTACTACACCACAAAACTACACCAGGCTACTTCACCACACCACTATACCAGGCTACTACGCCACACCACTATACCAGGCTACTACACACCACTACACCAGGCTACTACACTACATCACAGTCCCAGGCTTCTACATAACATCACTATACCAGGCTACTACACTACACCACTATACCAGGCTACTACACCACACCACTATACCAGGCTACTACACCACACCACAATACCAGGCTACTACACCACACCACTATACCAGGCTACTACACCACACCAATATACCAGGCTACTACACCACACCACTATACCAGGCTACTACACTACACCACTATACCAGGCTACTACACCACACCACTATACCAGGCTACTACACCACACCACTATACCAGGCTACTACACCACACCACTATACCAGGCTACTACACTACACCACTATACCAGGCTACTACACCACACCACAATCCCATGCTACTACATAACACCACTATACCAGGCTACTACACCACACCACTACACCAGGCTACTACATAACACCACTATACCAGGTTACTACACCACACCACTACACCACACGAGGCTACTACACCACACCACTATACTAGGCTACTACACCACACCACTATACCAGGGTACTACACTATACCTGGTTACTACACACCACTATACCAGGGTACTACACCACACCACTATACCAGGGTACTACACCACACCACTGTACCAGGCTACTACACCGTTCCACTACACCAGGCTTCTACACCACACCACTACACCAGGCAACTACACCACACCACAAGGTTACAACACCACACTACTATACCAGGCTACTACACCACACCACTATACCAAGTTACTACACCAGGCTACTACACCATTCCACTACACCAGACTACTACACCACACCGCAATACCAGGCTACTACACCACACCACAATACCAGGCTACTACATCACACCACTATACCAGGCTACTACACCACACCACTATACCAGGCTACTACACCACACCACTATACCAGGCTACTACACCACACCACTATACCAGGCTACTACACCACACCACTATACCAAGTTACTACACCACACCACTATACCAAGTTACTACACCACACCACTACACCAGGCTACTACACCTTGCCACTATACCAGGCTACTAAACACCACTATACCAGGCTACTAAACACCACTATACCAGGGTACTACACCACACCACTATACCAGGCTACTACACCGTGCCACTACACCAGGGTACTACACCACACCACTACACCAGGCTACTATACCACACCACTACACCAGGTTACTACACCACACCACTATACCAGGCTACTACAACACACCACTATACCAGGCTACTTCACCACACCATTATACCAGGCTTCTACACCACACCACTATACAAGGCTACTACACCACACCACTATACCAGACTACTACACCACACCAATATACCAGGCTACTACACCACACCACTATACCAGGCTACTACACCACACCACTATACCAAGTTACTACACCACACTACTATACCAAGTTACTACACCACACCACTATACCAGGCTACTACACCACACCACTATACCAGGCTACTACACCACACCACTATACCAGGCTACTACACCACACCACTACACCAGGCAACTGCACCACACCACTATACCAGGCTACTACACCACACCACTATACCAGGCTACTACACCACACCACTACACCAGGCTACTGCACCACACCACTATACCAGGCTACTACACACCACTACACCAGGCTATTACACCACACTACTATACCAGGCTACTACACCACAAAACTACACCAGGCTACTACACCACAAAACTACACCAGGCTACTACACCACACCACTATACCAGGCTACTTCACCACACCATTATACCAGGCTTCTACACCACACTACAATACCAGACTACTACACCACACCAATATACCAGGCTACTACACCACACCACTATACCAGGCTACTACACCACACCACTATACCAGGCTACTACACCACACCACTATACCAAGTTACTACACCACACTACTATACCAAGTTACTACACCACACCACTACAACAGGCTACTACACCACACCACTATACCAGACTACTACACCACACCAATATACCAGGCTACTACACCACACCACTATACCAGGCTACTACACCGTGCCACTACACCAGGCTACTTCACCACACCACGATACCAGGCTACTACACCACAAAACTATACCAGGCTACTACACACCACTATACCAGGGTACTACACTACACCAGGGTACTACACCATACCACTATACCAGGCTACTACACCGTGCCACTACACCAGGCTACTTCACCACACCACGATACCAGGCTACTACACCACACCACTATACCAGGCTACTACACACCACTATACCAGGGTACTACACTACACCAGGGTACTACACCACACCACTATACCAGGCTACTACACCGTGCCACTACACCAGGGTACTACACCACACCACTACACCAGGCTACTATACCATACCACTACACCAGGTTACTACACCACACCACTATACCAGGCTACTACACCACACCACTATACCAGGCTACTACACACCACTATACCAGGGTACTACACTACACCAGGGTACTACACCACACCACCATACCAGGCTACTACACCGCGCCACTACACCAGGGTACTACACCACACCACTACACCAGGCTACTATACCACACCAGGTTACTACACCACACCACTATACCAGGCTACTACACCACACCACTATACCAGGCTACTTCACCACACCATTATACCAGGCTTCTACACCACACTACAATACCAGGCTACTGCACCACACCACTATACCAGGCTACTACACCACACCACTATACCAGGCTACTACACCACACCACTATACCAGGCTACTACACCACACCACTACACCAGGCTACGACACCACACCACTATACCAGGCGACTACACCAAAAAACTACAACAGGCTACTACACCACAAAACTACACCAGGCTACTTCACCACACCACTATACCAGGCTACTATGCCACACCACTATACCAGGCTACTACACACCACTACACCAGGCTACTACACTACATCACAGTCCCAGGCTTCTACATAACATCACTATACCAGGCTACTACACTACACCACTATACCAGGCTACTACACCACACCACTATACCAGGCTACTACACCACACCACAATACCAGGCTACTACACCACACCACTATACCAGGCTACTACACCACACCACTATACCAGGCTACTACACCACACCACTATACCAGGCTACTACACTACACCACTATACCAGGCTACTACACCACACCACTATACCAGGCTACTACACCACACCACTATACCAGGCTACTACACCACACCACTATACCAGGCTACTACACTACACCACTATACCAGGCTACTACACCACACCACAATCCCATGCTACTACATAACACCACTATACCAGGCTACTACACCACACCACTACACCAGGCTACTACATAACACCACTATACCAGGTTACTACACCACACCACTATACCAGGCTACTACACCACACCACTATACCAAGTTACTACACCACACCACTATACCAAGTTACTAAACCACACCACTACACCAGGCTACTACACCATGCCACTGCACCAGGCTACTACACCACACTACTATACCAGGCTACTACACCACACCTGTGGGATATTTGGGGCTTGAATCTGATTATTTAAAATATTAATGTAGTAAATTAAATTACGAAGGACCACCCGCTTTTATAGTAAAGAGGGAAACTGAGAATTTCTGATCATTAGATAATTCCTAGATGAAACCAGTAACTATGGATAAAATACTAGAAAATATGATCATAGAAATATTTAATGGGCTGTATAATTAAATGAATCAAACCCTCAAGCACCTACATTGGGGGGTTATTACTGGAGGTAAGTACGTCCAGGAATTAGTGTGGTTCGTTCACTAATTCAATTAATAATAATCTAATCCTATAAAAATTATACTGAAACTGATATCATTACCATAAATAGGAACATAGATTATGAGCATAGTAATGAGAGTTACAGTAAACCACATATTAATCCTGAGGAATCCTGCACATAAGAAATTGCAATAGAATCATGAAAGAAAATAAATCTTAGCTTAATGACGATTCCTTTAGACAAGCCATGGAAGTTCCTCTTATTCTCTGGACTCGGTCGGCTGACGAATGAGACGGATTAACATGGGAGAAGGTGGCAGGGAGAATTCTTCTCTCGTGCTGCAAGACAAATATTTACAGTAGCAACTAATTTAACTACTGAATCTATAAATTCAAGAAATTGAGAGTTACAGGTGACAAAATTTAATCACCTGTTATTAGATGTTATCGTGCGTCATAACGGTCAATCACCCAGCTACTACTAAACTCTTTACCCGATGCATCACATAAAGGAATATACTTAGCTGTGGGGCACTGTATAAGTTTTAAGATTGCCGTGCTTCGCGTCCCCAGGCTCCGGCTAGGCCTATCCTGGATAGTGGCGCGCTTCGCTGGCTGGTCACGTGTCGTCAAGAACCAGGTTAAAAGGCTCCTTATTTGACACCAGCACTAGCTGAAGATATTATCTGCAAGGTTATTCACGCCTCACAGTGGCGACTTTCATCTGAGGATGGATAACGTCTGCCCAAATGGCTGGACAATGGCGTCTCCTTGTGAGTACGGTATGCGCAGGTCTGCCTCTGAGCGGCTCCGCACGTGTACTGAGTTGGTCCTCTTCAACCCATGCCGCGTCGCGCGTTCATAAAACAAATTATGTCACGAACATTAATATTTCTCGCATTTACGCTTGAAACGTTGAAGACTGGACGGGTTTATTATTTAGAGGAGGAAATTATTATTATTTACCACTTTAAGAATAGTAAATATATATGGGAGAGGAATTAATGTCTCCCCATGGCATTCACTGGTAACGTTAGCATTATTACGAGATAAACGTTATGACTCCAACGCTCTTTTCGGCTTTTAGTTGGAGGTCAATTCATCTGCAATTAGTTATCATACAGAATGCCTTAGTTATAGAGAATCGAATTTAATTCTCACATACATTGGATATAATGTGTTTACTGTAAGGAAATCTGACGCAATACTGGCGTCAGGTGACGTGAGAATTCTAGCCTACTGTACAGATGGAATTATTAGTACATGAGAATTCTACGTGTTGTTAATTTTACTTACTACAATAATTAGTATAGCTAGTAATAAGTAATGAGAATACAACAGTGTTGTATTCGGTGTTGGAAATATCCAACATAACTCCGGGGGGAGGATTCTAGGGTCGTAGTGTACTGTGTTGTACTGACCTATCCCGAAGTGATATTAAGATTAGTACATTAGTATGTTAATATGTTAGTATGTTAGTACACACATAACGAACGTCCCGGATTTATCAAGGACTTACAAGAACTTGAGTCTTGCTATTTACATGTCAAATGAAACATGTTGCTTGTAGCCTACACAATATTTATAAAATTTAACTCACCCAATTTAAACTAACAGAATTTACGGTGATGCGATATCCTGGGTCATAGTGACATGTAATGTTTTGTTACGTGATATCACATCGTAGTATCATCATAGTTATCTCAGTGGGAAGTGAAGGAAGTTACTCTTCTTCAGAGTTGTAATAGGCTTGCAAATTCCGCCTACATTGTTGAGCTGCAGCTCTAGTGGGGCGGTTGCTTGGAGGAACAAATTCATTGTCCTCTGAAATTACTGGGGAAACTGGATCTGGCTGATACTCTTGTTCAGTCAGTTCAAGGGGAACCAGCTTCTCTAAAGTTTTTAGAGTAGTGTTGCCTCTGCATAAGACCTTAACCACTCTTAGGACACCTTGTCGATCTGGATGAATGGTGATAATTTTACCTATGGGCCATTCTGACCTTGGTCCATCACTGTCGACTAGTACTAGGTCTCCTGGGTTTAATTGCACCTTATTGTAAGGACTCGAAGCTCCGTAGTGGTACTCTCGTAGAGCTGTGAGGTACTCTCGAGTCCACACCTCATTCCACCTGTTAATAACTCTAGAAAGATGCTGGTAGCTTTCCACCAAGTCTCCTCTGGTCACATGGGACGGGTCTACAGGGTCCTCTTCGGCTAAAGGGATGAGAGGGCTCAGTAGACCTCCATGGATCAAGTGAGAGGGGCTCAGTGGTTCTCTCTGGGTATAATCATCAGACAGGTAGGTGATGGGGCGGTTATTGACTCGCGCCACGATTTCCACAACAATAGTTTGGAGTTCTGAATAACTGACCTTTTGTCGGTGTAAAGTTTTCCTTAGACACTTCTTGACTGTGCCTACCATTCGCTCATAGAACCCACCTTGCCAAGGGGCTCTCGGTACTATGAATTTCCAGTGACATTGTCTTCTTTGTAAGACTGACTGTACTTCAGGGTGGTTCCAGACTTCTCGCAAACAACTTTCTCCTGCCACAAAATTAGATCCGTTGTCTGATATCATTAATCTAGGACATGATCGGCGGGCAGCAAATCTGCGGAAAGCTTGAATGAAAGCTTCAGCACTCATGTCTGTGGTGACCTCTAAGTGCACGCCTCTGGTTGTAGCACATGTAAAGAGACAAATGTACGCCTTCACTGGTATATTATCTGGGTTACCAGTGAGGAGTAGGGCTCCTGTATAATCAACTCCAGTGGTTTCGAAAGGACGAAGATGAACCACTCGCTCTTCTGGGAGTGGTGGAGGTCCTGGGTAAGGACAGACTCTAGCGTCGTATCTCTTACAGATTACACAAGATTTAATAATGGTCTTAACAGTCTGACGACCTTGAGGAAGCCAGTACTTTTGTCTAAGGTCGGTGAGAGTATCTAAAACTCCACCATGCAGTGTACCATATTGATGGTGATGTAAGACAAGAAGTTTAGTTATGATGTGGTGACGAGGTAAAAGAATGGGATTCTTAGTATCTAAGTCAATCTTTGCATGCAGCAAATGTCCTCCACATCGTAGTATGTTATGAGTTTTGACATCGTACGAGATGCCTAGAGACTTAGTGAATTTATCCGGAAGATTCTCAAATTCGCTTCCGTAAGTCTCTTTCTGTGCACGCGTGATCCAATAGTGGACAGGATTGGGAAATTTATGTCGAATTCCTACTTTAGCAAGGAAATCATACACGTGCGCAGTCACTCGTAACAATTTGCTTAAGTTGGAATAATGATGAGGATCAAGGCTAATATTCGCTGAGGCTCTGGTTCCGTCATGGGAGTGGTGATATTGGTCACTATGACTTGTGGCTTTTGTTTGGGCCACTGACCACCAACAAGCCATGAGGGTCCATTGAACCACAGCGAAGACTTGACAAGTTGTTTTAATGTCAATCCTCTTGATAAATAATCTGCAGGATTGTCCTTAGTGGGGACATATCTAAACTTATATCCAGCAGACAAATCATGAATCTCCCTGACGCGATTACTGACGTAGGGAGTTTTGTTGTTATTGTTTCTTACCCATTGTAAGATTGCCTCGTTGTCTGACCACACTACAATCTCACCAAAGTGGATATTACTGAGTGTCTTTGCCAGGCAATGGGCCAATCTTACTCCCACTAGCAATGCAGTCAACTCCATCTGAGGTAAGGATCTCTTCTTGATGGGAGCGACTCTTGCTTTTGATGTGAGTAAAATTGCTTGAGCACTGTTAACTAAATAGGCTACTGCGCCATATGCTTTGCCAGAGGCATCGCAAAAAACGTGCAAATTGGTGGGTAAGTTTGGTCCTGAAGCATTACGAGGAAATTTCAAAATGCCTAACTGATTAAAATCCGTTGAGAGTATTTGCCATTTGGCTTGTAACTCACTTGATAACTGATCATCCCATCCCATATGTTTCTGCCAGCACTCCTGCATTAGGAGTTTGCCCCTTATTAATATAGGACTAAGTAGGCATAAAGGGTCAAATGGTTGACTGACAAACGAGAGCAGTGTTTTCATGGTAAGGGTTGAATTATCAGTTTGCACTGACTTGACATTCATCTCGTCAGTGCTGGTGTTCCATTCCAAGCCTA
Source organism: Procambarus clarkii (assembly GCF_040958095.1). NCBI lineage: Eukaryota > Metazoa > Arthropoda > Malacostraca > Decapoda > Cambaridae > Procambarus > Procambarus clarkii. The sequence goes on from NC_091176.1 coordinate 36,347,261, forward strand.
GAACCTTTAATTTACTGGGCTACCTGATAATCGGGAAATTCTTTCTCGATTAACTGGTTAAGCAGTTTATTATTTGAGGCCCATGACTGTAGAGGCATATTGGCTCCTAACAGTTCTCGGTTAGCCTCATGGTAGATTTCTACCAGATCAGCTTGATCATTAGTTGTCCCCTGGAAATTGTCGACATACAAGTTGTCGCTAATGGTTGCCTTATAAGGGCTGTTTGATTTCCTCAAATGAGTGTCTAATGTTGCTTGCAAGAGAAACGGTGAGGACGTAGCACCAAATAATACGGAGGCAAACCGATAGGTGATTAATTCACTGTTAGGATCCAGTAGATCCTTGAACCAGAGGAATTTTGTGTAGTCACGATCTTCCTCCTGCAATCCTACTCGGAGAAAGGCTTTGCTGATGTCAGCTGTATAGGCAAAGATGCCTGTGCGAAATCGTAACAGCACGTCATGTAACCTTTGTGTTAGGCTAGGTCCCGTTTGGAGACATTCATTTAAAGACACACTGCTCGGCTTTACTTTAGCACTGCAGTTAAAGACAATACGAATAGGTGTTGTCAATGAGTCTTTCACCACAGCATGGTGAGGTAAATAATGACCTGTTTTTCGGTCATCGTGTTCAACAACTTCAATGAACTTGTTGTTAAGTTGTTGTTGGATAAGTTGGTGATACATGGTTAGTTTGTCTGGCTGCTTCTGCAGTCGTGTTAATTGAGACTGCAATTGTGAGGCTGCCATAAAATAATTCACTGGAAGTTGTGGATGATCTAACTTCCATGGGAGTCTTACCCAGTATTGTTTATTTGAGTAGACAACTGTATCCAGATATTGCTGGTAAGTCCACGTATCATCAGGACTTGGTTGCTCAGGGATGATGCCTAACGTATCTAAATCCCACAAACGATGTATTGGTGGGTCAGACTCAATGTCCTCGGCTATTTCCCTGAAGCGTAGGGGTGACTGCTCTAAGCCTAGTCACGCCACAATTACATTATTGGTTTGTTGGTTTGTGGACGCTGGACCTTGTCTGAAAAGCACGGGTCCTGTGAGCAATTTGCCCCCTGCGGACGACAACAAATTCATACCATGTTGTCTAGTGCATCCAGTTATAAACTTGTAATAATGATCCGCGCCTATTAATATTCCAATATCTGTGAGGCAATCGGAATTTATTTTATGATCCGCTAGCCTCATGCGGTTTCGCTTAAGGTGTCTCGCAGTGCGAGCTAATCCTGTGACCTGCAGGTCCGTAGGAATCTTATCCACTACCACCGCATGGATTGGGCTAGTAGAAGATCCTAATCTAACTAATAATTTAACTACCTTGTAGTCACGAGGTCCACTATTTGACAGGAAACCAGAAATGTTTAACTTCACACTTTTGGTAGGTTTTAAATTTAACTCATCTACCAACTGTTGTGTAATGAAGGTTTTCTGTGAACCTTGGTCAAAAAGACCCCTAGTGTTAATTCTAGATCTTCGGTTCATTAATTTAAGTTGAGCTGTAGGCAAAGTAGTATTATTGCCTGACTCAGTAGCAAGTACATTTACTTCGTGATGTACTTTACAATATTGCACTGCAGTAGAATTAGTAAAATTCTCTCCAGTGGTCATGGTTGGTGTAGAAGATTTTCTACATAAGGCGTAGTGGTGTACACCTTGGTTACAACGGTTGCAGGTACGTAGCGGTACTGCACATTTCTTGGGATCATGAGAACCCATGCATTTGGTGCATTTGTGCAATTCCTGTAACCTTTTAACTCTAGCATTATACGTAGGATAAGCAGAGTATTGGTAAGTGGTGTGTTCCTGATTGCAGAACAGACACTTTCTCCGGTTAATAGACTTAGTCTCTTTAGTAGACAAGTCATTGGTTATCTCTGAAGGAGATACTGAGTAGGTATCTACATTTCCACTTCTTTTCCTAGTGGATGGAAGTAGGTTTGGATTTATATTTATTAGACTTACTCTGAGTCTGTTTAGGTTTGACTGAAATATCAGTATTAATTGGTTTAGACTCAGGTTTAATTTTGTCATGAGTCTTTAACCTATTAACTGTGATCCTCAACCCCTCGAAATTTGATCGAGAGTAAGAAACTCAGTATTATAATGTGAGCAGAGCTCTGTCAAGACATTTCGAGGTAATTTCCTCTGTAATAATAGCTTGATAGACCATTCAGAAGCAGGTATATTAACTTTAGTACCTAAGGCCTTTACTAGAGACTCTACTTCTAGTCTGAAGCTTTGAAGTGACTCTGGTCTACTGTTTGGTGCATTCAGATCTAGCAATTGATAATAAAGGGTAGCTATACTTAACTCTTTACTGCACATTTCTTCAGGAGTTTTCAAACTCTTCAGGAGTTTTCTTCAAACTTCAGGAGTTTTATAGCTTCCTCATAATTACTCTCATTAAGAGTAAGGTTATGTATGACCTTTTTAGCCTCTCCTGTGAGAAGACTAAGTAGGTATGAAAATTTAGAAACCTTGTCTAGAGACTGTTTCTTATGGATGTGAACTTCAAAGGAAGTCCAAAAATTGTCCCAATTTTCTGTATCTAATCCTGAAAATGTAGGCAAGTCTAGAGTAGGTAAACGAACCTCGGGTGAGTGATTATTGAAGTGAGACCCAGTGTTACTGGTATTGGATCCAGATTGTTTGGCTAATTTAGATTCATATCAGTCTCTTCTTCATATTGGGAGATGTCGTCTACAGTTTGACTTGCTTCTTCAGGATCAGTTTCTACAGTATTTAGCAGATCAAGGTAAGATTGACCTGCAGATCTGACTTGATCAAATTTCAGATCAGCCAATCTAACTGATGCCTCTAAGTGATAAGAGTCAATGGGATTATCTTTAGTTAAGCCCTCAGCCTTATTAATTAATCTGGTCAAGTGACCTTTAAGGCCAATGTAGGTTCTCCTCAATTGCTATGGAGTAGCCATGTTGGGCTTAGGTTCAAACTTCACAGTGTTAGTATATGTATTACTAATGAAGCTTGGGTACTTGTTCATTAGTGAACAGGTAACATTAATTGTAGCCTAATTTAAGGTGACTACTTTATATTTTACCTCACTTGAGGTTGAATGTACCTACCTACCTAACAACAAATAGCTAGATATTTTGTGTACTGTCTGAACTTCACCACTAGTTCTCGTCCGGTTAGCTCATCCATATCACCTATCAGAGTTAATGGAGATAATCCAGCAATACACAAAACAGATACACAAAATAATGCATACAAGAGAAATATTATGGAGACACTCCAATCAGAGTTATCTCAAAATTAATCCCACCCTGTATAGGGTCAACACAAATAATATAATACATACAACACTGACTAGTTTAGATCTAGTCGTAATAATTCCTAACTAAGAACTATAAAATTATTTAGTCTGGGCTTGTACCAAATTCAGCACAATCTCAGCCTAAATTCTACCTAATAACATGGGTAAAGATTATTGTGGTGCAGTAAGGTGAATATAGTTGTGCTGTATTTTTGGGTTATTTGTTTTATAAGAGTGCTCTTGCACACACAGGTGAACAATTATGTACAGTTAAGTTTGGCTTGCTAGCCACAGCCTTTTGTGATGGTTGATGGTGTTAATTAACTTGTCAACCACATGCAACCTAGATTCCCCTGACAAGTGTACACCATCTCTGGTCAGGTTCTGTCTGTAAGGTCTGGCTGCAAATTGGATATATGTTGCATCCAATCTCACTCGCTTTTTAAGCCTGAAATTTATGTACTTCGCAGCTCTCAGGTAGTATTCTGGGGTTACTCCCCAACGATTATCTTGTCTTGGTTGGCGAGGTTCCACTAATGTGAATACTACTGATTCACTGATGAGCTTGAAAGAAGAAATTATGGCTTTGAGGTGTTTGATCACCTCGGCTGGATGACGAGAGGGGTGGATGTCATTACCACCTAAGTATATAATGGTTAGATGGTGAGGCCACTCTAACGCAGGTGTTAGGGTGGGGTTATTGTAAAAGTTATGAGCTGTTGCTCCTGGTGACCTAAAGATTCTCACCTCGGTGTGAGGTATAGGTCTAAGTGTTGTGGGTAATTGGCTATGACCCACTAAAGCTACCTTATACATGAGGTGAAAGTAGCAATATGTTAGTGTGATCTAGGCTAACTGATGTGTTACACTGTTAGTTGACACAATTAATTAAATAGTTAGTCTAGCTTCTATCACACAAGGATTAGTTATTAATGGTTAATATTTTAATTATAAATTTAATGCCTATCCGGTTCGAAGGACCATAATGTGGGATATTTGGGGCTTGAATCTGATTATTTAAAATATTAATGTAGTAAATTAAATTACGAAGGACCACCCGCTTTTATAGTAAAGAGGGAAACTGAGAATTTCTGATCATTAGATAATTCCTAGATGAAACCAGTAACTATGGATAAAATACTAGAAAATATGATCATAGAAATAATTAATGGGCTGTATAATTAAATGAATCAAACCCTTAAGCACCTACATTGGGGGGTTATTACTGGAGGTAAGTACGTCCAGGAATTAGTGTGGTTCGTTCACTAATTCAATTAATAATAATCTAATCCTATAAAAATTATACTGAAACTGATATCATTACCATAAATAGGAACATAGATTATGAGCATAGTAATGAGAGTTACAGTAAACCACATATTAATCCTGAGGAATCCTGCACATAAGAAATTGCAATAGAATCATGAAAGAAAATAAATCTTAGCTTAATGACGATTCCTTTAGACAAGCCATGGAAGTTCCTCTTATTCTCTGGACTCGGTCGGCTGACGAATGAGACGGATTAACATGGGAGAAGGCGGCAGGGAGAATTCTTCTCTCGTGCTGCAAGACAAATATTTACAGTAGCAACTAATTTAACTACTGAATCTATATATTCAAGAAATTGAGAGTTACAGGTGACAAAATTTAATCACCTGTTATTAGATGTTATCGTGCGTCATAACGGTCAATCACCCAGCTACTACTAAACTCTTTACCCGATGCATCACATAAAGGAATATACTTAGCTGTGGGGCAATGTATAAGTTTTAAGATTGCCATGCTTCGCGTCCCCAGGCTCCGGCTAGGCCTATCCTGGATAGTGGCGCGCTTCGCTGGCTGGTCACGTGTCATCAAGAACCAGGTTAAAAGGCTCCTTATTTGACACCAGCACTAGCTGAAGATATTATCTGCAAGGTTATTCACGCCTCACAGTGGCGACTTTCATCTGAGGATGGATAACGTCTGCCCAAATGGCTGGACAATGGCGTCTCCTTGTGAGTACGGTATGCGCAGGTCTGCTTCTGAGCGGCTCCGCACGTGTACTGAGTTGGTCCTCTTCAACCCACGCCGCGTCGCGCGTTTATAAAACAAATTATGTCACGAACATTAATATTTCTCGCATTTACGCTTGAAACGTTGAAGACTGGACGGGTTTATTATTTAGAGGAGGAAATTATTATTATTTACCACTTTAAGAATAGTAAATATATAAGGGAGAGGAATTAATGTCTCCCCATGGCATTCACTGGTAACGTTAGCATTATTACGAGATAAACGTTATGACTCCAACGCTCTATTCGGCTTTTAGTTGGAGGTCAATTCATCTGCAATTAGTTATCATACAGAATGCATTAGTTATAGAGAATCGAATTTAATTCTCACATACATTAGATATAATGTGTTTACTGTAAGGAAATCTGACGCAATACTGGCGTCAGGTGACGTGAGAATTGTAGCCTACTGTACAGATGGAATTATTAGTACATGAGAATTCTACGTGTTGTTAATTTTACTTACTACAATAATTAGTATAGTTAGTAATAAGTAATGAGAATACAACAGTGTTGTATTCGGTGTTGGAAATATCCAACAACACCACTATACCAGGCTACTACACCACACCACTATACCAGGCTACTACACCACACCACTACACCAGGCTACTGCACCACACCACTATACCAGGCTACTACGCCATTACACCAGGCTACTACGCCATTACACCAGGCTACTACACCACACTACTATACCAGGCTACTACACCACAAAACTACACCAGGCTACTACACCACAAAACTACACCAGGCTACTTCACCACACCACTATACCAGGCTACTACACCACACCACTATACCAGGCTACTACACCACACCACTACACCAGGCTACTGCACCACACCACTATACCAGGCTACTACGCCATTACACCAGGCTACTACACCACACTACTATACCAGGCTACTACACCACAAAACTACACCAGGCTACTACACCACAAAACTACACCAGGCTACTTCACCACACCACTATACCAGGCTACTACACCACACCACTATACCAGGCTACTACCCACCACCACACCAGGCTACTACACTACACCACAACCCCAGGCTACAACATAACATCACTATACCAGGCTACTACTGTGGGAACCGACCTGTGAGATTTATATTTATTTAATTTATATGAATTTATATTTACGTTAATTTATATACTTCGATAGCAATTTGTATAATGATAAGTGGACTGTATTTCTGCAATAATCTCTTAATCTCACAAATCGATCCTCTACACATTAGGGGGGGTTATTAAATTAATATATATGCAGCCAATCAAACTACAGTAATAGCTACATACATTGATGAGATTCCTTATCTTATAGTACAGCAGGTTAGTCCACCAGGTATAACTAGGGTGTAGACACCAAATTATCCTCTTTGAGGTAGCTTCCATATCACCCAGTAACTGGTGCACAAACTCTTCCTCGTCTTGACCTGTCAAAAGTGCGCTAGCTGTGAAGCCAGAATCCTATATATGACAAGTATTTCAGAGAAACTGTACATGGAACATGAAAACCTGGCTTAATTACCTTTAGTTTGAGGCGATTTCGCGATCTAACCGGCTCACCCTATATCATGACATTAATGGCCATAAATGAATGATAAACGGGTTTCGGATAGACACTTAACTTGTATTTGTAGACAGCGTGTTGACAATGGTACACCTTTGGGTTCCATAACACTACGTCCAAGTAAATTTAACAGGAGCCGAATTTGCTCCCGTGTGAGCCTCTGGTCTCAATAAACAACAATGGCTGTTTAACACTCCATCCTATTGACGTTACTGGCCGACATTGTCCAGAATGATAGGAGCTAAATTTGCTCCACACGTCTCGGAGGTGACACAACAATGGCTGCCCTTCCTCCTTCTCTCACGCCTGGCTTACATTGTCCACATTTCAGAAAGTGATAGAAGGGTCACATTTACTCTACTTTAATATTGATAATTAAGTTAATTTATATAAGATGTTTTTATGATGGTAAAGTCCAAAGACTAATGTATTTAAGAATAATTCCCACCATAATAGGTGGTGATTTATAATAGTATGTGGTGATGATATCCCGTTTTCTTTAGACGGTAATTCCACTACAAGTTACGTTTTCTATGGGTAACTTGTGGGTAATACAGCTATTATCTGTATGATTATTAAATGGTGTCGGATTTTCCGACATAATTCCCCAGGGGCTGCTCACGGGTCGAAGTCCTAATTAGAACAGACGAACACCGATACTCCTCCTTCGAATTATTAGATTAATTTGATGTTAGTAGTTAGTAATCACACATTTGTGTGTCTGTTCGTACAGGACGGATGTCCCGTACTAGAGTTGCAGGGGTTAGAAGTCTAATGCGATTTCATTTCCCTGTCAACTCTTGAAAGGCTAATATTCAAGCCTAATTACATATTATTTAACCCAGAAGACTGGATGTGATCAAGTACTACAGTCAAGTATGATTCAGGGACTGCAGTGAGATCAGTGACATTAGATATAACTTGAAGTTTCTTCAGGTAACTGGTCACTGATATATAAACACTGAGGCCCATGGAATACATCTTGATTAAATAATAAATGTATCAAATCAGTCATCAGATTTATTGGGGTTTAATTTAGTTAATTGATTCAGAAGATTGAATAGCTCATCATTGAAGTAAAGTATGGTTCTGAGACTGCAGTGGGTTCAGTGACATTGGTCGCAGTGACTTGTAGCTGTTTTAGGCTACTGTTCACTGATTTGCCACTGAGGCCTCATGAACTCATCTTCAGCTTTAAATGATGATACTAACATCAACCTCTGTTGGTATAGTCAGCTGTAATCTCCTTAGTATAATGCTACTGGAGAAATATAATCAGCTGACAAATAGATTTCTATTGGTATTGTTTATCTGCAGCCATAGGTCTCCTCAGGCTTGATACTGGGCCTGAGAGTAATTTACCTCCTGCAGAGTTTAACATGGTTATACCCTGATATTTAGTAGGGCTACCGATGAATCGATGGCAATAGTCTGTCCCAACAAGGAGACCGAAGTCAGTGAGGTGATCAGACTTAATATTATCTGCCAATTTTATTCCTCTATTTCTCAGGAATTTGGCTGTTGCTCTCAGACCTTGAACTTGTAGGTCTACTGGTATTTTGTCCACCACAATGGCTTGTACTCGACAGACGTACCTGCCTAAACGTACTGATGGTTGTACCACCTGGTAGACTTGAGGTCCTGCATCTGTTACAAACCCTGAGATGTTGAATGACATCTGGGCTACAGGCCTTAATTGTAATTCATCTGCCAGCTTTTTAGTGATATATGTTCTCTGGGATCCTTGGTCAAACAACCCACGGGTATGGACCTTGGCCCTCTTATTCAGGATGGTAATTTGGGCAGTAGGCAAAGTCGTATTACCTTTAGACTTTGCCGATTGGACACTCTTTGTTTGTTGCACCTTGCAGTACTGTACTGTGGTGGGAATGCTATCTTCCACCTTGGGGTTTGGAGACGTTGTTTTGGTGTCTCTGCATAATGCTGCATGGTGCTGACCTTTGTTACACCTATTACAGGTGTGTAATTGGGTCTCACAGTCGTTGATGTTATGTTTCCTGAGGCACCTCGTGCAATGTTGCAAATCTTTGAGTCGCTCAACACGGGCGTCACTATCAGGATAATTAGAGCAGTGGTACATTGAATGTTTCTCTTTGCAGAACAAACATGTTCCATAGCTTCCAGTACCCTTTGGTGTCACGTTCTTGGGTGACACAGTAACTATAGGCTTGGAGGGTCCCACTGCATATACGCCCACACTGCTACTGTTCCACTTTGGTGTTGAATTATATTGTCTAGATTGATTTGGAGTACCTTTGGTACTCTGTGGTTTACTATTATTGGTTTCTGAGGGTTTACTTGGTGGTTTTAATTTGTCATGTGTTCGTAATTGATGAACTACTGACTTTAAACCTTCAGATATTTCATTCATGGATAAGATGCTTTTATTGTAATGAGCACTTATTTGTCTCAATATGTCCCTAGGTATTTTCTCCTGGACAATTATTTTCAAGACCCACTCAGCCCCGTTTGTATCTGCTGTCAGGCTGAGGGCATTGATCAATGATTCTACCTCCAGCTTGAAGACTTGGAGTGGATCAGCTGAAGCCTCCGGTGGGGGTAAATGCAACAGCTCATGAACTAAATGTGATGTTCTTACTTCTGGATCAGCATAATTATCCTTGAGGAGTTTTACTGCCAGATCATAGCCGTCATTAGTTAATCTCAGATGAGATACTACTGTTTTAGCCTCACCTGATAATTGGCCTTGCAAATAAGAGAATTTACTACTCTTTGGTAAAGATTGTTTTGAGTCTACAAGGTCAACGAATTTGTTCCAAAATTCGTCCCAATCTTCCTCATCTTTTCCTGAGAAAGTGGGTAAATTAATTGGAGGGAGTCGAGCTTCTGCTTGACTCGTATTAGATGCAACTGTTGTTGTTGTTGCTGTTGCCTTGTTCTGGGCAATTAATTTGACATAAGGCTGTAACGTGGCCTGAGTGTGATCTTCATAATTCGCAAGATCAACCATAATGTCGTCTATTTCTGTTTCTGATAAATTGGTGTTGGCAAGTTCAGCCACATATGTTGCTATTTGGCATTTGATTTGCTCAAATTTACCTGCAGCTGCTTGATAATAGCTTTCCAGGTCAGCATAATCAACTGGTGATTGTTGTGACAAATCTTCACATTTCTTGATCTGTCTTGTTAAGTGGCCTTTAAGACCTGCAAGGGTTCTTTTCATTCTCCCTGCATTATCCATACTGGCTAGTTGGTGAAGCCTTGTGGGACTTGTACTTGGGCTGCTCATAATACTGAACAAACTCTAATGATAGACTAGGGTAAAATGCACTCACTAGGCAATAATCCTACCTCTACTAGAGGTTAGCACTTAAAATTAATACACATTATATATATACAATCATACACACTAATGATTTGAGTGATAAACCAGTGTCACTGGAAGTACCTTTAGGTTAGCTCTTCTATATCACCCTAGGATGGTAGAGACACTAATTAATCACTCAAAGGTGTAATGATCATAAGTAAATTATTATATATACACAACTCAACTCGAGTTGATAAAAATTACACCCAAAATAGGGTCTGGACCATTCATTAATGGTGTTAGGTTGTTCAATATAGTACAACTGACTATTGTAATAATGGGACTAGGATGAACAATAATAGTTCAACTAGTCATATCCTACCCTGTTGTGGGTTGGCAATTAGTAAATATTATACTGTGATCACTAGTGCAATATATATTAAATAATTCTCTATTTGGAGAAATAATATACACAATTATTGATAATAGCCTCTTAATTAGCCTCTATGAAACTTCTAATATTATCTAGAAGTATTAAATATTATTAGTGACCTCGCGAAATAAAGTCCACAAAATTCGTAGATAATCTCTCGCGAAATGTAACACCACGAAATCCGTGAACAATCTCGCGAAGACACAGTCACTAATTTGGCTGGATTCTATATTAGCGCTGTCATTTCACGAAATAACACGCCACCAAATATCTGTGGGTGTGCATGAAACCGCTGACGAAGCTGAACTCGGCTGAGGGAGGCTCCTGAGCTCCCTCGAGGCTACGCTGCCTTCTTGACTGGCTTTGTTTAAATCACACTGCACTAGATATTTTATGAATCCACTGGTTAACTGGTTCATCCGGTACTAAGATGACCAAATGTGGGTTCAAAGGATCAAATAATCCGTCATCCGGTTCGAAGATGACCAAATAATGTGGGAACCGACCTGTGAGATTTATATTTATTTAATTTATATGAATTTATATTTACGTTAATTTATATACTTCGATAGCAATTTGTATAATGATAAGTGGACTGTATTTCTGCAATAATCTCTTAATCTCACAAATCGATCCTCTACACATTAGGGGGGGTTATTAAATTAATATATATGCAGCCAATCAAACTACAGTAATAGCTACATACATTGATGAGATTCCTTATCTTATAGTACAGCAGGTTAGTCCACCAGGTATAACTAGGGTGTAGACACCAAATTATCCTCTTTGAGGTAGCTTCCATATCACCCAGTAACTGGTGCACAAACTCTTTCTCGTCTTGACCTGTCAAAAGTGCGCTAGCTGTGAAGCCAGAATCCTATATATGACAAGTATTTCAGAGAAACTGTACATGGAACATGAAAACCTGGCTTAATTACCTTTAGTTTGAGGCGATTTCGCGATCTAACCGGCTCACCCTATATCATGACATTAATGGCCATAAATGAATGATAAACGGGTTTCGGATAGACACTTAACTTGTATTTGTAGACAGCGTGTTGACAATGGTACACCTTTGGGTTCCATAACACTACGTCCAAGTAAATTTAACAGGAGCCGAATTTGCTCCCGTGTGAGCCTCTGGTCTCAATAAACAACAATGGCTGTTTAACACTCCATCCTATTGACGTTACTGGCCGACATTGTCCAGAATGATAGGAGCTAAATTTGCTCCACACGTCTCGGAGGTGACACAACAATGGCTGCCCTTCCTCCTTCTCTCACGCCTGGCTTACATTGTCCACATTTCAGAAAGTGATAGAAGGGTCACATTTACTCTACTTTAATATTGATAATTAAGTTAATTTATATAAGATGTTTTTATGATGGTAAAGTCCAAAGACTAATGTATTTAAGAATAATTCCCACCATAATAGGTGGTGATTTATAATAGTATGTGGTGATGATATCCCGTTTTCTTTAGACGGTAATTCCACTACAAGTTACGTTTTCTATGGGTAACTTGTGGGTAATACAGCTATTATCTGTATGATTATTAAATGGTGTCGGATTTTCCGACAACTACACTACACCACTATACCAGGCTACTACACCACACCACTATACCAGGCTACTACACCACACCACAATACCAGGCTACTACACCACACCACTATACCAGGCTACTACACCACACCACTATACCAGACTACTACACCACACCACTATACCAGGCTACTACACTTCACAACTATAGCAGGCTACTACACCACACCACTATACTAGGCTACTACACCACACCACTATACCAGGCTACTACACCACACCTCTATACCAGGCTACTACACTACACCACTATACCAGGCTACTACACCACACCACAATCCCAGGCTACTACATAACACCACTATACCAAGCTACTACACCACACCACTATACCAGGCTACTACATAACACCACTATACCAGGTTACTACACCACACCACTATACCAGGCTACTACACCACACCACTATACCAAGTTACTACACCACACCACTATACCAAGTTACTACACCACACCACTACACCAGGCTACTACACCATGCCACTACACCAGGCTTCTACACCACACTACTATACCAGGCTACTACACCACACCACTATACCAGGCTACTACACCACACCACTATACCAGCCTATTACACCACACCACTACACCAGGCTACTGCACCACACCACTATACCAGGCTACTACACACCACTACACCAGGCTACTACACCACACTACTATACCAGGTTACTACACCACAAAACTACACCAGGCTATTACACCACAAAACTACACCAGGCTACTTCACCACACCACGATACCAGGCTACTACACCACACCACTATACCAGGCTACTACACACCACTATACCAGAGTACTACATTACACCAGGGTACTACACTACACCAGGGTACTACACCACACCACTATACCAGGCTACTACACCGTGCCACTACACCAGGCTACTTCACCACACCACGATACCAGGCTACTACACCACACCACTATACCCGGCTACTACACACCACTATACCAGGGTACTACACTACACCAGGGTACTACACCACACCATTATACCCGGCTACTACACACCACTATACCAGGGTACTACACTACACCAGGGTACTACACCACACCACTATACCAGGCTACTACACCGTGCCACTACACCAGGGTACTACACCACACCACTACACCAGGCTACTATACCACACCACTACACCAGGGTACTACACCACAGCACTATACCAGGCTACTACACCACACCACTATACCAGGCTACTTCACCACACCATTATACCAGGCTTCTACACCACACTACAATACCAGGTTACTACACCACACCACTATACCAGGCTACTACACCACACCACTATACCAGGCTATTACACCACACCACTATACCAGGCTACTACACCACACCACTACACCAGGCTACAACACCACACCACTATACCAGGCTACTACACCACAAAACTACACCAGGCTACTACACCACAAAACTACACCAGGCTACTTCACCACACCACTATACCAGGCTACTACACCACACCACTATACCAGGCTACTACACACCACTACACCAGGGTACTACACTACACCACAACCCCAGGCTACAACATAACATCACTATACCAGGCTACTACACTACACCACTATACCAGGCTACTACACCACACCACTATACCAGGCTACTACACCACACCACAATACCAGGCTACTACACCACACCACTATACCAGGCTACTACACCACACCACTATACCAGGCTACTACACCACACCACTATACCAGGCTACTACACTTCACCACTATAGCAGGCTACTACACCACACCACTATACCAGGCTACTACATAACACCACTATACCAGGCTACTACACCACACCACTATACCAGGCTACTACACTACACCACTATACCAGGCTACTACACCACACCACAATCCCAGGCTACTACATAACTCCACTATACCAGGCTACTACACCACACCACAATACCAGGCTACTACACCACACCACTATACCAGGCTACTTCACCACACCACTATACCAGGCTACTACACCACACCACTATACCAGGCTACTACACTACACCACTATACCAGGCTACTACACCACACCACTATACCAGGCTACTACACACCACTATACCAAGTTACTACACCACACCACTATACCAAGTTACTACACCACACCACTACACCAGGCTACTACACCATGCCACTACACCAGGCTTCTACACCACACTACTATACCAGGCTACTACACCACACCACTATTCCAGGCTACTACACCACACCACTATACCAGGCTACTACACCACACCACTACACCAGGCTACTGCACCACACCACTATACCAGGCTACTACACACCACTACACCAGGCTACTACACCAGACTACTATACCAGGCTACTACACTACAAAACTACACCAGGCTACTACACAACAAAACTACACCAGGTTACTTCACCACACCACGATACCAGGCTATTACACCACACCACTATACCAGGCTACTACACACCACTATACCAGGCTACTACACTACACCAGGGTACTACACCACACCACTATACCAGGCTACTACACCACACCACTATACCAAGTTACTACACCACGCCACTACACCAGGCTACTACACCATGCCACTACACCAGGCTACTACACCACACTACTATACCAGGCTACTATACCACACCACTATACCAGGCTACTACACCACACCACTATACCAGGCTATTACACCACACCACTACACCAGGCTACTGCACCACACCACTATACCAGGCTACTACACACCACTACACCAGGCTACTACACCACACTACTATACCAGGTTACTACACCACAAAACTACACCAGGCTATTACACCACAAAACTACACCAGGCTACTTCACCACACCACGATACCAGGCTACTACACCACACCACTATACCAGGCTACTACACACCACTATACCAGAGTACTACATTACACCAGGGTACTACACTACACCAGGGTACTACACCACACCACTATACCAGGCTACTACACCGTGCCACTACACCAGGCTACTTCACTACACCACGATACCAGGCTACTACACCACACCACTATACCCGGCTACTACACACCACTATACCAGGGTACTACACTACACCAGGGTACTACACCACACCATTATACCCGGCTACTACACACCACTATACCAGGGTACTACACTACACCAGGGTACTACACCACACCACTATACCAGGCTACTACACCGTGCCACTACACCAGGGTACTACACCACACCACTACAACAGGCTACTATACCACACCACTACACCAGGGTACTACACCACAGCACTATACCAGGCTACTACACCACACCACTATACCAGGCTACTTCACCACACCATTATACCAGGCTTCTACACCACACTACAATACCAGGTTACTACACCACACCACTATACCAGGCTACTACACCACACCACTATACCAGGCTACTACACCACACCATTATACCAGGCTACTACACCACACCACTACACCAGGCTACGACACCACACCACTATACCAGGCTACTACACCACAAAACTACACCAGGCTACTACACCACAAAACTACACCAGGCTACTTCACCACACCACTATACCAGGCTACTACATCACACCACTATACCAGGCTACTACACACCACTATACCAGGCTACTACACTACACCACAATCCCAGGCTGCTACATAACACCACTATACCAGGTTACTACACTACACCACTATACCAGGCTACTACACCACACCACAATACCAGGCTACTACACCACTCCACAATACCAGGCTACTACACCACACCACTATACCAGATTACTACACCACACCACTATACCAGGCTACTACACCACACCACTATACCAGGCTACTACACTACACCACTATACCAGGCTACTACACCACACCACTATACCAGGCTACTACATAACACCACTATACCAGGCTACTACACCACACCACTATACCAGGCTACTACACTACACCACTATACCAGGCTACTACACCACACCACAATCCCAGGCTACTACATAACTCCACTATACCAGGCTACTACACCACACCACAATACCAGGCTACTACACCACACCACTATACCAGGCTACTTCACCACACCACTATACCAGGCTACTACACCACACCACTATACCAGGCTACTACACTACACCACTATACCAGGCTACTACACCACACCACTATACCAGGCTACTACACTATACCAGGCTACTACACCACACCACTAGACCAGGGTACTACACCATGCCACTGCACCAGGGTACTACACCACACCACTATACCAGGGTACTACACCATGCCACTACACCAGGCTACTACACCACACCACTACACCAGGGTACTACACCACACCATTATACAAGGCTACTACACCATGCCAGTACACCACACCACTACACCAGGGTGCTACACGCCACTACACCAGGCTACTACACCACACCACTACACCAGGCTGCTACACCACACCACTATACTAGGCTACTACACCACACCACTACACCAGGCTACTACACCACACCACTATACCAGGCTACTACACCACACCACTATACCAGGCTACTACACCACGCCACTTCACCAGGCTATACTACACCATGCTACTATACCAGGCTACTACACCACACCACTATACCAAGCTAAACCATAACACTACACCAGGGTACTATACCACACCACTATACCAGGTTACTACACCACACCACTATACCAGGCTGCTACACCATGCCACTATACCAGGGTACTAAACCACACCACTATACCAGGGGTTACACCACACCACTATACCAGGGTACTTTACCACACCACTATACCAGGGTAGTACACCACACCACTATTCCAGGTTACTACACCACACCACTATACCAGAGTACTACACCACACCACTATACCAGGCTACTACACACCACTATACCAGGCTACACTACACTATACCAGACCACTACACCAGGTTACTACACACCACTATACCAGGTTACTACACACCACTATACCAGGTTACTACACCACACCATTATACCAGGCTACTACACCACACCACTACACCAGGCTACTACACCAGGCCACTATACCAGGCCACTACACTATGCTACTACACCACACCACTACACCAGGCTACTACACCTGGCTACTACACCACACCACTACACCAGGCTACTACACCACGCTGCTACACCAGGCCACTACACTACGCTACTACAAATTATAAATGAATAAAAATGATGAATCCACCTTTATTATGATGCTTTATTTTACCAAATGTAGAAATATATTTTTATATTTTTACATTTCCAATTGTATTTATATTTGAGCATTTTAACTTGAAACACTTTATAAAAGGGGACACAGTTTCAAATTAGGTACAAAAGGTGTCACAAAGTTTTAAAATAGGGTCCAAAAGACGTCACAATGTTTCAAATTAGGGTTCAAAAGAAGCCACAACGTTTCTAATTAGTGTTGGATACATAGGCTTTGGTTATAAGTTTTGGAAACCTATTTAATTCCACACAAAATATCGTATCTGATTGGATAAAACAAACGTTTCTAATCCTTTCAAACACTTTCCAGATATGTTGTGGCAACCTTTAATTGTTTGCTGGGATACATGTCCAACCCGCGCTTGAAACAATCGAGGGACCCCACCTCCTCCACGTTACGCGGTAATTGGTTCCACAAATCAACAACCCTGTTACCGAACCAGTATTTACCCAAGTCTTTCCTAAATCTAAACTTATCCCATTTATACCCATTGTTTCGTGTTCAGTCTTGAGTTGATACTTTTAATACCCTATTAATATCCCCCTTGTTATGTCCATTCATCCACTTGTAAACTTCTATAATGTCACCCCTAACTCTTCGCCTTTCCAGTGAATGCTATTTAAGCTTTATTAATCTTTCTTCATATGAAAGACTTCTAATTTGAGGAATTAACTTTGTCATCCTACGCTGGCCACGTTCAAGTGAATTTATATCCATTCTATAGTACGGCGACCAAAACTGAACTGCATAATCTAAATGGGGCCTAACTAGAGCAAGATATAGCTTGAGAAACATTCCAGGTGTCTTGTTACTAACGCTGCGATTAACAAATCCAAGTGTCCAATTTGCCTTATTACGAACATTTATGCATTGATCCTTTTGTTTTAAATTCTTACTAATCATAACTCCCAGGATCCTCCGATTTTCGTATCATCGGCAAATTTGCAAATGTTGCTACTCAAACCTGAATCTAAATCATTTATATATATTATAAACAACAGAGGTCCCAGGACAGAGCCTTGAGGCACTCCACTTACAACATTTCCCCACTCTGTCTTGATTCCATTTAACAACATAAGAACATAAGAACAAAGGCAACTGCAGAAGGCCTATTTGGCCCATACGAGGCAGCTCCTATTTATAACCACCCAATCCCACTCATATACTTGTCCAACCCGCGCTTGAAACAATCGAGGGACCCCACCTCCAGCACGTTACGCGGTAATTGGTTCCACAAATAAACAACCCTGTTTCCGAACCAGTATTAATCCAAGTCTTTCCTAAATCCAAACTTATCTAATTTATACCCATTGTTTCGTGTTCTGTCTTGAGTTGATACTTTTAATACCCTATTAATATCCCCCTTGTTATGTCCATTCATCCACTTATAAACTTCTATCATGTCACCTCTAACTCTTCATTTATCGCATTGATCCTTTTGTTTTAAATTCTTACTAATCATAACTCCCAGATCCCTTTCGCAATCCGACTTCGCAATCTCAACACCATCTAGCTCGTATCTTGTAACTCTATCATCATTACCTAACCTCAGAACTTTACATTTATCAGCATTAAACTGCATCTGCCAATCCTTTGACCATTTCAAAACCCTATCTAGATCAACTTGAAGTGATAGTGAGTTCTCCTCCGAATTAATTTCCCTACCGATTTTCGTATCATCGGCAAATTTGCAAATGTTGCTATTCAAACCTGAATCTAAATCATTTATATATATTATAAACAACAGAGGTCCCAGGACAGAGCCCTGAGGTACTCCACTAACAACATTATCCCACTCTGACTTAACCCCATTTATACTAACTCTTTGTTTCCTTTGGAATAGCCATGCCCTAATCCAAGTTAATATAGCACCCCCCAATACCATGAGCTTCTATTTTTTTATTTAGTCTTTCATGTGGCACTGTATCAAAAGCTTTGCTAAAGTCAAGGTACACAACATCACAATCCTTACCACTATCAACTGCCTCAACTATGCTGGAATAAAAAGTTAGCAGATTTGTTAAACATGAACGGCCATTTGTAAAACCATGTTGCGACTCATTTATTAATTTATGTTTTTCAAGATGGAGACGAATTGTATTTGCAATTATTGATTCAAGTAATTTTCCCACAATAGACGTTAGGCTAATTGGCCGATAGTTTGACGCAAGTGATCTATCTCCTTTCTTAAAAATTGGTACCACATTAGCTACCTTCCATGACCCTGGCACTCTGCCTGACTCTATTGATTTATTAAATATTGTAGACAGTGGCTCGGAAAGCTCCTCTTTGCATTCTTTAAGCACCCTGGCAAACACTTCATCCGGCCCTGGGGATTTGTTTGGTTTTAGTTTTTCTAATTGTTTAATTACATCCTCCCTGGTAACTGCTAAACTAGTCAACCTGTCCTCATCCCCACCCACATAGACTTGTTCAGCTGAAGGCAAATTGTTAAGTTCTTCTTAAGTAAATACAGATATAAAATATTTGTTAAAAATACTACTCATCTCCTTGTCATTATCCGTTATTTGACCTGTCTCAGATTTTAATGGACCTATCCTTTCTCTAGTCTTACTTCGATATAACTGAAAAAAACTTTAGTATTTGACTTTGCTTGCTCTGCTATGCGAACTTCATAGTTTCTTTTTGCTTTCCTAATCTCTTTTTTAACATTTCTAACCAGTTGTATGAATTCCTGTTCTAACCTGACTTCCCCATTCTTAATCCTTTTGTACCAAGCTCTCTTTTTACCTATAAGGTTCTTTAAATTATTTGTTATCCACTTTGGGTCATTAGTATTCGACCTATTCAATTTGTATGGTATACTGCGTTCCTGTGCTTTGTTTAGAATATTCTTAAATAAGTTATATATTAAATCCACATCGAAGTCCCCTTTTACGTCACCTATCGCTGGGTTCATGTCTCGCTCTAAGACCGGCCCACACCCCATACCCAAGAGTTTCCAATCTATTTGACCCAAAAAATTTCTTAGGCTATTAAAATCAGCTTTTCGAAAATCTGGCACTTTAACAGAATTTTCTCCTACAGGTCTATTCCATTCTATGCTAAATCTGATTACTTTGTGATCACTGTTCCCTAGCTCACTCAGTATTTCGATGTCATTAATTTGTGTTTCCCTGTTAGTTAACACTAAATCTAAAATATTATTTTCCCTCGTTAGTTCCTTAATGTGTTGTGTAAGAAAGCAATCGTCAATTAATTCTAGAAAATCTTCTGCTTCACTATTCCCTGTTTTGTTCACCCAGTTTATTCCACTAAAATTAAAGTCACCCATGACATAAATACTGTTAGATCTAGATGCTCTAGATATTTCATTCCATAGATGCTTTGCTTCCATTCTGTCTAAATTTGGTGGCCTATATATAACTCCTATTATAATATTATTTGCTTTTTCGTTTAATTCTATCCAAATAGTTTCTGTGTGTGTCTCAGTTTTGATTCCCTCTTTGAGACTACATTTCAAATTGTCCCTAACATATATGGCTACTCCCCCTCCTCGTCTAATATATCAACCCGTTCTCACACAAGACAGCACATATATGACTTAATGCTTAAAGTCAATATGTTGAATATGAATTAGTAAATATGAGATATATTCCCAGTTACTTTTTTTACCAAGGCCCAAACTCTTCCTCACGTACCAATTTACGTCTCACAGTACCCGTCCATCAACATAGATAGCAGAATAGTCGTGTATTCGTTTCAATTATAATGAAAATTGTAGTTTTCAGGTCCCACATGGGTTGTGAAATTTACCTACTATTATCCATGCTCTTAGAATATTACAGATCAGCTGCTTCCTATTGAAAGCTCGTAGTTTTGTTTTGAGAAATATTAGTTGTTCTTAGTAAATTATAATAAGCACTATAAATTATTACATAGAATAACAGTGCTTCACCAATCAATATTATATACCATAGTTTGTGCTTTACAAATATTTAAAGGATGTTTTGTAGGAACGCTAACAGAAAACGATGTTACATATGAATGTCTATGGAGTAAACTACTACAAACAGGACGGTATTGTGTCTACTATACCAACTATAGCTAGGATGGATATATTGTCACCTACCGCCTGTTAGGTTGGAAAGGGGTCCAATACCACCCACAGGATGGGTATGAGGGTCACATCCACCCACAGGATGAGTATGGGGATCACATCCACCCAAAGGAAGGGTATTGGGTCCAATACCACCCACAGGATGAGTATGGCGTCCACTACAACCCACAGGATGGGTATGGGGCTCCAACCACCCATAGAATGGGTATGGGGCTCCAACCACAAATAAAATGGGTATTGGGTCCAATAACACCTACTGGATGTGTATGGCGTCCATTGCCGCGCGTCGAGCTCGAAAACCGCAGCATTCATCTCAGAACCATGCCTATTTCACACAGATTCCTTAATAAACGTAAGAATTTTATATGTCACAAGGAAGATAGAAATATAAGCTTCATTCTAAATACCGTACCATGGGCATATTTAAATTTAAAGCGAAGATACGTGTACTTTTATAATAGCCGAGCTTTAATCCCGGACAGATTGATCAACCGAGCAACTCTCTCTCAGAACACTGTTAGTTCACGTGAATTCGTTAATAAACATATATGTTTTATATGTCTCAAGAAAGGCAGACATATAAGCTTCACTTTAAACACTTTACCATAGACATATTTAAAGTTCTAATGAAGATACATGTATTTTAAAAATTACGGAGCTCCCACCCCGTACAGACTGAACGACAGAGCAACTCTCTCTCAGATCAATGTTTATTTCACGTAAATTCATTAATAAACACAAATGTTTTATATGTCTTAAGCAAGATAGAAATAAGAGCTTCATTTTAAATACATTACAATAGACATATTTATAGCTCAAGTGAAGATACATATGTTTTTATAGTAGCGCTCAGTAGCTTGTCGGGCATGGAGTGCAGACGCCTACGCACTTGCCGATATATTGTATAATTAACAAAGATACGCTAATAAAGCCTAAAATCTTATATGCCTCCAAAAAAACCGAGATATGAACATTATTATGATTGCACCAAATGAAATATATCATGTTCGAGAACAAAGATATATCAATTTTAAATTAAGTTTCGACTCTTGCTCGGGCGAGAGAGATGGGGCGACTCTCGCCCCATCTATTGGAGATTCTGTCCACTAAAGACCCAAAGCTACTCAAACCCTCCTAGCATTATTTAAGTAATGAAGTAATATGGTATATTTACTATAATGTGGTTGCTGAATGCAGAATATGAGAAAACATATATTTACTCCAAACTAATATAATTTCATTATAAAATAAGTAAATAAGTAGCATCAAAGGAAGTCGACGGTCAAAGCATCAATGTTGTGGAGCGACTTATCCAAGATATATCGTTCTTTGGAAAGTGTTTGTTGGCATATCCAGTTGTCGGACTTCTCTGCACAAATTATCACAAATTTAAATTATAATGTTAACAAGTAGAATACGTATTTTTAATAAAATCTAACATAACTAGCCAGAAAACATTTAATATTTATAAAAAAATATATGTTTGGAAGTTAAATCGACTTCATAGGACAATAGTTTTGTTATATATACTCGTTATTCGTTGACATGCGTTTGCTACTTAAACTACCATGTACTGTACTTATGTAAAATCTCCCATGTCTCTTTGCTCATCTCACCGAACCCTACAGGCTCTGTGATATATTGCTTAATTAATTGAGATTCACAAATAAAGCTTATAATTGTATATGTTATCAAAAAGGCAGAGCTTATTTTAGTTCATTTATTATGCACCCCATACCCATCCTATGAGCGATAGTGGAGTGTTACAGAGGCACATAATGGGCTCAGGGACTAAGCCCCCGCAATTCATATAGCCAAGCAAGTTATAATCTTGATAAGCTAGTTACAAAAGTCAATGTACATTGTCACATCAACAATGGGCTCGAGACCGACCACAAGTACAGTTTATAATTTAAGCAACTGACATATATGGAGGGCTAGTGTCACAATTGATATGTTTATCCTACACATAACCCCCTCTCCCCCATCCAATAGGCAGCGGTAGATAGGTTACAATCAAGTCGTTTTTTGCGTTTTATTCAGAGATTAGATCTTATTGGGTGAGGAAAGATATTCATATTTTAAAGAAGGCTTCTTGGCTGATGCTCTCCATTGATGGAAAATATACAACCTTTTGAAAATCAATGTTAGTTTGATCTAGATATTGTAATTAACGAAAGTATTTATGTCATCTGAAAGGTAGAAATATAGGTTACATTTAAAATCCTTTGTCATAAATATAACTGAAGTGAAAACGAAGATATATGCGTTTTGATAGTTACTTGATGGCTAGCTCTGAGAGTGTGAAGCCCTGCACACCTGCCAATAAATTGTATAATTAGTTTCCATATATTTTAATTAATCTTAAAAATCTATATGTCAGAAGAAAGGAAGATGTAGCCGTTAATGTGACAACATTTAAAAATATATATATCTCTTAAATAAATAATACCACCTTATCGCCGGTGTCCGGACACATGAAAACTACCTAGGTATCAGTATCCAGCCAGGCGCGGATCACAGGCTGCACAATACTGATAAATTATGTAATGCACTACTTGTGGTCCATCTCGAACCCATTTATGATGTGACGACTTATAGTGAATTTTGTAACTAGCTCATCAAGATTGTAACTTGCTTAGCTAAATGAATTGTGGGGTTCGGTCCATTCATTTTCTTTCTTTATTATGCACCCCATAATACACATCCCGTGGGCGGTGGTGTAAAGGATTACAGAGGCACATAATCGGTTCAGGAACTGAACCCTCTAGTTCGTTTAGCTAAACAAATAACAATCTTTTGACGCTAGTTACAAAATTATTAATGTACACATACTTATGCATACATGTACATATTCATACGTATACATACATACATACACATACACATACATATTTAATCACTCCCACAAATACACACATCAGTAATCTTTTGTGTCACAAGTAATTCAACAAGAGGCTCACAACAGTCACTATACAAGGCACTTTACATCTATGAGGAGTCGCACAGTTACTAGTCTTGCTCCACACCGACCCAACTGGGCGGCAGCTTTACAGTCATGTGCTCCACACCCACCCAACTAGGCGGCAGCTTTACAGTCATGTGCTCCACACCCACCCAACTGGGCGGCAGCTTTACAGTCATGTGCTCCACACCCACCCAACTGGGCGGCTGCTTTACAGTCATGTGCTCCATACCCACCCAACTGGGCGGCAGCTTTACAGTCATGTGCATGCATTACCTACAGTAAGCAAATTTTGGATACTTCGCTAAGATTTCGGGCAGCACATCATTATGAATGAAGTACTTACACATTTCATGGACACTATTGATGTTATCTTTAAATTCCGCGATTTTTCACATTCCATTATATAATGACGCAAAGTATGCGAATAATTCTGCTGACAGAGTTTACATTTAGTCAAATCTACATCATCAGATGTTACAAACTTCCAGAGGTACTTGTAGCCGAGCCTAAACCTAGCAGTTGTAACATCTAGAAGTCTGCTAACATTATTGGATGACCCAAAGACGAGCGATTCATCAAAGTTTACACAATATTGTGAAATTGAGAGTCAGTGTAGTAACATAAATTGGTAAATCATAAATATTGTAAGTTAAGAATCTGATGCATGTCTGTGTGTTGGGGGGGGGGGGGTTATACCCTTGGTAAGCGAGAGTGGAAAGTAACCTTAGACGTACTGCGGTCAATTTGGGGGGGGGGGGGGCGGGGGGGAGTTGTAGGGAGGGTGGGAGAGTCAAATTCACCCTCCAACATCTGGGCATAGTACCACCAGCCTCCACAACACTCCCCCAGCCTCCAGCTGATGCTTGTAGATGCCTCATCTAACCTCACTTATGTCACACATTAACCTACAGTTCCTGTGATATTTAAACTCCTCATCACAGTGGCGTCTCACCAATATAAACTGTATTGGATTTTGTCCCGAAATAGTTATATGCTGACTGGACTTGTATGTATGTATGTATGTATGTATGTATGTATGTATGTATGTATGTATGTATGTATGTATGTATGTATGTATGTATGTATGTATGTATGTATGTACGCATGTATGTATGTATGTATGTATGTATGTATGTATGTATGTATGTATGCATGCATGCATGTATGTATGTATGTATGCATGTATGTATGTACGTATGTATGTATGTATGTATGTACGCATGTATGTATGTATGTATGTATGTATGTATGTATGTATGTACTCACCTATACTCACCTATATGTGCTTGCAGGATCGAGCATTGACTCTTGGATCCCGCCTTTCTAGCTATCGGTTGTTTACAGCAATGACTCCTGTCCCATTTCCCTATCATACCTAGTTTTAAAAGTATGAATAGTATTTGCTTCCACAACCTGTTCCCCAAGTGCATTCCATTTTTCTACTACTCTCACGCTAAAAGAAAACTTCCTAACATCTCTGTGACTCATCTGAGTTTCCAGTTTCCACCCATGTCCCCTCGTTCTGTTATTATTACGTGTGAACATTTGATCTATTTCTACTTTGTCAATTCCCCTGAGTATTTTATATGTCCCTATCATATCTCCTCTCTCCCTTCTTTTCTCTAGTGTCGTAAGGTTCAGTTCCTTCAGCCGCTCTTCATATCCCATCCCTCGTAGCTCTGGAACAAGCCTCGTCGCAAACCTCTGAACCTTCTCCAGTTTCTTTATGTGTTTCTTCAGGTGGGGGCTCCATGATGGCGCGGCATACTCTAAGACGGGTCTCACGTAGGCAGTGTAAAGCGCCCTAAAAGCTTCCTCATTTAGGTTTCTGAATGAAGTTCTAATTTTCGCCAGTGTAGAGTACGCTGCTGTCGTTATCCTATTTATATGTGCCTCAGGAGTTAGATTAGGTGTCACATCCACTCCCAGGTCTCTTTCTCGAATCGTTACAGGTAGGCTGTTCCCCTTCATTGTGTACTGTCCCTTTGGTCTCCTGTCACCTGATCCCATTTCCATAACTTTACATTTACTGGTGTTAAACTCCAGTAGCCATTTCTCTGACCATCTCTGCAGCCTGTTTAAGTCCTCTTGGAGGATCCTACAATCCTCGTCTGTCACAACTCTTCTCATTAATTTTGCGTCATCTGCAAACATCGACATGTATGATTCCACTCCTGTAAACATATCATTTACGTAAATTAGAAAGAGGATTGGTCCCAGCACCGATCCTTGAGGTACTCCACTTGTTACTGTTCGCCAGTCCGACTTTTCGCCCCTTACCATTACCCTCTGGCTCCTTCCTGTTAGGTAGTTCTTCACCCATACTAGGGCCTTTCCGCTTACTCCTGCCTGCCTCTCAAGTTTGTATAGCAGTCTCATGTGCAGTACCGTATCAAAGGCCTTTTGGCAGTCAAGAAATATGCAGTCTGCCCAGCCTTCTCTGTCCTGCCTTATCCTTGTTACTTTATCATAGAATTCTAAAAGGTTTGTTAGGCATG
>NC_091176.1:36386778-36394278 GCF_040958095.1 Procambarus clarkii
TGTATGTATGTATGTATGTATGTATGTATGTATGTATGTATGTATGTATGTATGTATGTATGTATGTATGTATGTATGTACGCATGTATGTATGTATGTATGCATGTATGCATGCATGTATGCATGCATGTATGCATGTATGCATGTATGTATGTATGTATGTATGTATGTATGTATGTATGTATGTATGTATGAATGTATGTATGTATGTATGTATGTATGTACGCATGCATGTATGTATGTATGTATGTATGTATGTATGTATGTATGTATGTATGTATGTTGTTGGGGTTTCACCTCTCTATTATTCTCTACCCTTACTCTGGGGTGAGCAATAGTTATGCTCAAGGTAACTCACCGTAGCCCTGCGGGTCTTCCCTCGATCCTCACGGCGCCACTGCACGCCAGGAGAGTCTCCCAGTCAATCTTAACGGCCTCTAATTAAGAAAGAGTGAGAACACGACTCGTGCATATCGACTGTCGTGTGCCCTCCCCAACAATAGGGCTCTACAGTTATTCACAAGATCGCCAACTGGTGTTTAAGGTGGCCAGTAACACCCTCAGTGGACTGGTGTATTCAGTGGTAGCCTTGGCAAGGTCACTCTCAAAGATCAGGAATCAGGCAGGTACTTATTGTTATCACTCTATGCTTACAGGTATAGTATAGCCACAAGATCAATGGAGGGGATGATAAAAACACAAAGAGAGTTTTGTATTTTACTTAAAATGTGTGAAAGATGTCACAAAGCCAAACAACAACAAATAAATCAGCAAATCCTGACGCGGCCGGAAGTTCCCACGAATAGTCCGGGACCATTTGGTGGCAACACCTCCCCCTCCTCATCAAGTGTCAAGAACAGCTGATCGCAATGGACTCTCCGCGCGAAATTTGCTTGTTTGCTAGATTCACGCGCGCGGTTTCTTTAAATTCTCCAATATTACTAGAAACTCGCACACTCAATATTGGCACAAATAAACCGAATTACTTAGTTACACTGTACTCAGGCTCAAACAGTCTTTTCTACAATCAATTCTACAATGATTCACTGTAATGGTCTTACACTGTTATTTATCCAACAATATATTATGAAATATTAACACGGGAGTTTTCAGTACTTTCTCTCGTGGGCGATAACGCAATAATTCACTGTACTCACAAATGGTTATTCACTGAATGAACATAGACATATATATGGTATATAAATCAATCATCAATACATGGAAAATAAATAGTTTCTGGGCACATAGCCTAACCTCCAAATACTGGCATAATATTATATATAATTCTCCACTATATGTTCATATCAAAATCTATAGAAAGATATACACAACACAGTAAATTTATCACTGGTTCCTGGTGCCTGTACACACCAATAATCAACATGAATATTACAAGTACTCTTGATAGTACTGTCTAGCACACTGGTGCTTTACCGTGATATAGGTGAGACTTGCTCACGACATATAAAATCTTCAGGCTAGTTAATATAGCCAAATAATATAGCTCACTAAAGGGGAATGGGGAGGGAACTAGAACCACCTACTTCACCCTATCCTCCGATGAGAGTCGAGATGTAGCTCCTGGTCCTCGTGTCGGGAACGCCCCCACACTACACGTCGTCGTGTCCTACCAGAGCCTCTCGTCGTCCCACCGTTTAGCGCGTCGTCTCCGTGCCTCCTCACTGCAGGTCCGTCCTCCTCCTTGACTTCTTGAAGGTTGGAGTCGGTCTCCTGGCCGTCGTCTTCTCCCAGCAACGGCTGTCGCCTACGTCTCAGCTACAGTCGTTCGGTTTCCCCAAATAGTCCTCTCTTCCTCAGCTACCCAGTGGCTCTGTCAGCCACTACGCTGTCACGAACTGGTGAATTGCCACAGACGTCAACATACGTCACTGCACGGCTTCACTGCTACTGGCACAGTACCTGACTGGAGCACTTGTTGCTCAAATAACCGTCAATTCCCTCTTCTGGTTCAACACATGAACTAGGGAAGACTTCTCAGAGTACTGGCGGACTTCAGGTGACGCGTAAATCCACGGTAGTGGGAAACAGCTGTCCGACAGACAGGACCACTCGTCGCACGTCCGACCTCTATGACGTGTCGTGTCTCACTGCTGGCGCCAGCCCGGCGCGCTGGCCGGACCCCCTTCCTTCGTGACGTCACTTTTGCCACGGGAGGTTTTCATTGGCTCCCGGTGCCACACTGCTGTCGGTGACCAATCCGGTGCCACTGACGTCACACGGTTTTGGCGGGAGATCAGGGAGGTAAGCGCCATCTTGGCTCCCTAAAGGGCCTAAACCACAGGCCAAAATATCACTATTTCACAAATTTCTCGGCTCTCCGAGAACACTTCACTCTCTCCCATATATCAAATTGTAGCCTGCAACGTAGAGAACGCTTGGGAAAAGTAGACATGACTCTTACTGCAGGCGTGGGAGAATTATAAGGGGGGGAACTCCGTCACATACCCCTCCCCTTAAAATAAGAGTCATGTCTGGTTAGTGCATGCGGGATAGGGCGTCCGCCACTACGTCGTCCTTCCCTTTGATGTGCTTGATCCTTGTTAGACTCTCAGTGCGGGTGAGACTGGTGCCATCCGCCCTGGACCACTTACTTTCCTCCTCCGGGAGTTCTCGGTCCCTCGGTACACTCAGACCCGTCTTCCGCTGGGTTTCTCGGGTATTCGTTCCGTCCTGCTTGGCGGCTCTACCTTCCACAGTGAAGAAAGGTCTCAGGCGGCCTGCGTGACACACCTGTTTCTTTCGGGGTCCATCCGGCTTCCCAATCTCGTACGACACTGGACCCAACCGTCGCAGCACTCGGTATGGTCTCTTGAACCGCGACCTGGTCACTCTACCTTTACCTGGCAGCACAACCAATACTTTGGATCCGGCCCGAAAATCCCTCTGCGCAGCTCTCCTGTCGTACCACTCCGACATCTTACGTTGCGCCTTCTTCAGGAGTTTCCTAGCCAGTTTCTTCGCTCTAGTGAGACGTTCTTTGAACTTCTGGACATATTTATTCACCGTTCTCACGGTCGCTCCTGGTGTCCATCGTTCCTTCATCATGAATAGCATGGCATATATAATATATATAAATGGAAAGTAAGCCTTCTCAGGACCCACACGTCCTCCTTCGGCCTTACTAACCAATTCGGGGACCTCCCCCTGCTGTAACTCTCCGGGACGAGTGCGGCTTACCCCTGGAGAACCGGTGAGTGTCACCTGCAACTCACCATTCGGGCTACTCTCGCCCTCCACTCGTTCTCTGGGTCCTACGTAGAGGCGATCTGTTCCCAGGCTGTCAGTCGACTCCTCAGCCCCATCAGATCCACAACCTCCTGGTTCTTCGCGTTGTCTCGGTGTCACAGTACAAACTGGGATCGCCACCGGTGCGATTCCCTTCTCGTCCCCACAGGCGTTCAAATCTTCGCCTGTCTCCTCGTGTTGTTCTGGGCACTCTTCGCCTTTCACGAGATGCGGGAGGACATATCCTCCACATGCGTCATTCCCCAAGATGACCTGTGCCTCCATCTTGGGCATTGATGTACAGACTCCCACCTCTAGGGTCTGGCAGCCATATTCGGAATTTAAAGTTACCTGGTGTAGGGGCATCCTCACTGGGCCTCCCACAGTGGTCACACTTGCCACCCCCACACTGGTGCTCTTGTAACCCTCGGGGAACAGGGTTTCACTTACCAGGGTAAAGTCAGCCCCGGTGTCTCTTAGCATCTTCACGGGGATGGGGTCTGCGACCCCCATCCTTACGGTTCCTTGACACATGAACGGGTGAATTTTCTTCTCCCCATTCAGCACGGGTTCATCCCGCACTCCCTCGGCCCTCTGGTCCTCGAACATCACTAAAGCAACGTGTCCCCGCTGCTTCGGGCGTCTGCACTCCCGCGCGACGTGTCCGGGATTCCGCAGTTGTAGCAGCGACCCCTCGGCGGAGACCATCCGCCACCGCTCGCCTTAGCACTGCCTCCAGAGACCGTCACACCCTGTGTCTTTCCCGCCTCACTTGTCGCTTCTTTCCCTGCAGTAACAGTTCCCGAGCTCTCAGCTTGGTTCTCCCCTATCGGCTCTACAGCACCCTTTGATCCTCGGGTGTTCCAACTTGAGAGGTGGGACTTGGGAGAACTCGCTCCTGTCCTCCATCCATCCGTCCTTCTATAACTCCGATCGTTTCCGACGTATGCGGGTGGTCGGTTCTGTCCCTCCCGGCGTGGGCGTAGGGCTTCTTCTAACATGTCGGCCCGGTCGGCTGCGGCCCTCAGGTCCTTTATGTCCGCCTCCTTTACCCTCATCCTGATCTCAGGAGGGAGCACGGACATAAACTTTTCCATGACCATTAATTCCTTGATTTCTTCGGCCGACCCCGCTTCTTCAGAGTCCATCCACTTAAGGAACTTTCTTTCCATGTCCCTCGCCGTCTCCGCATACGATTTTCCTGGTGACCGGGTACATTCTCTAAACCTCTTCCGGTAACACTCTGGCGTGAGCTTAAAGGAACGGAGCACAGCTCGTTTTACCGCATCGTAGTTAGTGCATTCTTGGAAGTCGAGCATAGTGAAGGCTTGGCGAGCTTCCCCTGTGAGCCTCCCTTGGACCAACTCCGCCCACTCCGCCCTCGGCCACCTCTTCATAGCAGCAACTCTCTCAAAGTGATCGAAGAAACTTTCGGCTTCACTAGGCACAAAGACCGGCAGGTCTCGTTCCCTCACTCGTCGGTCTTCCTGTGGCGGGGCAGGGGCACCTAGTCCCAGTTCAGCTCGCTTCAGCTCCACCTCCTGGTTGGCTTCTATTTCCATTTGTCTCAGCCTAACTTCTTGCTCTCGTTCTTCCCTGCGTAGCTGTGCTTCTCGTTCTTGCTCTTCCCGGCGCAGCTGTGCTTCTCGCTCCTGTTCCTCCCGGCGCAGCTGTGCTTCTCGCTCCTCACGCTTCGTCTGTGCTTCTCGCTCCTGTTCTTCCCGGCGCAGCTGTGCTTCTCGCTCCTCACGCTTCGTCTGTGCTTCTCGCTCCTGTTCTTCCCGGCGCAGCTGTGCTTCTCGCTCCTCACGCTTCATCTGCGCTTCTGCTTCTCGCTCTTCTTTACGCTGCTGCGCTTCTCGCTCCTCTTTGCGCTGCTGTGCCTCTGCTTCTCGCTCTTCTTTGCGCTGCTGTGCCTCTAGCTGCAGCTTCATTATTTCCAGCTTAATGCTGTGCCTGCTGCCGCTGGATCCCCTGCTGCTTCCACCAATACTCAAGTGCTCACCCTCACTGGCAGGTGTTTGGGGCCGTTCCTCCCCCAAAGCTTCGTCTCGAGCCTTTAGCTGAGCCATTATTTCTAGTCTTCTTTCACCAACTCGGGCAGATTTCAGCTTTATTCCAAAATGATCCGCTATAGCCTGTAACTGTGCCTTGGTGCACTCTTCCAGCACCTGTTCGTCTCTAGAGTCAATAAACCTCGCTACTTTATCATCCTCCATCTTGTGCTACAAGTGTTAACCTGCACCTGATCTCTAACACCACTGCCAAGTACCACTGCAACCTTTACTCCGATCTATATCCTGGCAAGGTCGCCAATGTTGGGGTGTTTCACCTCTCTATTATTCTCTACCCTTACTCTGGGGTGAGCAATAGTTATGCTCAAGGTAACTCACCGTAGCCCTGCGGGTCTTCCCTCGATCCTCACGGCGCCACTGCACGCCAGGAGAGTCTCCCAGTCAATCTTAACGGCCTCTAATTAAGAAAGAGTGAGAACACGACTCGTGCATATCGACTGTCGTGTGCCCTCCCCAACAATAGGGCTCTACGGTTATTCACAAGATCGCCAACTGGTGTTTAAGGTGGCCAGTAACACCCTCAGTGGACTGGTGTATTCAGTGGTAGCCTTGGCAAGGTCACACTCAAAGATCAGGAATCAGGCAGGTACTTATTGTTATCACTCTATGCTTACAGGTATAGTATAGCCACAAGATCAATGGAGGGGATGATAAAAACACAAAGAGAGTTTTGTATTTTACTTAAAATGTGTGAAAGATGTCACAAAGCCAAACAACAACAAATAAATCAGCAAATCCTGACGCGGCCGGAAGTTCCCACGAATAGTCCGCGAACATTTGGTGGCAACACCTCCCCCTCCTCATCAAGTGTCAAGAACAGCTGATCGCAATGGACTCTCCGCGCGAAATTTGCTTGTTTGCTAGATTCACGCGCGCGGTTTCTTTAAATTCTCCAATATTACTAGAAACTCGCACACTCAATATTGGCACAAATAAACCGAATTACTTAGTTACACTGTACTCAGGCTCAAACAGTCTTTTCTACAATCAATTCTACAATGATTCACTGTAATGGTCTTACACTGTTATTTATCCAACAATATATTATGAAATATTAACACGGGAGTTTTCAGTACTTTCTCTCGTGGGCGATAACGCAATAATTCACTGTACTCACAAATGGTTATTCACTGAATGAACATAGACATATATATGGTATATAAATCAATCATCAATACATGGAAAATAAATAGTTTCTGGGCACATAGCCTAACCTCCAAATACTGGCATAATATTATATATAATTCACCACTATATGTTCATATCAAAATCTATAGAAAGATATACACAACACAGTAAATTTATCACTGGTTCCTGGTGCCTGTACACACCAATAATCAACATGAATATTACAAGTACTCTTGATAGTACTGTCTAGCACACTGGTGCTTTACCGTGACATAGGTGAGACTTGCTCACGACATATAAAATCTTCAGGCTAGTTAATATAGCCAAATAATATAGCTCACTAAAGGGGAATGGGGAGGGAACTAGAACCACCTACTTCACCCTATCCTCCGATGAGAGTCGAGATGTAGCTCCTGGTCCTCGTGTCGGGAACGCCCCCACACTACACGTCGTCGTGTCCTACCAGAGCCTCTCGTCGTCCCACCGTTTAGCGCGTCGTCTCCGTGCCTCCTCACTGCAGGTCCGTCCTCCTCCTTGACTTCTTGAAGGTTGGAGTCGGTCTCCTGGCCGTCGTCTTCTCCCAGCAACGGCTGTCGCCTACGTCTCAGCTACAGTCGTTCGGTTTCCCCAAATAGTCCTCTCTTCCTCAGCTACCCAGTGGCTCTGTCAGCCACTACGCTGTCACGAACTGGTGAATTGCCACAGACGTCAACATACGTCACTGCACGGCTTCACTGCTACTGGCACAGTACCTGACTGGAGCACTTGTTGCTCAAATAACCGTCAATTCCCTCTTCTGGTTCAACACATGAACTAGGGAAGACTTCTCAGAGTACTGGCGGACTTCAGGTGACGCGTAAATCCACGGTAGTGGGAAACAGCTGTCCGACAGACAGGACCACTCGTCGCACGTCCGACCTCTATGACGTGTCGTGTCTCACTGCTGGCGCCAGCCCGGCGCGCTGGCCGGACCCCCTTCCTTCGTGACGTCACTTTTGCCACGGGAGGTTTTCATTGGCTCCCGGTGCCACACTGCTGTCGGTGACCAATC
>NC_091176.1:36431778-36434278 GCF_040958095.1 Procambarus clarkii
CTCCGCTGGTGACATCTCGCCACTCTGATGTCTTCCCCCTCACCGTTACTCGCTGTTTCCTGTTGCTTAAGTACTCCCTTATCCACTGGAGCACCTTCCCTTTTACTCCTGCCTGTTGCTCCAACTTTTTTAACAGCCTTTTATGGGGTACTGTGTCGAAGGCTTTTTGGCAATCCAGGAAAATGCAGTCTGCCCACCCTTCTCTTTCCTGCCTAATTTTCGTTGCCTGGTCATAAAATTCTATTAACCCTGTGAGGCACGATTTACCATCTCTGAACCCATGTTGGTGGTGCGTTACAAAGTTATTTCCCTCCAGATGCTCTACGAGCCTTTTCCTCACGATCTTCTCCAGCACCTTGCATGGTATACAAGTTAAGGAAACTGGCCTGTAATTCAGTGCCTCTTGCCTCTCACCCTTTTTGTATATTGGGACCACGTTAGCTGTCTTCCAACTTTCTGGTAAGTCTCCTGTTTCCAGTGACCTGTTATACACCATAGAGAGTGGCACACTTAGTGCTTCTGCACCTTCCTTTAGTATCCATGGTGAGATTCTATCAGGCCCAACAGCCTTTGTCACATCTAGCTCCAGCAGACACCTTTTGACCTCATCACTGGTGAGGTCAAATTCCTCCAAGGTTTCCAAGGTTGCCGCCTCCTCATTTAGTGCAGGGGCTTCTCCTTGTTCTATTGTGAAGACCTCCTGGAATCTCTTGTTGAGTTCTTCACACACCTCCTTGTCATTCTCTGTGTATCTGTTCTCCCCTTTCCGCAGCTTCATCACTTGTTCCTTCACTGCTGTTTTCCTCCTGATATGGCTGTGGAGCAGCTTTGGTTGGGTCTTGGCTTTACTCGCGATGTCATTTTCAAACTGTCTCTCTGCTTCCCTCCTCACTCTGATGTACTCATTTCTGGCCCTCTGGTACCTCTCCCTGCTCTCTGGTGTTCTGTTATTTCTGTAGTTTCTCCATGTTCTTTTACTCAGTTGTTTCGCTACCTTACATTCCTGGTTGAACCATGGGTTTTTCTGTTGTTTTTCGTTTTTCTCCTTTTGGACGGGGATAAACCTGTCTGCAGCTTCCTGGCACTTTTGGGTGACAATATCCATCATGACCTGCACATTCTTGTCTCTAAGTTCTGTTTCCCATGGTATTCCCATTAGGAAGTTCCTCATCTCGTCATATTTTCCTCTTCGGTAATTCAGTCTTTTCCCCTCCACTCCCATCCTTGGATAGGTTATCCCTACCTCCACCAAGTACTCAAAGGTCAGTACACTGTGGTCACTCATTCCTATGGGGGCTTCAACTTTGACTTCCCTTATTTCTGACTCATTTAGGGTGAATATTAAGTCGAGTCTAGCTGGTTCACCATTGCCTCTCATTCTTGTGGGTTCCTTGACATGCTGGCTCAGAAAATTCCTTGTTGCCACTTCCAAGAGTTTAGCTCGCCACGTATCTGCACCACCATGTGGGTCCCCATTCTCCCAGTCTATCTTTCCATGGTTGAAATCACCCATGATTAAGAGTCTTGAGCCATTCCTGCAGGCAACTGAAGCTGCTCTCTCTATTATATTAATAGTTGCCATGTTGTTCCTATCAAACTCCTGTCTAGGTCTTCTGTCATTTAGGGGAGGGTTGTAAATGACTGTCACTATTATCTTAGGTCCACCCATTGTTATAGTTCCTGTTATGTAATCTCTGAATCCGTCACAGCCCGTAATTTCCATCTCATCAAAACTCCAGTCCTTCCTTATCAGCAGGGCCACTCCTCCACCTCCTCTCCCTTCCCTCTCTTTCCTTACTATATAGTAGTCCTTTGGAAACACAGCATCTGTTATGACTCCTGACAATTTTGTTTCTGTTAGTCCTATTACATCAGGGTTTTCTTCTTGCACCCTTTCTGCCAGTTCACTTGCTTTATTGGTAATCCCATCAATGTTTGAGTACATTACCTTGAAGCTCACTTTCTTATATCCAATTTCACCCACACTCCCTACAAGTGTAGGAGGTTGTTCTATGGTCCTTGCTACTTGGGTAGGCTCCTCCTCCTGTGAGGTAGTTGCCAGGGGTTCAGGGGGAGGTGGGGTGGGGGGTGGAGGGCTTAGGTCTTCCTCAGGCCTGCTTGGGTCAGGAAGAAGTCCTGGGGGTGAGGGAGCAGGGATTGCTTGGGGAGAGGGCACGCCCTCCTGCGGTGTAGTTGACAGGGGTTTGGAGGGAGGTGGAGTGGGGGATAGAGGGCTTTGGTCTTGCTCAGGCCTGCTTGGGGCAGGGAGAAGACCAGGGGTTGGGAAAGCAGGGGCTACTTGGGGTAAGGGGAGGGGGAGGATTTGGGTTTCATGATGGGCATTATGCAGGGGCAAGGAAGGGTTTGTGCTGGGGGGTAGAGAGGGCCCTATTGGGTGGTGGACTGGGGTGTTGCATTCCCCCCTGGGGTTCCGGGGTTGCTGGATTGGGGTTCCCCACTCCCCTCTGGGATTGCTGGGTTGGAGGCTGAGGTTCCCTGG
>NC_091176.1:36469137-36616351 GCF_040958095.1 Procambarus clarkii
CGTCGGAACGTGATGTGCTCGCCATGGTGTCCACCGGGTAACTGAGCTCTGTACACAAAGGGGACCCACGCTGGATTTTTTTCCCAGGCGGGGTTTGTTTATGTTTGGTCGAGGCTCGCCGATGACTACCCCTATCCCAGGCGGGGCGTTTAAATTATAGCGCTAGACACGAAATCATATATAAATGATGTGCGCGGTTCCGGTTTTGTCACTGATATCATTTATATATGATATGCGCGGTTTGAGGGTTAATGGGCTAGGTTCTGCCACAATAAGGCAGCGCTTACTTGAAAATAAAACTTTTAGACTTACAGTTAGCCTTTGACCAGGCTCATACTCTAGAAACGGCACTGAAACTTTCTGCCTCTTATGCTCAGCCAGGGGCTACAAACACTGCCATGGCACTCTCATTAGACCTGGAGGACTCAGGAGGACAAGAAAGTGCAGAAGAAAAAGTTGAAACAGTTTCTGCATCTACAACTATTGGCTTAAAGTGCTTCTTTTGTGGTCATACTCGACATCCTCGCAGTCGATGTCCAGCTAGAGAGGCTCTGTGTATGTATTGCAAGAAAAAGGGTCATTATGCTTAGGTTTGCCGATCTCTGAAACAGTCTAAGAGTGCTTCAAACACCCAACAATCCGCTGCTATGCTCACTACTTTAGCTGGGACTTCGCCCTCTTGTCTCAATAAATCAGTGCTTAGCTCTAAGATCAATGGTATTCCAGTCAGTGTACTGATTGACAGTGGTAGCTCTGAGAACTTTATTCATAAGAATATTGCCGAGCAGAGTGGGTTACTCGTCTATCCTGACAATGGGGCAGTTTCTATGGCTACTGTATTGTTCTCTTCAAAATTCCTCGGTCAGTGTTCTGTAGACTTAGAATTGCAAGGAGAAACGTACCATGGTGTGAATCTCAAAATGTTACCCGATTTGTGTGCTGATGTGATTTTGGGCCATAACTTCTTACAAAATCATTCTGTGCTCGAGATGGCTTTTGGAGGAGATAGACCTCCCCTTAGAATATGTGGATTAGCTGCCGTCAAAGTTCCGGCTCCATCTCTCTTCAGTAATTTAGCACCAGACTGCAAGCCGATTGCTGTAAAATCCAGACGCTATTCTGAGGCTGACAAGTTGCTTATTGAATCCAAGACCGCTCGGATACTATGTGAAGAGATAATTAGACCCAGTCATTCTCCATGGAGAGCCCAGGTATTAGTAACTAAAGGAGAACATCACAAGAAAAGAATGGTTGCAGATTATTCACAATCAATCAATTTTGACTTCACAAACATTATTCACAAACAATCATGGGGCTTGATGCCTACCCCTTACCGCATATATTTGAGATTGTGAATAATGTTGCTAGATTTAAAGTATACAGCATGCTAGACTTGAGAAGTGCTTACCATCAAGTGGGTTTAACCACTTAACTGCGCCAACCGAGTATTCTCAGTCAGCGGGAAACTGCGCCAACCGAGAAAACTCTTTTTGATTTTTCGGTACCAATTCTAGATGTGTACGAAATGGACTCTTAGGATCTCCAGTGAGAGGCAGCCATCTTGGAAAAAATTCCCAGAATGCCCTAGGGCTGCTGACTGGGTTAGTACTGAATGAGCAACCATGGGTGGCGCACACACCTCTGGCTCCCAAACACCTGTCCGACGCGGTATTGAAAGGTAACGCTGTCGGTGAAATTCAAACCTTATTATTTTAAGAACATAAGGGTCATAATATTGGTGAAGCTAGGCGCAATAAGGACCTAACACAAAGGTCGGATGCAAGTGATACAGCACCTATGAGGACGATACAGCGAGTGTATCCAGTTGTAGCTCTGAGCGTCACCCTTGCAATCCTATGCTATCTACAATTTATTTAGATGATTCATAGATGAATTGTTTTCTGCATTCAGTGATGATGCTTCTGATACAAGTAGTATAAATGAACAGTGTTAGCAGCTTCCATGGTGGTGTTTTCCATAGATATTTTCAAGAATACCTGAATCTCTTCCTGACTGACAGATACTCTTTGAGGCTAGCTGATTTTTTTTCTGACTGATGGACACTCTTTGAGGTAAGCTGAATTTCTTCCTGTGTAGGACCACACAAAGCGATCTTTTCAAGACTATCTTACAAATTGATATTTTCCTATAATCTTTTCAATAATACCTTATGCTTTACAAGCTTGGCTACATACAACCTACAAGTACTAAAGCCAAGGGTGTATGTGAGTGCGTTATTTTCAAGCACACAGAATGAAGAAACAGGAAGCGAAAATTTATCTGTACCTGGTGCACTGAGAGTGAAGTCGCGCTGTGTACCATGGACTACTTCGTTGATTATTACTCACTTCCGAAGTACTGAGTATGTAATACAGTGTGTTATTGTGTAAATAGTGCGTGAAACTGTACATATTGTAATTTTAGTGAATTTTTTTAACAGGTAACAGGAGGGGTTACAATTGAAAAGATCTCTTTGAAAGGACCCTCACTGGAAGAGATTCAGTCATTCTGGAAGAGATTCGGACAACCAGGAAGAGATTCAACCATTTTGGAAAAGAATCAGCTATTCTTGAAAATATCTATGGAAAACACCACTATGGAAACCACTAACACTGTTCATCTATCTTCAACACCGTGTCGGACAGGTGTTTGGGAGCCAGAGGCATGTGTGCCACCCATTGTTGCTCACTCAGTACTAACCTAGCCAGCAGCCCTAGGGCATTCTGGGAATTTTTTCTAAGATAGCTGCCTCTCACTCGAGGTCCATTTCGTACTGAACCTACCGCGCACGCATTTTGAATGGGTACGAAATATTCAAAAGTTGTTTTTTTGATTGGCGAAGGTTTTCACCGACCAAGTTTTCTCGGTTGGTGTAGCACAGTGGTTATGGGTTAAGGTGCTCAAACTTGTCCCCCCAGATAAAAATTAAATTGTACAGTAATTGCTCAAACCTGTCCCACAGGTAAACCTGCAGAACGGTAGAAGTTTCTTGCCACTCAAGAATGCGGGTCCAACAGAACCCATGCCATGCCCCCAACGAAAAGAATGGCCAGTCTGCCAGCCAGGAAGACTCCGGAACCTCCTTACCTTGAGGCTATCTTGAGGTGCTTCCGGGGCTTAGCGTCCCCGCGGCCCAGTCGTCGACCAGGCCTCCTGGTTGCTGGACTGATCAACCAGGCTGTTGGACACGGCTGCTCGCAGCCTGACGTATGAGTCACAGCCTGGTTGATCAGGTATCCTTTGGAGGTGCTTATCCAGTTCTCTCTTGAACACTGTGAGGGGATTGCCAGTTATGCCCCTTATGTGTAGCGGAAGCGTGTTGAACAGTCTCGGGCCTCTGATGTTGATAGAGTTCTCTCTCAGAGTACCTGTTGCACCTCCGCTTTTCAACGGGGGTATTCTGCACATCCTGCCATGTCTTCTGGTCTCATGTGATGTTATTTCTGTGTGCAGGTTTGGGACCAGCCCCTCTAATATTTTCCACGTGTAAATTATTCTGTATCTCTCCCGCCTGCGCTCAAGGGAGTACAGATTTAGGCTCTTTAGTCGGGCCCAATAGTTTAGGTGTTTTACTGAGTGGATTCTAGCAGTAAAGGATCTCTGCACACTCTCCAGGTCAGCAATTTCTCCAGCTTTGAAAGGGGCT
Organism: Procambarus clarkii; assembly: GCF_040958095.1. Classification (NCBI taxonomy): domain Eukaryota; kingdom Metazoa; phylum Arthropoda; class Malacostraca; order Decapoda; family Cambaridae; genus Procambarus; species Procambarus clarkii. The sequence continues at coordinate 36,472,784 of NC_091176.1, forward strand.
GTCATTGTGCAGCAGTACAGGCATACCTCAGAATGCGAGTTTAATCCGTTCCTGGAGACGCCTCGCCTTCCGAAAACTCGCATTCCGAAGTTAATTTCCCCATAAGAAATAAAGGGAAATGAATTAATCCGTTCCTGACTACCCCAAAAACCCCACATCAAACTAAATTTTTATACCTAATTCATCTAAATAAACCTACAAAAGTATGTTCCAGTTATTACTTACCTTACTGTCGAGTGCTGTAGGCGTATGGAAGATGGTGAGGAGGGGGGAGGAGGAGAGGAGTTAGTGTTTGGAAGGGGAGTCCCCTTCCATAATCACATCAGGCAGTGAGGACCTTTCTGGTGTGCTCTCCCTGGGACGTTTAACCTGAGTGCCACTAGGTCCTGGTTGAGGTTCACTGCTCGATTTCTTCACCAAATATTTGTCCATGAAAGCTTGCTTTTCCCTTCTTCGCAAGCTCTCTCTGTAGTAAGGCATCACAGTGTCATTGAAAAGATTAAGACAACGGCCTACTACAGTTTTGTCTGGGTGAGTGTGTTCAATAGTTGTTTGAATCTCTTCCCACATCTGACACACCTTCTTCATTACTGCAGAAGGGACATTCGCTGGTGCTGTTGCCACCACCTCCTCCTCCACTGCAGAATCATTCGCTGCTGTGTTGGCTTCCTGTTCCTGTTGAAGGGCTAGGAGTTCTTCGGTGGTCAGTTCTTCGTTGTGTTCTTCCACCAACTCCTCCACATCATCACCATCCAATTCCAAGCCCATTTTCTGGCCTAGACTAACAATTTCCTCAACAATAGGCGCATCATTTATAGGCTCAAACCCCTCAAAGTCTAGTTCTCTCACACCTTCAGGCCACAATTTTCTCCAGCCAGAGATCAGGGTTCTTTGAGTCACTTCTTGCCAGGCTTTGTCAACGAGTTTTAAAGCACTAAAAATGTTAAAATGCTCTCTCCAGAACTCTTTGAGGGTGAGGTTTGTGGCTTCAGTCACTTCAAAACATTTCCGGAAAAGTGCCCTTTCATACAGTTTCTTAAAATTCGCTATGATTTTCTGGTCCATAGGCTGAATTAGAGGAGTGGTGTTAGGAGGAAGGAATTTAACTGTGAGGAATTTATTGCATTGAGGCATCAAATCATCTTCCAAGCCTGGAGGATGAGCAGGAGCATTGTCAAGGAGAAGCACGGCTCTGAGTGGCAATTGTTTCTCCTGCAGATATTTTTCTATGGCAGGGCACAGCACTTCATTCACCCACTCCGAAAAAATAAGCCTAGTCACCCATGCTTTTTTATTAGACTTCCACATCACAGACAAACGGGTTTTCTGCACATTATACTGTTTGAAAACCCTTGGATTTTCAGAATGATACACTAGCAAGGGTTTAATTTTTAAATCGCCACTCGCATTTGAACACAGCACAAGCGTAAACCTATCTTTCATAGGCTTGTGTCCAGGCAAGGATTTTTCCTCCTTGGTAATGTATGTCCTCTTAGGCATTCTTTTCCAAAACAGTCCTGTTTCGTCACAATTAAACACTTGTTGCGGTAGGTATCCCTCAGCCTCTGCAAACTCTTTAAATTCGTCAATAAATCGTCCAGCGGCTGGTTTGTCTGAGCTGGCTGCCTCCCCATGCCTTGTAACACTATGGATACCACTTCTCTTTCTAAATTTTTCAAACCAGCCCCTGCTTGCCTTAAACTCTTTCTTTTCTGCATCACTCGTTGCAGGGGTCTTCTTTAGAAGGTCTTCGTGCAACACCCTGGCTTTCTCAGAAATAATGGCCTCCGAAACACTATCACCCCTCAACTCCTTGTCGTGTATCCAAATTAATAACAACTTTTCCACTTCTTCAAGTATTTGTGGTCTTTGTGTCGTTAATGTTCTTACTCCTTTTGCCACATTAGCACTCATAATCTTATTTTTCTTCTTAAGTATAGTGCATATTGTTGATGTCGCTTTGTTGTACTGCCTACAAAGATCAACAACACGTGTACCGTTCTCATGCTTTCGAATGATCTCTTGTTTCTGCTCTATTGTCATCCTCACATGAGCTTTCTGGCCTTTATCCTTACCACTGGCTTTCTTGGGACTCATGGTGAGATATATAATAACAAATTGTATAGACAAATCACCAAAAATCCAACAAAACACTGAAAATTCACGACAAGAATTGATGTGGGGGTAGTCACTGCACGCGAGACAATGGTGAACTGAGGGGCAGCGGGGCAGAGGGGCGACGATCGCCGAACGACCACGCGCTAGGTCGGCTGTACGCGTATCAACAAACTCGCGTTCAAACTCGACTCCCGAAGTAACCATCGCCTTCCGAGACAAATTTTTGGAGTAAATACACCTCGCCTTCCGAAAATCTCGCATACAGGGACAATCGCATTCCGAGGTACCACTGTACTCCACTCTAGAGAGCACAAGCGTTTTGAAAAGTGTCATCATCGGTATAGCATCTCTAGTGTGAAAAGTTCTTGTTATCCAACCTGTCATTTTTCTTGCAGTTGTGATGGATACTTTATTGTGTTTTTTAAAGGTAAGATCTTCTGACATGAGTACACCCAGATCCTTTACATTGCCTTTACGTTCTATGTTATAATTTGACCGAGTTTTGTACGTGGCTTCCGTTTTTATATTTTCATTTTTTCCATAGCGCATAAGCTGGAACTTATCTTCGTTAAACACCATATTATTTTCTGTAGCCCATAGAAAGACCTGATCTACATCTGACTGGAGGTTTGCCGTGTCCTCTATGTTGCCTACTTTCATGAAGATCCTAGTGTCATCTGCAAAGGATGATACAGTGCTATAGGTTGTGTTCTTGTCTATGTCCAATATGAGGATGAGAAAAAGTACTGGAGCAAGCACAGTACCCTGGGGGACTGAGCTCTTCATGGTTGATGGGCTGGATTTTATTTTGTTGACTATTACACATTGGGTTCTGTTGGTCAGGAAATTGTAGATCCATCTGCCTATTTTTCCGGTAATTCCTTTTGAACGCATTTTATGTGCAATAACGCCATGGTCACATTTATCAAAAGCTTTAGCGAAATCTGTGTAAATTACATCAGCGTTTTGTTTGTCTTCCATAGCATCTAATGCCATATCATAGTGGTCCAGCAACTGCAACAGGCAAGAGCGCCCTGTTCTGAAACCATGTTGTCCGGGGTTATGGAGATGCTGTGATTCCATGTATTTTGTGATCTTACTTCTTAGCACTCTCTCAAAAATTTTTATAATGTGCAATGTTAGTGCTATCGGTCTGTAATTTTTTGCCTCTGCCTTATTTCCTCCTTTATGAAGTGGTGCTATCTCTGCTGTTTTTAGTATATCAGGAATAACGCCAGTATCTAGGCTTTGTCTCCACAGAATGTGGAGGGCCTGCAATAATGGTTTTTTAGTTCTTGATGAATATGAAGTTCCAAGAATCCGGGCCTGGTGCAGAGTGCATAGGCATACTGTTTATGGCTTCTTCAAAATCCAGTGGGGATAGGGTGACGTCTGATATATGACTTGATATTGGTATCATATCCATGAAAAATTCATTTGGGTTATCAATCTTTAGTGCATTTAATGGCTCACTGAAAACAGAGTCGTACTGCTTCCTCAGTAGCTCGCTCATTTCTTTGTTGTCATCGGTGAAAGTTCCATCTCCCTTTCGCAGGGGCCCGATACTAGATGTGGTTTTTTATCTTGATTTTACACAGGAGAAAAAATATTTCGGATTTCTCTCTATTTCACTGATGGCCTTTTCCTCTCTATGCCTCTCCTGGGTTTTGTATGATTCTTGTAGCTTGCGTTCAATTGTTTCTATTTCTTTACCTAACCTTCTTCACCGTTCTTGAGATAGGGTGCGACTCTCAAGTTGTTCCGCAATTCGTTTTCTTCGCCTATATAGGGAATGACGTTCCCGTTCCAATCTGCATCTCTTCCTCTTTTTTTCTTAGGGGTATGCGGTTTGAACATATTTCTAGTGCTACTGAGCTTATTTTTTCCAGGCACTGGTTCAGGTTTGCATTTCCTAGCTGTTCTTCCCAGTTTATTTCTGTGAAGTCCTGGTTTATTTGCTCCCAGTTTATCCGTTTATTATTGAAGTTGAATTTGCTGAAATCTCCTCCACCGGGAATCTGGACTGGTTTTGAAGGTCCATTCCCCATGGTTGTCAGAACTTCAATTAAGTTGTGATCTGAGTAACAGGTATTTGTAATCATTATGTTCCCGATCAACTCATCATTATTAGTGAAAATGAGGTCCAGCGTGTTCTCCTTCCTAGTTGGTTCTACTATTTGCTGGTTTAAGGCAAACCTATCGCATATCCGTAGCAGGTCATTTGCATGTGCCTGTTCATTTAGGCTACTTCCTGGTATTCTTTCTGATATTACTGTATTAGCCAGGTGCTTCCATTTCAGGTGCCGTAGGTTGAAGTCCCCAAGCAGGATGATGTTCGGAGCTGGATTTGTGAGGTTTTCCAAGCAGTGCTCTATTTTCATTAGTTGGTCTTTAAACTGCTGAGGGTTTGCCTCCGGTGACTTACATACAAGGACAATAACTACATTTAGAATCTCTATTTTGATTATCAGCACTTCCACCATATCATTTGAGGTGTTTAGCAACTCAGTACAGATGAGTGTGTCTTTGATGTAGAGGCTGACCCCACCCTGAAGCCGGTGTTTCCTATCACATCTGAAAAGATTGTACTCTGAGATCCATATTTCACCATCATGGTAGTCCTTTGTGTGGGTTTCTGTTAGGGCTGCAAACACTGCATTTGCCTCATGAAGGAGACCATCAATAAAGTGAACTTTGTTGGATTTGCGTGTTTTTATACCCTGGATGTTGGCAAATATAAATGATGTTATCGTGTTAGTGGAAGTGCTGGATGCCTTACTTGGTGTTAATATCCGAGGCTCTGGTAAGGAGGCCACTGTGTTTGCGTCCAGGGTGTGTTGTTTTGGAAGTGATTCGCCCAGTTTTGGTAGTAGGACGGGTGTTGTGTGGTGTAGCACCTGTGTGCTTGTTAATAGTTTGCATTCCAGTCTTGTGGGTATCTCCCTTCCCCTCTGTAATCCTGTAGTGGTTCCATCTGACTGTTCCTCTCTCTTATATTTATTACTCTGTTTCTGCCTTCCTCTAAAAAATTTCCAGTAGTGTCATATTGATCTTCCCGTCTATAATGCTGTGTACCTCTCACGTGGAATTCCAGACACTGAAGATAGTAGCATTTGTTGTCCCTAATTGAAAATTGACATAATTTCGGGTGGAAGTATCTACACCCTGTTCCAAAACGGCATGTACCCCTCGCCAACATGTTCCTGCATTTTTGAGGATGCAGAAAATGGCATTTTGCTCCTAATTTTCCATATTTGCATATTCCTTTAGCGTAGAATTTGCAAATGTGTTCCGGTTTTGCGTTTTTCAAGGTATTTATATCTGTGTCTGTCTTGTCTACCTCTTTATTGGAGTTGCACTCAATACTGAACCGGAGAAGAAGAAATGAGCTCAAATAAGGATGGATCCATCACAAAGACAGAATCCTGGTCTCGCGGGGGATACGTAGCAAGAGCCTCCTGAACCTACTTAGGTGAGATTCGACAGGCAGAAAACCTCTGTAAAGACAGAGCCCAGGAAGCCAAGGGAGCCCGGAACCGAACCCAGGGAGAAGCCGACCTCAAATCATACTCATACAGGGAAGGGAGGTAAGAAAACCCCTCCCCTTGTAACAACAAGCCTCATGAAGAGGGCACCAATACCCAAGCAGTGTCAAAGGAGGCCAAAGGCCTCCCAGGTTAACGTATCCCCAGCCCCGGGATCTCCCAATTCAGGACCCCAGGGCAGAGCCATCCTCCACACCCTCTACCCCTGAAAAAAAGGCAGAATCCAGGAGTAAGGCTGAGAAGAAGAGGGCCTTGCTGGGGGGAACCAAAAGCCTCGGAACGAGGAGCCGGCTCGAATGCCTCTGTCCTCAACCCCGAACGGGGCGGCTCTAGAAGCTGCTCGAGTTTTATTACCAACTAAACCCTGCCCCGACCCCAAAACCCTCAGACATTTGGGAGCCGAAAGCAGGGGGGGAAAAGGTGCAGGATGAACAACAGGAGAAGAACCAGGGAGTGCGGACTGGACCAAAGTTGAAGCGACTAATGTCCCCAGGTCCAGGTCCCTGTAACCAAAGCGGGACAGCCATGGGACATTCCGGTGGGAAACCAATCTAGCACGTTGCAGACAACCTAAACCTAGCATACAATGTGGATGCTGCCTGTACCCTAACAGTAATGTCATCAGAATAATATTGGAGAACAAGCAGAGAACACGACTTGCAAGACTCCAGGTCAAAGGTGTCGTTGACCCAAGAGGCAGCATGATGGAGGCAAAAGTGGTGACTGTCACCCTGAGACTAGGGCACACAGCAACCTTCAAACCCGCTAGTTCGCACACTTTTAGGCCGGATTTACTCACCCGGTTCGCTGAAGTGGGGGATGTTCGGATTTGCTTACGATGTCCAGACAGAGTTCACAGACTGGTGGAAAACTTTCCCATTCTATCACAGATTAGGCTGGAAGTGAGAAAAGAATTGGCATCTAACCCGAAGTTGGTGCAAAACACAGTTGATCAGAGTAAGTCCCTGATCATTTTTGGCTGCAAAGAAAAGGCGATAACATCTAGGTCAGAAAGAGCTGTAGAAGAAGCTAAAGTAGTAGATAAAATTGTTGGCCTCGTGGAAGGTCTTACAACCATAGAGAATGTGTGCGACTACAGGAGAATAGGCAGGTACGTAAAAGGGAAAGATCGACCTTTGAGGATCACCCTAAACGGTGCCAAACAGATGGAAGAAGTACTAAGGAATGCTAGAAAATTGCAAAGTGATGAGGATGGGAAAGGGTGGTCGTTAAGACGAGATCTTTCAAAACAAGATAGAGAGAGCTGAAACTGAACCTCGCCGAGGCAAAACATTTAAATGAGAGCAGGAATGAAGAAGAAATAAATTCTTTTTTTCTACAAAGTGATAGGGGTAGGCAAACCAGTAAAGTGGTACATAAAGGCAAACCAACAAAATCAATAGAGAGAGGGGGAGTGAAGAATAAGGAGAGGGGGAACAAGTTCCTGAAGATTGCATACACCAACATAGATGGAGTGAGATCGAAGATACTGGAGTTAAGTGATGTAATACAGCTGCAGACACCAGACATTGTTGCACTCACGGAGACAAAACTTGAAGATGTAATTTTAAATGAGGTCATATTCCCAAGGGGCTACTCAATTTGGAGACGAGACAGAAAAATTAGGAAAGGCGGTGGCATTGCTGTGCTGGTGAAAGAACACCTAAAGGTGAACGAAATAATGACTACCAATCCACAATTAGTTGACATAATAGCACTAGAGATCTGCCATGAGGATGATAAACTAATGATCATAAATGCATACAGTCCACCGCTAAGCAGCACATGGTCAAAGGAGGAGCTAGATAGTAAAAGAGAAAGTCTTATAACAATAATGAGATCATAGCGAGAGCGGATAACGATAGTTCACGACTGTTGATAGTCGGCGACTTCAACTTGAAAGCCATAGACTGGGAAGCATATGAAGCTAAAACAGAAGATTTCTGGACCTGTAAATTTGTAGACCTCATCCTGGAAACATTCTTGTATCAACATGTTAAACAAGCTACGAGGATGAGGGAAGGGGATGTTCCCTCCATGCTAGATTTGATATTTACCAGGAAGGAGGAAGAAATATTTAACATTCAGTACCTTCCTCCCTTGGGTAAAAGTGACCATGTCTTTTTGGGAACAAAGTATGCAATGCGTTATAATCTGGGAGAAAATATGAAGGTTGATGCAGTTGAAAAACCTGACTTTAGGAGAGGACATTATGGTGACCTTAGAAATTTTTTTAGTGAGTATAATTGGACAGACTTGATGCTAGGCAAGGAAGTGAATGAGATGTATGTCAAGTTTTGTGAAATATATGATAAAGGCACAAAAAAATTTATACCAAAACAGAGATGCAGAACTAGGAAACAGGATTGGTTCAATAGAAATTGCGAGAGGGCTAGACACCAAAAGACACAAAAATGGAATCAATACAGGAAGAGGCCGAACCCCCAAACATACCAGCGATACAAAGATGCGAGAAACAACTACACGGCAGTGAGGAGAGAAGCCGAAAGAAATTTTGAAAAAGGGATTGCAGACAAATGTAAAACAGAACCAGGTCTATTCTATAAATTCATAAACAACAAATTGCAGGTAAAGGATAATATTCAGAGGTTGAAAATGGGAAATAGATTCACGGAAGATGAAAAGGAAATGTGTGAAACACTAAACGAAAAGTTCCAAAGTGTGTTTGTACAAAATGAAATCTTTAGGGAACCAGATACAATAAGAATTCCAGAGAACAACATAGAGCACATAGAGGTGTCTAGAGACGAAGTGGAAAAAATGCTCAAGGAGCTCGGTAAGAACAAAGCAGCTGGCCCAGAAGGCGTTTCACCATGGGTTCTGAGAGAATGTGCATCTGAGCTCAGCATTCCACTTCACCTGATCTTTCAGGCATCCCTGTGTACAGGAATCGTAGCAGACGTGTGGAAACAGGCTAACATAGTTCCAATCTACAAAAGTGGCAGCAGGGAAGACCCCCTCAATTATAGACCTGTATCATTGACAAGTGTAATAGTGAAAGTATTAGAAAAACTAATCAAAACTAAATGGGTAGAACACCTAGAGAGATATGATATAATATCAGACAGACAGTATGGTTTTCGATCTGGAAGATCCTGTGTATCGAATTTACTCAGTTTCTATGATCGAGCCACAGAGATATTACAGGAAAGAGATGGTTGGGTTGACTGCATCTATCTGGACCTAAAAAAGGCTTTCAACAGAGTTCCACATAAGAGGTTGTTCTGGAAACTGGAAAATATTGGAGGGGTGACAGGTAAGCTTCTATCATGGATAAAAAAATTTCTGACTGATAGAAAAATGAGGGCAGTAATCAGAGGCAATGTATCGGAAAGGAGAAATGTCACAAGTGGAGTACCATAGGGTTCAGTTCTTGCACCAGTGATGTTTATTGTGTACATAAATGATCTACCAGTTGGTATACAGAATTATATGAACATGTTTGCTGATGATGCTAAGATAATAGGAAGGATAAGAAATTTAGATGATTGTCATGCCCTTCAAGAAGACCTGGACAAAATAAGTAGATGGAGCACCACTTGGAAAATGGAATTTAATGTTAATAAATGTCATGTTATGGAATGTGGAATAGGAGAACATAGACCCCACACAACGTATATATTATGTGAGAAATCTTTAAAGAATTCTGATAAAGAAAGATATCTAGGGGTGGTTCTAGATAGAAAACTATCACCTGAGGACCACATAAAGAATATTGTGCAAGGAGCCTATGCTATGCTTTCTAACTTCAGAATTGCATTTAAATACATGGATGGCGATATACTAAAGAAATTGTTCATGACTTTTGTTAGGCCAAAGCTAGAATATGCAGCTGTTGTGTGGTGCCCATATCTTAAGAAGCACATCAACAAACTGGAAAAGGTGCAAAGACATGCTACTAAGTGGCTCCCAGAACTGAAGGGTAAGAGCTACGAGGAGAGGTTAGAAGCATTAAACATGCCAAAACTAGAAGACAGAAGAAAAAGAGGTTATATGATCACTGCATACAAAATAGTAACAGGAATTGATAAAATCGACAGGGAAGATTTCCTGAGACCTGGCACTTCAAGAACAAAAGGTCATAGATTTAAACTAGCTAAACACAGATGCCGAAGAAATATAAGAAAATTCACCTTCGCAAATAGAGTGGTAGACGGTTGGAACAAGTTAAGTGAGAAGGTGGTGGAGGCCAAGACCGTCAGTAGTTTCAAAGCGTTATATGACAAAGAGTGCTGGGAAGACGGGACACCACGAGCGTAGCTCTCATCCTGTAACTACACTTAGGTAATTACACTTAGGTAATTACAGATTACAATTAACCCTTTAACTGCGCGGCCTATAAATATGACACCCCCCCAGTGCGCAAGAAATGAACCTCGGGAAAAAATTCTTTTTTCTTTTGAAAGTGTCAAAAACCCCTCCCTGTATATGGGTATAGCAATGGAAGTTCGAAATTGTACTTACTTTGACTGCTATGGGGTCCGAAAGGTGGGGCGTGACGTCATCATTCCCCGTGCGCCAGAGCAGTATGCTCCCGGGGCCGGTAAGCGCGCCCGGGGCTTGGCGCGCGAGTTGCCGTGAACATAATTTTGTTAATTTTTTGCGCACAGTTCCAAATACATTTTATTTGCTTTTACGTGCTAATCCTATGTATAATGAACACGTACACTACATTATGGCAGTAAAACATCCATACTGTCTGAAGACACTGTGTTACGTGCATGACACTTGTGTACACATATGTTGCACATACTTACCATGTATCATGCTAATTTATGTATATATACAATCTATTTACAGACTATACACTGTCACACACTATATACATTCACCATAAACACACTCAGAACACCGCGTGTGTGAGCAGCCACACCCAGCCAGCCCTCCCTCACTCCAACATCTTACTCGCCAACATTGCTCCTCCCACCATTCTGTTATTGTTCTTATTACACATGTTATATATACCTATCTACATGTTTTATTTACCAGAACTATGCAAGTAAGCCGGTATTGTGTCTAAACAGTACAGTGGCCACCATACACTGCATGACAAATCACACAGCAGACGATGCCACGATTACGACGTCACCTCCCTCACCAAAATAGCTCCTCACAACATACTCCTGGTGCTGTTATTACACTACAGTGGAACCTCGATTATTGAGTGGCTCTATTAACGAGTTTTTCCAGTAACGAGCAAGCCACTCACAGCAAATTTGTCTCTATTGACGAGCTCGCCTCTATTAACGAGCAAAACCACATGGTGTTTCCTAGCATCTCGCAGGTTCTCGCAAATTCTCGGACACCTCCGACGCCAGTGTTGTTGTTGTATCGCACATGATAAGCATCCCTCTGGATTTATTTGAGCTTTTCTTTGGGTTTTTAGTGGTTTTGCGACTACAATTTGTAACACACGATGTCTCCAAAGAAGCTGCTTGCTAAAGATAGTGTTGTCAAGAGGAAGAAAGACACAATTACTGTGGATTTGAAGAAGGAAATTATAGCAAAGCATGAGTGTTGTGTCTGTGTGACTGATCTCACAAGGGAGTATGGCAGGTCTCATCAACAATTTACACCATTAGTAAGGGAATGAGGAGGTAAGGGAGGATGCTGCCTCTTCCACTGAGATCAGGGAAGTGTTTGGAATGTTTGAAAAGGTGAATGCATTCTTGGAAAAGCTGCCCTGATGAAGCAGTGACAACCCGGTGTGTGAAAATGGTTAATTAATTTATCACTTTGTGATAACACTTTATGAAAGTGTTATCACTTTCGCAGGTATATGTCGCTTGAACGTGACACACTTTTTTCTCTTGAATGCACCCAAACACTGCGCTCAAGCGTCATTTGAGCAAATATTTCTATAAAATCCAATTCTTATCCGATCGTCTTGGGGATTGTATACATGTTTGCCATGAAATTTCCGTTTTCTTTAACCCTTAACATGTTCGGGGTTTAATATCCTGCCATCCCCACAGGCGCATGTCATTTTGAAAAAAAAAAAAAAAATTTTTTTTTTTGCTAATCTGTTAAGTTCTGTTCACTGATCACGGGAAAAATAAAAAAAAAATCTATTGTACTTACTTTTGTTGCAATAGAGCCGGAAAGCTCAGTGATGACGTCACAATCTGCATGTTCGCTCATGCACTACACGCCCCAGAGGCGTTGCGCGCAGTCCTCAAACAGCCAGAGTTGCCACAAATATATTTTCGCGCTATTTATTTACAACGTCTAGGCGCATTTTATCCAATTTTTTTCACTAATTGTGTTTCAAATACTGTTTGAACATATTTTGTATCAATAATTGTTGCATATTTGAGTATACACAGGCGCACACAAATGTTTTCAATTACGGCAATATAATATGTCATTACAGTCTATTATATTGTATGTTCTGCTTATATTTGTATATATTTACACACACGCACACGCTATCTGCTTATATGTTTACATATTTACACACTCGCACACGCTATACACACTTTGAAGCACACTTAGAAGATTTCTAGACTGTGGTAGTCATTGAAGCAGTCGACAGCACATAATGGGATACCACACGTTTCACACCATGTTTGCACAAGCTTCCGTTTCTTGTCTCTACGTGTCGTTGTTTTACACACCAAGCAATCGCGTTGGGCTATTGCACGCTTCCCAGCTGGTGGCAAATACTTGAGTCTGTGTGCTAGGAAGCCTTCAGTGTGAGCGAGGCGTGGAGTACCAGCATGCTGCAACAGTGGGTTTATGATGGGCCGCTGAATACCTGGGACATCTTTTGCAAACTTTCCTAATAACTGTATTGCAGCATCAAATACAAAGTCACGGAAAGTGGGCTTACGTCCAGTTCTCACAAGGTATATGTTGAAACAGTTCAGCATGCTCATGTCCACAAGATGGAAGAACACTTTTCTCGTCCACCTACATGTCTTCTGCACACACTCTGCAGTGCCAATCATCATGTCTGATTTATCAATCAACCGCATGTTGATATTATAGTCTAAAACACAGTCTGGCTTATATAGTGGTGCATTTGTTTTATGGTTCACTTTCCCACTGTTCACCATTGTTCCATCATGAATTGTTGTCAACAAGTTCACCTCTCTTTTGTCTTTCCACCGAACTGACAGAATGTTATCACTTTTCCTTCTCTGACACTCACCAACTGCAATGTCGTTGTCAAACACAGGCATTTCCCTTCGTTGTGGCTTTACTGTACCAACCAATCCGGTTCTATTTTCTAGCAAGAACCGAGCTAGCAAGGGACTTGTATAGTAATTATCCGTGTATAAAATGTGTCCCTTGTTCATCCACGGAGCCATGATGGTCTTCACTACACTCCCCGAGAATCCATGTTCGTCGTTACCGGGAATGTCTACATCACTAGCCGAGTACAGAATCATGTGTAACATGTATCCTGTCTCACAATCACAAAGAACAAAAAATTTCAGGCCAAATCGGTTTCGTTTTGAGGGAATGTACTGTTTGAATGGAACACGTCCCTTGAAAAGTACGAGAGATTCATCAACCACCAGCTTCTGTGCTGGTACGTAAAAATCTCTGAATTTTCCAATAACATCGTTCATGTAGTGCCTCACTCGCCACAGTCTATCATCAGGTGTTCGGTCCTGAACACTTCCAAAATGTAGACACCTGAGGAGTATCTGAAACCTGTCTCGTGACATATATTTCCCGAATAAAGGTGTTGGTATTGTCTTGTCCTTGCTCCAATAGTCACTTATTGCATGTTTGTGACAGTGCTTCATCAACAAACAGTGCCAAAAACACATACATTTCCGCAACTGTGGTATTTTTCTAACGCTGCAGTCGTGAAGATTCTGTGATTTCCCTCTCAATCAGGTAAGCAGCATGCAGGTTCGTTTGGTGTACAATGTATTCCATGAGTGGTTCATCATAGAATGCTGTAAAATATTCCATCTCAGCCATGTCCTCACCTTGATTAGGGAAAAGGTTTGTAATCCCTACATCTTTATCGTCAAAGTGAGGAATATTAGGAATAAAATCGTCACCATCACTCCACTCAAGTACACCAGGCGTCCTGCAAGATGCAGAGGAAAGACGGCGAGGAAGCGATGCATACCGGCGACCAGGAGCTGAATACTGTCTGCGAGAAGCACGGCGGTTACGTGCACGTGAGGTGGGTGCACGTGAGGTGGGTGCACGTGAGGTGGATGCAAGTGAGGTGGATGCGCGTGAGGTGGATGCACGTGAACACGAGGGTCTTGGTCCCTCATGTGGTGCCATGCGGTGGCGCTTGGCTGGGCGAGATGCTGCTGACGCGACAATTTCTCGCCCAGTTACACCACTGGTACCAGCCACAGGCTCAATAAAACTATGATCTGAGTCACTAAACCTAGAAAAGGAGTCACCTCCCTCTGACTCGTCACCCTCAAACAGAAAATATCCACAGGAACTGTGAGGTCGTGGTAGAATTGGGGTAGAAACTGGCCAAGGAGGTATGGGTGAGCGTAGAGGCCTCGCCATGGCATGGCGAACATTGTCACTCTCACTGCTGCTGCTACTATCACCCGACAACTGTGTATAATCCTCATCGTTGTCTGAATCATCAAACACACTTTCTTCACCTTCAGAGAATAATTCGTGGGCTATTTGCTCTGGGGTGAGGGATTGAGTGGTGCGTGCCCATGAGGCGTTTGACCGTGCGCTCGCCATGGTGACTCTCGCTAAACTGAGGCCTCCCATGCCTTCGGTTCGTGAGCGGGAATTTTTTTCAAAATGGCCGCTGTTTACTATAGCCCCTGGGCAGCGTATGGGACCCCCAGCTACACCGCGGGCCATTCAAATCGTGCGCGGTACCCATAATCGTCATATGACATGAAGCGCAGTTGACTGGTAAAACGATTTACACTTCATATGACATGATGCGCACTTTAAGGGTTAATAACCACATTGCCTATTTGAGAAAACGGCATTGTATTTTAGCTTCGTGGTAAGACTATTATATTGTTGACACAACGAGTGTAATCGACGTAGTTTTTTATTTGGTGCTGGTCTAACGCATCCTTGTGTGACATTTGAAATGAAATTTGGGTGAAATTCCCAAGAAGAGAGAGTCCGCCTGACTCAGAGGTGGATTCTCCTTCCACACCATAACCCCTCTCCTCCTTCCCACCTCCCCATCGTCTCCCTCCAGCCAGCAACTACTCTTCATAAGGTAAAGTAAATATTAAAACACTACAACAAAATATTTATATTTACATGTGCAATATTATATTTACATAAAAAAAAGTCATACAAGTATGGATGTTTTTGGGAGTGGAACGGATTAAATTTATTTCCTTTATTTTAAATGGGGAAATTTGTTTCTTAAGAAGAGTTTTCCAGGTAACGAGCTCGGTGCCAGAACGGATTAAACTCGTTAATAGAGGTTCCACTGTATATACACACACTGTATATACACATGTACATATGTGTTGCCCATAGCGAACCACTAAGCTAGTATGGTGAGCAAAATAAGAGTTATTGCCACACAGTGAGGCTACCTCAATTCTCTCCCTCCTCCCTCCTTCACCAAAATTCCTCCTTCCTACTCACAATGCTAATTATAACCACAATCCTGGTCACTAATACCTGTAAATGAATAATTGATCACAAGTTTATTTTGAAAAGGAACCTAAAAAGTTGTTTGAAGATTCCTAGACGGACGAAATAATGCTGTGGTTAGCACTGTGAACATCGTGAACAGCATTGAATCACTGATATTTGAACATTGTACCCAGTCATTATCACACTCGGGCTCTTCTATAATACTATCATGGCTAAATAAAACAGATTATATATATATTTTGACAATATTAGGCAATGCTGTTGTCACATGCTGAACAGCAGTGCTGTGCGCTCATGCTGCGAGCGCCAGCCTTGGTTGCTCACTCACTACTGAGGCTCTGACACCAGGCAATGTTGACCATGACTTTTTTTAAAGATGGCATCTATTTACAAGAGCCCTGAGGAAGCTGATGTGAACCCCACGTAGCCGCGAGAGTTTTGAATGGAAAGTGAAAAATAAAAACACCCGGAGGCGCGACGCGCACCCGAAGCCTGGGCCTGCAGGCGCGTTGCGCAGTTAAAGGATTAATAATTCTCTCATATGACATGTTGGATCACACAAGTGGACTACACAAGTGGACCATACATGTGGACCATAAGTGGTCCACAAGCTAACGATTTTGGGACAGAGTTCACAGAGTGGTGGAAAACTTTCTCATTCTATCACAGATTACAATTAGAGAACCATATTAACCAAACACCAGCCAGAATGGTCCACACAACGAGTAAAGTATATTAACCAAACACCAGCCAGAGTGGTCCACACAAGTGAATGACTGAGTTTCCATGATTTTCGTTCACTGATTTGTGGCACACGTATCTTTGTACATTAATTTAAAGGCTGAAGCGTAATTGCCTAGCTACATGTGGTAAAATCTCCTTATAGACATTTTCTGTGATGAAACAAGATGAGTGAGGGTGGACAGATAAGAGAATACTGTACTGTAAACCTCACTTTACAGTGAGGTTTCACTCACTTTCGTCTGTGTCTTCATAGTTTAGTAACCCATGACTGAAAGTTTCATATTAATAAATAATTTCTAAAACCAGTGTTTTAATAGTTTTTTATTATCCTAATTAAACTAAACTAAATAAAACCAAGAATATACTGTAATATGATAGACATCTGTTATTTGAGAAATTACTGTACAGTTATTAGAACAACTCCAGCGTGAGTGAGTGGACCGGTCTAATCCTTGTACACACAGCACCATGCGCGTTTCCTTCGATTTCGTCGCCACAGTTCAGTGACTACGGCCCGAAATAATAACATTAATAAATCAGTTCTAAAATAAATTTTTTATATCTCTTATTATCCTCCCTCGCTTATTATCCCTCCCTCTCTCCATCACTCCCTCCCTCCCTCTCCCTCCCTCCATCCCTCCCTCCCTCCATCCCTCCCTCCCTCTCTCCATCCCTCCCTCCCTTCCTCCCTCCCTCTCTCCCTCCGTCCCTCTCCAGCCCTCCCTCTCTCCATCCCTCCCCCCCTCCCTCTCTCCATCCCTCACTCTCTCCATCCCTCCCTCCCTCTCTATCCCTCCCTCCCTCTCTCCATCCCTCCCTCGCTCTCTCCATTCCTCTCACCCTCCCTATCTCCATCCCTCCCTCTCTCCATCCCTCCCTCTCTCCATCCCTCCCTCCCTCTCTCTCTCTCCATCCTTCCTTCTCTCCCTCCCTCCCTCTCTCCCCCCATCCAGAATATAAGAAACAGTAAAGTTAACTGGGTCAAGTGAGTTAGGCTTATCGATGAGCCGGTCCCTTCATCACCACGGACACACCTCCCTCACCCCCCCACCCCTACAGCCCATACACACACACACACTGCTCAACTCAACACCCATACCTCCATCGCTCCCTCCATCCATTAATCCCTCCATCTCTCCCTCAAATCATCCATCCATTAATCCCTCAATCCATCCTTCTATCCCTCCCTCCATCCTTCCATCAATCCACCCATCAATCCATCTCCATCCTCTCCTTCCCTGCCTCCCTCCCAAGCTCTGCCTGCCTGCCTCCCTCTGTGCCTGTCTCCTTCCATGCTTGCCTCCCTCCCAGCCTCTTCCTGCCTCCCTCCCTCCCAAGCTCTGCCTGCCTGCCTGCCTGCCTGCCTGCCTGCCTGCCTGCCTCCCTGCCTGCCTGCCTCCCTCCCAAGCTCTGCCTCCCTCCCAAGCTCTGCCTCCCTCCCAAGCTCTGCCTGCCTGCCTCCCTCCCTGCCTACATATCAGCCTCTCCCTGCCTGCTTGCCTCCCTCCCTGCCTCCCTCCCTAGCTCTGCCTGCCTGCCTGCCTGCCTGCCTGCCTGCCTGCCTGCCTCCCTGCCTCTTCCTGCCTGCCTGCCTACATTTCAGCCTCTCCATCCCTGCCTACCTCCCAGCCTCTTCCTGCCTGCCTGCCTACATTTCAGCCTCTTCATCCCTGCCTACCTGCCCATCCACCCACCAGTCAGCCATCACTGACACAATGAGTGCATTTGGAGCCGACATGGTGCACGGATGTTCCTTGATTGTGCAGATATGTCCAATAAAGTCACAGAATGAACACTCCAGCCTCTCGACAAATCAAAACATAGTGTTAAAAGTAAAGTTGCAGTAATTGTAGTGTACAATAGTTTTCATAAACTGTATTGTAGTACTCAACATACAGCAGAACTACTCAACACAGTGTTAACGACATAATACACTACAGTATGTATTTACTGTACAGCATTCACAACTCCATGAGACTTCAAGATAGATATAACTCCAACAATAAGGTAAATAACAAATGTAACACAGTATTTGTTAGTAGAGTAATAATATATAGGTACAGTATATAATATGATAACGCATTTTTATCGTTAACAAGAAAAAAAAAAGACACTGATGCAAACGCCTCCTGAAGGTCACCTCTTGCAGCGAATCCAACGCTCCAACGAACTGGGGTTGGTCCCATATAGTATGTTGAATCGAGGTTGTACTGTATAAGTGGAACTATAGCCACACCAGGCAAGGAAAACAAAAACAAAAGAAAAACCGCACTAAAAGTACAATGTCCCCAGAGGAAACAGAAACCGGCCGCCACATAGGTAGGTAGGCAGCACAACATTTTGACGTCCCCAACCAGCACAATACCACTCTCTACCCAAGGCCAAACAAGGGCCACGAAACTCCAGCTGGTCCCAAGTAATGAGTTGGTTGTAATGAAACGCCATTTTCTGGGCGAGACAAGAAGGCTTCCCTGTGCTATTCAGGCTGATATGGATATACAGTGACACCTCGGTTTACGAATATCCCTCTTTACGAACTTTTAGGGTTACGTGCCTAATTTCTTCGTAAAATCCGAATCCGGTTACGAACTTTGCCTCGGGAAACGAAGTCTGTTGATACGCGTTTGGCCGACCTAGCACGTGGTGGTACGGCAACCGTGCCTTAGTTTACCAGTGCCTCCTGCCTAGTGGCAATCGCGCCTGAATTCTCTGAAAACAATTTCATTTTTTTTTGGATTTTTAGGTATTTGAACATAAACGTTATTATTATATATCTTGCCATAGGTCCCAAGATAGCCAGTGGAAAGGTTCAATCCTTAAAATGTGGTCTGACTGTGTTTCAGAACTAGACTTTGAGGGGTTTGAGCCTGGATCTGAAGTGTGTATTGTCGAGGAAATTGTTACTCTGGGCCGGAAATTGGGCTTGGAGTTGGATGGTGCTGATATGGAGGAGTTAGTGGAATAACACAGTGAAGAACTGACCACCGAAGAACTCCTAGCCCTTCGCAAGAAGCAGCAACAAAAGGCAGCTGAGGAAATGTTTACAGGGGAGGAGAAGGCAGTATGGAATGCCCCTTCCCCAACAATTAGGATGTGGTGTAGACTGTGGGAAGAAATGCAAACTTTTGTCGAAACGACTCACCCAGAGCAAGCTGTAGTAGGCCGTTGCATCAACCTTTTTAATGACACTGTGATACCTCACTACAGACAAGTCAAAAATCAAATCAAAATCAAAATGTTTATTCATGGAAAAAGTACATACAAACAAGATGAGTTACAAACAAACAATGTTTGATTTATAGATAGAGCTAGTACATACAATACTGGTACCTAAAGCCACTAATACACAGAGCATTTTGGGCAAGGTGTGGAAAAAAAAAACACTTAGACTAAAGCTTAACCCTTAAAGTGCGCATCACGTCATATGACGTGTTGGACGTTGTTCCAGTCAACTGCGCATCACGTCATATGATGTGTTGGAGTACTACGCAAGATTTAAACGGCCCGCGGATACACGGGGTTCACCACACCTTCATCAGGGCTCTTGTAAACAGACGCCATTTTAAAAAAAAAATCATGGGCCAAACTCCCGGGTGTTATTGGCCTCAGTATTGAGTGAGCAACCAAGCCTGACGCACGCAACATGAGATAACAGCACTGCTGTTCAGCTTGTGACCACAGCATCGCCTAAAAATGCCAAAATATACTTGTTCATGCTATTATGTAGCGATGATATTATTACAGAAGACCCCTGACTGTGATAAAACTGACCAGGGTTCTGATAATAGCAGGATTGTGGTGATATTTAGCGTTGTGCTCCATGGAGGGAGGAGTAATGCTGCGGGAGGGTGGATGGTGGCGATGTCTTCTGACTGTGTGTGGCCACCTTTTATTGACTGCACTCACCATACTAGCTTAGTGGTTCGCTATGGTGAACACAAATGTAGATACTTATATATAACGTGTGTATAGAGGGTATAAACAGCAAGAGAAGGTTTGGAGCCGCCATTTTGGTGAGGGCGGTGGCGTCGTCTGCACGACGCCACCGTGCAGACGACGGTGTTGTTTACTGGTTACCACGATGGTCTTTGGGCACCATACCAGTTTATTTGTACAAGTATGGTGAATAAAACAGGTAGATATTTAAATATAATGTGTGTGTATATAGCGTAATAACACCACACAGTATTGTTGGAGGAGAAATATTAGTGCGTCTGGCCTTGAGGGCGGCAGCCATCAGCTGACTGTGTGAGGTCAGCTGATATATGCAGAGTATATAAAGACAGCAACGAACTCTGAACACAACCCAGGGACTGAGAATTTAGAGAGTCAAAGTAGCAATGTAGACGGGTATAGTGTCGAGGTACACAAAAATGAAGGCAATAGTGTAGAGCACACTGGTGATATGAATAAGGAGAGAAAAAATGAGACGAATGAGAACACAAATGAGAAAGACGAAAGCAACAAGGAGAAAGATAAGGGCAATACCGAGAATGAATGCAGAAACGAGAAAGTTGGAACAAAAAACACAGAGGTAGCCAAGTCGTGCACGGGTACAAACAAGAATAATACAATCACAAATGAAAATATTTGCTGGTATTATGCAAAAGGACAGTGTAGATATGGGCCCAGAGGCACGGAATGCTCATTCATGCACCCACGGAAATGCCGAAACTGGTTAGGGAAAGGCAGATGTCGTTTTGATACAGAGTGTAGATATTTTCACCCTAAGCTATGCACACTCTCAGTCAATGAGAGGAAATGCTACGATCTTCACTGCCCCGATTTCCACGTCAGAGGTACACAGCGCCATATAAGAGAAGAAGTCCAACATAATAGCCCTGAAAATTTTTTAGAGGCAGGTACAAACAGAGGTAGAAACAGACAGGCAGAAACATGGCAGGAGTACGGATGGAGAGGGGGAAATGCCCAAGACTGGACTACAGTTCGGCATCAAGCCCACACATACTACACCCCCCAACTACACAGAGACTACCACACTCCCCAGTATCACTTCCAAAACTGGACAAACCATTGCCACAACAACACACCCTGGGTCAGGGTAGAGAGGAGGGAGAACTACCAAAACCTTCCAGAAGTTACACACAACATGGACAATCATTCATATTTGCAAACATTCAAGGTTTAAAGCCAAAGTCAAGAAATAAAGTTAAGTTCATAAATGGCCTTTTATTAGAGTCAAACTTAATATTTGGGGCATTCACGGAAACTCATACAAAAGATTACATGGATGGTGAAATCTGGATTCCAAATTATAATCTATATAGATGTGATAGAAAAACTAGGTCAAATGGAGGAGTAGGTCTGTATATTAAAGAAGACCTGGTATGCACAGAACTACTAAATTCAACTAATGAGGTGGTAGAGGTACTTGGAATGAAGGTAGAGAAACTAAACTTAATTATTATTCTAATATATAAACCGCCAGATACAACGATTGAGGAATTCACAGAGCAGATGCACAAAATAGAGAACATACTTGACAACCTAGCAAACCCAGCTCCAGATATTATCTTTCTTGGAGATTTCAATTTACCGAGTCTAAGATGGAGAACGGCAAACACAAATATCATAGCAGGGAATGACCCGGGAAATAACCAACCACAGGTTAGAGAACTTTTGAGATTCTGTGACAAATTCTCGCTCAATCAACAGATTACAGAACCAACTAGGAACGAAAACACACTAGACTTGTTATTCACAAACAATGATGAACTAATCAGGGATATCACAATCTCAGATACTTCATACTCAGACCATAAGCTCATTGAAGTGCGAACTAGCATAAATAACGGTAGTAGGTCTAAGAGACCAAACAAGCGAGAAGGAATATTCAATCAATTCAATTTCAACAATAAGAGGATTGACTGGGAAAAAATAAATGTAGACCTTGCAACCATTCAATGGGAGATGGTCTTAAGCGACAAAACTCCCACACAGGGAATAGCTCAACTGACAGCTGAAGCTTACAAGGTCTGCTTGAAGCACGTGCCTGTGAGGAGGGGCAGAAAGAGGACCACTCTAGAAAGAGAACGGAGACGACTGTACAGGAGAAGGAAAAAAATAACGGAAATGCTTCGGCAGACACAACTATCACAAGCAAGGAAAACAAGCCTAAGCAGGGAGATTGAGGAAATAGAACAAACGTTGAAGCGATCATATGAGTCTGAGGAAATGGAATTGGAACAGAAAGCTATACAAGAGATAAGGAAAAATCCGAAATATTTTTTCACATACGCAAAATCAAAATCCAAAACCTCGACCAGTATTGGACCGTTAATTACAAATGAAGGTACGTACACAGAGGACAACAAAGAGATTAGTGAAATTCTAAGAAGCCAGTATGAGGCTATGTTTAGCACACCAATAAACAACATGAAAGTTGATGACCCAGACAGCTTCTTTATGAATGACATTCAAGCTGCAGATAATATAACGGATATTACCACAAACTCGGAAGACTTTGAAAGAGAAATTGATAATATGCCTATGCACTCAGCTCCTGGGCCTGACTCATGGAATTCAATATTCATAAAGAAATGTAAAGTACCAGTAGCGAGAGCACTCAGCGTAATATGGAGAAAGAGCCTGGATACAGGGGAGATACCAGCAGCACTTAAATCTGCAGATATAGCTCCGTTGCACAAGGGGGGGAGTAAAGCCTTGGCAAAAAATTATAGGCCAGTTGCACTAACATCACACATAATAAAAGTGTTTGAAAGAGTGATTAGGAATCAAATTTCTAGTTTTATGGAAAACAATGAATTGCACAATCCAGGACAACATGGATTTAGAGCGGGAAGATCCTGTCTGTCACAGTTACTCAACCACTATGACAAAATCACAGAAGCCCTAGAAGAAAAGCAAAATGCAGATGTTGTATACACAGACTTTGCAAAGGTGTTCGACAAATGTGACCATGGGGTGATAGCTCACAAAATGAGGTCAATGGGAATAACTGGAAAAGTAGGACGCTGGATACTCAATTTCCTGTCGAACAGAACACAAAGCGTAACAGTCAATCAGATAAAATCGAGTCCAAGCGATGTTAAAAGCTCTGTACCTCAAGGTACAGTCCTTGCACCGCTACTGTTCCTTATTCTCATATCTGATATAGACAAAAATACACGCCACAGCTTCGTGTCGTCCTTTGCAGATGACACAAAAATCAGCATGAAAATTACTTCTGCTGAAGACATTGAAAAACTACAAGCAGATGTCAACAAAGTTTTTGATTGGGCAGCAGAAAATAACATGATGTTTAACAGTGATAAATTTCAGGTACTCAGGTACGGCAAAAATGAGGATCTGAAACATAATACAGGGTACAAAACACAATCGAATCTTCCCATAGTAGAAAAACAGCATGTCAAGGATTTGGGAATAATGATGTCCGACGATCTAACGTTTAGGGAGCATAACCAAGCAAATATCGCGTCAGCCAGAAAAATGATCGGATGGATTACGAGAACTTTCAAATCCAGGGATCCCATCACAATGGTTGTACTCTTCAAGTCACTTGTGCTGTCCCGTCTCGAGTACTGCTCAGTACTCACTTCCCCCTTCAGAGCAGGAGAGATTGCTGAAATAGAGGGAATACAGAGAACATATACGGCACGCATAGACGAGATAAAACACCTAAACTATTGGGATCGTCTCAAAGCTCTCCAAATGTACTCTCTAGAAAGGAGACGAGAGAGATACCAAATAATATACACATGGAAAATACTGGAGGGTCAGGTCCCAAATCTACACAGTAAAATAACAACGTACTGGAGTGAACGATATGGAAGAAAATGCAAGATTGAACCAGTGAAGAGCAGAGGTGCCATAGGCACAATCAGAGAGCACTGTATAAACATCAGGGGTCCGCGGTTGTTCAACGTCCTCCCAGCGAGCATAAGAAATATTGCCGGAACAACCGTGGACATCTTCAAGAGAAAACTGGACGGTTTTCTAAGAGAAGTTCCGGATCAGCCGGGCTGTGGTGGGTACGTGGCCCTGCGGGCCGCTCCAAGCAACAGCCTGGTGGTCCAAACTCTCACAAGTCGAGCCTGGCCTCGGGCCGGGCTTGGGGAGTAGAAGAACTCCCAGAACCCCATCAACCAGGTATCAACCAGGTATCAACCAGGTCCTACGTCTTTGTGCCTTTACTCACCATACAAGCTTAGATGTACAGTTATGGTGAACAAAACATGTAGATACTTATATATAACGTCTGTATATAGTGAATTATAGCAAAAACATTATTGTGGGAGGAGAATGTGGGTGAGTCAGATGACTGGAGGGAGGGCGGGAGTGGCTGGCTGGTACACGGCGGTCACTCCTCGTTACTTTTGACTCGTAATAGCTACTTAGTGGTTCGTTACAGTGAACAAAACATGCAGATACTTATATATAACCTGTGCTTAGAGTGCAATAACCGACAAAGTATTTGTTCACTGACTGATGAACATAATTGAATCAACAATATGCACACCATATTTTTGAGTACAGCGATGATTCACTAATTTTATTATATAAATATATCAAACTACACACTATTGAATAATATTACAGCAAAAAAACTATGAAAAATCAATCAGAGACATTGAAATAATTAGGTAATTATCTCTGTGGCAACTCCGGCCTGACAGCTGGCGAGCAACAGACCACCTGGGACACATGCTGAGTCAGCGCCTATAATTTGCCAGACTTCCCCGCCCTATAGAGGGCAATATATATCACTTACGATTTTTTTATTATTTTTCCCGTGATCAGTGAACACAAATTAACAGGTTAGGAAGAAAAAATTATTATTTTTTTTTCAAAATGACATGCGCCTGTGGGGATGACAGGATATTAAACCCCGAGCATGTTAACCCTTAACATGCTCGGGGTCTAATATCCTGCTATCCACACAGGCGCATGTCATTTTGAAAAAAAAAAAAATTTTTTTTTTTTGCTAATCTGTTAAGTTCTGTTCACTGATCACGGGAAAAATAAAAAAAAATTCTATTGTACTTACTTTTGTTGCAATAGAGCCGAGAAGCTCGGTGATGACGTCACAATCTGCATGTTCGCTCATGCAGTACACGCCCGGGAGATGTTGCGCGCGGTCCTCAAACAGCCAGAGTTGCCACAAATATATTTTCGCGCTATTTATTTACAATGTCTAAGCGCATTTTATCTAATTTTTTTTCACTAATTGTGTTTCAAATACTGTTTGAACATATTTTGTATCAATAATTGTTGCATATTTGAGTATACACAGGCGCACACAAATGTTTTCAATTACGGCAATATAATATGTCATTACAGTCTATTATATTGTATGTTCTGCTTATATTTGTATATATTTACACTCACGCACACGCTATCTGCTTATATGTATACATATTTACACACTCGCACACGCTATACACACTTTGAAGCACACTTAGAAGATTTCTAGACTGTGGTAGTCATTGAAGCAGTCGACAGCACATAATGGGATACCACACGTTTCACACCATGTTTGCACAAGCTTCCGTTTCTTGTCTCTACGTGTCGTTGTTTTACACACCAAGCAATCACGTTGGGCTATTGCACGCTTCACACCAGGTGGCAAATACTTAAGTTTGTGTGCTAGGAAGCCTTCAGTGTGAGCGAGGCGTGGAGTACCAGCATGCTGCAACAGTGGGTTTATGATGGGCCGCTGAATACCTGGGACATCTTTTGCAAACTTTCCTAATAACTGTATTGCAGCATCAAATACAAAGTCACGGAAAGTGGGCTTACGTCCAGTTCTCACAAGGTACATGTTGAAACAGTTCAGCATGCTCATGTCCACAAGATGGAAGAACACTTTTTTCGTCCACCTACATGTCTTCCGCACACACTCTGCAGTGCCAATCATCATGTCTGATTTATCAATCAACCGCATGTTGATATTATAGTCTAAAACACAGTCTGGCTTATATAGTGGTGCGTTTGTTTTATGGCTCACTTTCCCACTGTTCACCATTGTTCCATCATGAATTGTTGTCAACAAGTTCACCTCTCTTTTGTCTTTCCACCAAACTGACAGAATGTTATCACTTTTCCTTCTCTGACACTCACCAACTGCAATGCCGTTGTCAAACACAGGCATTTCCCTTCGTTGTGGCTTTACTGTACCAACCAATCCGGTTCTATTTTCTAGCAAGAACCGAGCTAGCAAGGGACTTGTATAGTAATTATCTGTGTATAAAATGTGTCCCTTGTTCATCCACGGAGCCATGATGGTCTTCACTACACTCCCTGAGAATCCATGTTCGTCGTTACCGGGAATGTCTACATCACTAGCCGAGTACAGAATCATGTGTAACACGTATCCTGTCTCACAATCACAAAGAACAAAAAATTTCAGGCCAAATCGGTTTCGTTTTGAGGGAATGTACTGTTTGAATGGAACACGTCCCTTGAAAAGTATGAGAGATTCATCAACCACCAGCTTCTGTGCTGGTACGTAAAAATCTCTGAATTTTCCAATAACATCGTTCATGTAGTGCCTCACTCGCCACAGTCTATCATCAGGTGTTCGGTCCTGAACACTTCCAAAATGTAGACACCTGAGGAGTATCTGAAACCTGTCTCGTGACATATATTTCCCGAATAAAGGTGTTGGTATTGTCTTGTCCTTGCTCCAATAGTCATTTATTGCATGTTTGTGACAGTGCTTCATCAACAAACAGTGCCAAAAACACATACATTTCCGCAACTGTGGTATTTTTCCAACGCTGCAGTCGTGAAAATTCTGTGATTTCCCTCTCAATCAGGTAAGCAGCATGCAGGTTCGTTTGGTGTACAATGTATTCCATGAGTGGTTCATCATAGAATGCTGTAAAATATTCCATCTCAGCCATGTCCTCACCTTGATTAGGGAAAAGGTTTGTAATCCCTACATCTTTATCGTCAAAGTGAGGAATATTAGGAATAAAATCGTCACCATCACTCCACTCAAGTACACCAGGCGTCCTGCGAGATGCAGAGGAAAGACGGCGAGGAAGCGATGCATACCGGCGACCAGAAGCTGAATACCGTCTGCGAGAAGCACGGCGGCTACGTGCACGTGAGGTGGGTGCACGTGAACACGAGGGTCTTGGTCCCTCATGTGGTGCCATGCGGTGGCGCTTGGCCGGGCGAGATGCTGCTGACGCGACAATTTCTCGCCCAGTTACACCACTGGTACCAGCCACAGGCTTAATAAAACTTTGATCTGAGTCACTAAACCCAGAAAAGGAGTCACCTCCCTCTGACTCGTCACCCTCAAACAGAAAATATCCACAGGAACTGTGAGGTCGTGGTAGAATTGGGGTAGAAAATGGGCGAGGAGGCATGGGAGAGCGTATAGGCCTCGCCATGGCATGGCGGTCATTCTCACTTTCACTGCTGCTGCTACTATCACCCGACAACTGTGTATAATCCTCATCGTTGTCTGAATCGTCAAACACACTTTCTTCACCTTCAGAGAATAATTCGTGGGCTATTTGCTCTGGGGTGAGGGACTGAGTGGTGCGTGCCCGTGAGGCGTTTGACCGTGCGCTCGCCATGGTGACTCTCGCTAAACTGAGGCCTCCCATGCCATCGAATCGTGAGCTGGATTTTTTTTCAAAATGGCCGCTGTTTACTAGAGCCCCTGGGCAGCGTATGGGACCCCCAGCTACACCGCGGGCCATTCAAATCGTGCGCGGTACCCATACACTTCATATGAAGTGAAGCGCAGTTGACTGGTAAAACGATTTACACTTCATATGAAGTGATGCGCACCTTAAGGGTTAAGGGTTAATCCTTAAGGTCAGGATTGGCATTACTGTTCAGAGTTTTAAATATATAGAGTACACATGAGAGGATGTGCAGTGACTTAATATCTAACATATTTAAAGACTTTAGTAAGAGTACCAAGTGCTGTCTGGGGCCAGAGTTTGATATTGTTCTAATAGCAGTTTTGTGTTGAGTAATTAGTGGACGTAGATGAACGTAGAACAAAGTGTTACGACAAAGAGAAAAACAATCCTCTATGGATAGGTTTTTAGTGAGAAAATCAAGCAGTGAGCCACAGGCAGGTCCTAGTGGTATGCAGGCAAAACACGCCAGAGAGTGTACCGCAAAGAAGTCATTACTGCCCGATGTTATAATGGAAGAAGACTTCCCTTCCAAACACTAACACCTCTCCCTCCTCTCCCCCGCCCCCTCCTCACCGTCTTCCATACGCAAACAAGAGTCATCAATAAAGATAAGGAAAAACTTATACATACGTTAGTACTGAAGATTTTGGTGAATTAGCTATAAAATTTACTTTGAAGTAAATTTTTTGGGGAGTGTGGAACAGATTAATTAAATTTACATTATTTCTTATGGGAAAATTTGCTTTGGTTTACGAATTTTCAGCTTATGAATCGTCTCTGGGAATGGATTAAATTCGTAAGCTGAGGTACCGCTGTATTAGACTTTGGCATGAGTCGGTGTGAATGGAGTTCTATGCCTACCAGGTACCACGAGCCAGAATCTGACCCCCACAGAGAGGCACGAGGAGCAATAGCCTACAGAAACCCCTTGTGAGGTTGGAAGAATTATGTCTTCCATCGACTGGGTTAGGCACCCAGAAAGGTAAGCGCCCCAAAACAAACCCTTATTCTGGTTAAGAAATTGCTACAGAAAGCCGAAATAGTGGACAGAACTCCTCAACCAAAAATGAGCATGACGTCACCACATCGCCGCGTAGCTTGTCTGCACAGCTTCCCCTCCCTGGAAGGGGGAAGGGGAGCCCCAGATACTCACACCTCAGTTCTGAGGCTGGATGTCAAAAACATGCAAAAAAAATTGCCGACCGGAGGAAGGGAGAGTTGCCGAGGAGCCTCCAGATCACACCCAGATAATGGTGTTTCATTACATTCAATGCTGGTTTTCTAGGGGAATGCCCTTCGGCTCCTCGGAGATACTTACCCAAAGACAAATATAAAAATGGACTTACCCGGGAGGTGGTCGGCACTCACTCCTCAACCCGAAGTCAAGACAACACGCTGCAACCGCTGATACAAAGCGACACAGGCCCGACTAGGCCCAGGAACATTGACCAGGTAGCGCACAGCCAGGACCCTGTTCGACCACCAAGAATCCTGCGCCCGAATATCAGCCTAAGACATGGTACCGAAGACGGCAGCAAGCACAGCAAACTTATGTATATCGTGGGCACGGGGATAGACTGCATGCTGGCTGGACCAAATAACCCTGCGGACAACCTGGGAGACCTGAACCCTGGAACAAGGAAGAAGGGGAAACCAAATCAACCCAATAGGGCATCCCCGGACACAGAAGCCGTGGGGCACAGATAATGGCAGAGAGCCGCAACTGGACACAAAACATGACGCACCCCCCCCAGCCTAACCAACCAAGCATCAACAACCCAAGGACTGCTCCAGAAAGCAGCAGTCCTATTCTTTGCCATAAAAGGAGATGGCTGCAACTGATCAAACCTACTACCAGGACCATACAGGCAGAAACCCCTGCGCCGGAGGAGAGCATGAAGCTAACTGACCCGACCCACAGAGGCCAATTCCAACAGGAAAAAAGAGCCTTAGAGAAACAATCCTTAACCCAAGAGGCCACAACAAACCGAGGAGGAGAGAGAAAGGAGAGCACCCGATCCAAAGACCAGGATAACTCAGGTAGCGAGTGAACAGGCCAGAGGTGAAAAAATGCACGAGACAGCTTGCCAAACTGTGGAGAAGTTAAATCAACCCTGAATGCAAGCTGTAGTGGCTCTGCCAGTGCCAAACGATAAGAGACGACAGTATTAGGTCTAAGATGATGGTCCTGAAACAACCACGAAAAAAAGGACAACACCACAGCATCAGAAATCAAAGTAAACCTACGAAGGGATAAGAAAAACTGAAAGGACCGCCAGGAAACTTCATACTGACGCCGAGACAAAGCACACACGTGGGACACCATCAAAGAAGCCACCTGCTCTCCATACAAATGGTGATAGACTCGAGTAAAAAATACCAGACGCAAAGACTCGAGGGGAAGATCGAACCAGCCATGTAGCGGACTGGCGCGATCTCCTGAAATAGGCGAAGCGGCAGGAAGACCCCCAGGTTTGGACACAGAGCAAGCAGCACTCGAAACCAAGGCTGGGCCAGCCACCAAGGGGCCCAAGAGGACTACTCTCCACTGGTAAGTCTCCTAGTGAGCCAGGGCCTGGAGCAACAGCGGAACAGTGGGGAAGAGGTAAAGGTAACCCCACCTCGACCAGTCTGCCAAAAGGCATCGACCCCGACTGCCTCGTAGTCAGGGAAGGGAGCCACGTATACGGGAGATGCCTCGACCACGCCGATGCAAAGAACTCCACTTCCAGAGGCCTGAATGTCTGGCAGAGCCAACTGAATGAGTTGGCGTCAACTGTCCATTCCATGGACAGGGGAATGAACCAGGACAGGCCATCTGCCAGGATGTTGAACACCCCCTGAAAGTGAACTGCCAAGAGAGCCAAACCCGAGAACTCAGCAGATGAGTCACTCGAAGCGACCAGCCCCAAAGCGCCAAGGATCGCAAGGAAACCCCCTCGGTTCAGGCAATGAACCACCAGGGAACAGTCCGAATGGAGCCCGATTGTCAATCCGCAAGCGACCCCATTCCTCCGGAGCAACACCCACACAGCCTCAAACTCCCGCACCGTGCTGTGAGCCCAACAGAAGGACAGACCCCACCGACCCAGGCCCGCCTGGTGAGCACTGGTCACAAAGTCCCAGCCAAGAAACGACGCATCCATGATGTAAGGTACGGGATTGCAAGTCGTATCCTAGAGTATCGCTAACAACACCCGCTCTTACTTTCTTATAAATAATGGAAGTGCAGAGATCTATATAGCAATAATCACCAGTTCTAACTACATGGGACAAGAAATACACCTTGGGGTACAATTTTACAATAGAGTTTATATTTAAAAAATACCAATGTCCTCACACTGATTAGAACAGAGGGAGGAGGGGGGTACTAGGATCCACCACATGATTGATACAGACAAAAAGGGGGGAGGAGGTTCCTTTAACCAACACACACCTCAGGGGAACCACTGGCACAAGGGAACACACACAACGGTTTAGGCCTCTTTGTAGAGGCCTTAAGGTCATTACTCCATTCCACTCCTCTTGGGTCACTACAAGGGCCATGGGTTTTAACAATACACTACTCTAACCACAATACACAAATGGATTACAAAGTAAATGTGGATAACCCCCTGTGACACACAGCTGAGCACATGTACGTATCTTACACGGCAGTTTACAGGACCTCATCTGGGTAAACCCATGCGTGCTTTGGCCGGTTGGGTCATGCTACCACAAAATTGTTTACCGTTTAAGACTTGCCACAATAGTTTATAAGACATTGTTTTATGACATTTCTTTGCCTAACTCCCAGGCCCTTTTTTGTATCAGTGAACAATTCTGTCAGTAAACAACCTTAAGTTTGAGGAAATTTTCTTTGACTAACTGTAGTTCAGGTATTTACCATTGTCGGTTGGGAGTTAGACAAGATTTATTTGTGTGTATAGGCACCTATTCCTATGCTAGTGGCAGCTCATGTAGTGTCTAGCTTTTACCACATTATTTATTTATTTTATTTATATATATATATATATATATATATATATATATATATATATATATATATATATATATATATATATATATATATATTTTTCAGTCTAGGGAGTATTTTACTTAGGCTACAACTGTGGCCAATTGCACTGTCTATTTTGAGGTTATTTTGCTAGTAGACGTCACTAATTCTTGGGCTCTTATGTTGTTTTTAGATTTTTTTTTTTTTTTTGAGACTATATACAAGAGTGTTACATTCTAGTACAGCCACTAGTACGCGTAACGTTTTCGGGCAGGTCCCCTGGAATACGATCCCCTGCCGCGAAGAATCGTTTTTTTCATCCAAGTACACATTTTACTGTTGTGATAAACAGAGGCTACAGTTAAGGAATTGCTCCCAGTAAATCCTCCCGGCCAGGATACGAACCCATGACATAGCGCTCGCGGGAACACCAGACGAGTGTCTTACCACTACACCACGGAGACTAAATTTAATTTATTTATATACAATGTGTGACCACTGTGAAGTGGTGGCCAAATTTACTTATTTCAGGTGCCTTGTGATAACCATGTGCTTATATTTGAATGTGTGACATTCTTAAAGTTTATGTGTAGCCAGGGGGGAATGTAAAGTTGTATTGAATGCTAGGATATCTACAGGTTTATTGTTGACAGCCACCTGCAAGGTAAAGTTTTGGTGTCATGCTCTTTTGTTCATCCAGCCAGGGCAAGTTAAGTCAGTGTGTAATTCCCACTTGTGTTTGGTTTCAAAGGTCTGAGTGCCCTTCCCCCCCCCTCCCCACCATCCTCTTTTTGTTTACCATGGCTACCCCTGCTACCCTGAACCCCAGAGCAGACTTTTCAGGTTTTGTCTCAATTGACATGAGTGGAGACACGTCGGGTACTCCCCTGGAGTATACTAGTGATAAGAGCGAATTTGTCAGTGATAACCCTTAGCCTGAGTGATGGGGGTGAAAGACATAGGTTATCTACCCCTAGGAAGGTTAGCCATGTAGGGCAAAGCAGTGCAGGACCTGCACACCAGGGGGCCACCACGAAGATGTCAACATAAATCAAGCCCAGACAAGTGTCCAGACATCGGGGGACCTTACCCACTAAGGAGGATAGAGTACCCTGCCATCACTGCAAGGCAAGTAATATACCAGCAAAAGTCCCTTGTAATACAAACCCTTCCATGGTACCGTGTGGTAACCCTTATGGGCTACAGTTCATAACCCACCCAGATGTTCCTAGGTTACACACAGGAGAACTACCCAGGAACCCACTAGCCCGAAACAGAGATATTGAGGACTGGTTGATTGATGCACAAATTGCTCTCGGTACAGTGACAAGTGAGGAACTAAAAATTAAATTTGCCCAAAAGGCTCTCCTTGACCACAGACCTTGAGGTGTGTGAACTCAACAAGAGATTCCAGGCGGTCTTCACAATAAAACAAGGAGAAGCCCCTGCACTAAATGAGGCGGAGGCAAAGCAAGCAACCTTGGAGGAATTTGACCTCTCCAGTGATGAGGTCAAAAGGTGTCTGTTGGAGCTGGATGTGACAAAGGCTGTTGGGCCTGACAGAATCTCACCATGGATACTAAAGGAAGGTGCAGAAGCACTAAGTGTGCCACTCTCTATGGTGTATAACAGGTCACTGGAAACAGGAGACCTACCAGAAAGTTGGAAGACAGCTAACATAGTCCCAATATACAAGAAGGGTGACAGGAAAGAGGCACTGAACTACAGGCCTGTTTCCCTAACTTGTATACCATGCAAGGTGATGGAGAAGATTGTGAGGAAAAAGCTCATAGAGCATCTGGAGGGAAATAACTTATGCACCACCAACATGCTTTAGCTTTGATGTCCATAGGGAATGGAAAGGATGGGGGAGGTAGAGGGATGGGGAGATGAAATTCAGGAAGAGGATGCGGGTGTAGAGAGAGAGGAGGTTTGAAAGTTCGGTGGCCTGTCCACCATGGGTTGACATTTTTGTATGTGTATGTGTTATGTTGGTTTGTCAGTACATTGGCTGGGGGGACTAGTGTTTGTGACCTTGTTGGTGTCCTAAAGCACTAGAGCCAATGGAGTTGGCTGAAGGAGGCTAATCTTAGCAACATCAGGGTAGTTACACTTCTGATGCCACGACAAATGGTTTTTTGGTTTTATATTTTTTGTAGGAGTTTTATTTATTTATTTTTTTTTATATATATATTTGTTTATTTACTTTTTCTTTATTCTTCATTTGGTGTAGATCGGGTCCGGGATGGGGCCACTCATCTGGGTCGTCTGGCAGGCCGCTTAGTATTTGAGGTCTTGAGAAGACCTCATCATGGATGTGTCTGATCACTTTTTGTTGGAGAGTGATTCTTCTGGTTCTGTGTGGTGGTTCGTGGATCTCGTAGTCGCTGGTGGTGTTTTCTGCTACGTAGGGATCTTCGGGGTCTGGGACATACATGTTCTTCATGCAGTACAGCTGTCTTCTGGCCAGGTAGCTGAGCCTGATGTTCATTGGCTTCATGTTTAGCGTCTCATGGATTTGGTCAGTTCTTACCCTGTCCCTCAGAGTCAGACCCTCCGCAAAGCGAAGTGCTTTGTTTTGTACTCGTTGGATCTTAAGCATGTTGGATTTGTTGGTGAGGTTCAGGGGAACGTAAGGGTATTCCAAGCTAGGCCTTATGATCATTCTGTTCAGGTGGAGCTTGATGTGGGATGGGGCTTGCTTGAAACGGAAGAGCCTCGCCAGTGAGCCCCGGGCCATCGCTGTCTTCTGGGATACGTACTGGGAGGAGTTTAGTAGCCTGTTGAAGTTGTAACCGAGCACTGTGTTGGAGTTTGAGATGGCTATGGGTTCACCCCTGATTCTTATTCCCCCCTCATTTTCGATTGAGAAGGCCATACAGCCGACAGTGGTTAATTGGATCTTTTCTGGGTTAGTGGTGATCCTCCATTTCCTTTCCCAGTTAGCTGTCCTGGCTAGTTCTACGTTTGCCTTACGGGTTACAGTTGCATGCTTGGCGCTTGGCTGCTAGGGTTAGATGTTATTACGTGTGTTACGTCGTCCGCAAATTGCACGATAATGGTGTCCCTATACTCTGGTTGGGGCAGGTCGTTTACAAAGATGTTGAAGAGAACCGGGCTCAAGCATGATCCTTGGGGGACTCCAGCTGTTGGGGTGAAGGCCGCGGCCTCTTTTGCCTTGAAGCTGGGGGTAACTTGCCTATTCTTAAGGAAATTTCTGATCAAGCCTGAGGAGGGTCCAGTTTTGCGCTGGTAAGTCTGCTAATTTGTACACAAGACCATCGTGCCACAGGCTGTCGAAGGCCTTGTGTATGTCCCTCGTCGCAATCAAAGCTACCTGTTTTTACTTGCGAATTGAGCTTACTGGCGTCGTAGATGATGTTTATTGCGTGCTGGGTTGATCTATGTGCTCGAGAGCCAACTGCTTTTCTGTGAAGAGATTGTTGTACTCCATGTAGTAGTTAAGACTGGTTTGACATGATTTTTTCAAAGCACTTGCCTATCGTGTCTAAGAGAGGAGATTGGACGGTAGTTGCCAGGTTGGTGGGGGTCTTTCTTGGGTTTGGGAATGAATATCATCACCAACATGGGTTCAGAGATGCTTAAATCGTGCCTCAAAGGTTTACTAGAATTCTATGACCAGGCAACAAAAATTAGGCAGGAAAGGGAAGGGTGGGCTGACTGTATTTTCCTGGACTGCCAGAAAGCCTTTGACACAGTACCCCATAAAACCAGCGTTGAATGTAATGAAACGCCATTTTCTGGGTGAGCCCCGGAGGCTCCCTGGAGCTTATCAGGGCTAATGTATGTTATATTAGACCGGGACATTAGCTAAGGAGTTCAGACCTACCAGGGACCAGTGCCAGAACCTGGCCCCTTCAGAGAGGTTTCAGGGAGCAATGGCCCTGGAAAACCCCTTGTGGTTGGGGTTTTCCTTATCTACCATCGACTGGGGTTAGGCACCCAGAAAGGTAGGCATAACAAAACAAACCCCACATGGTAAAACCTAAAACAAAAAACCGAACAGAGAGGTAGAAACTCCCTCTGGTAGAACAGAGAGGTAGAAACAACCCAATCACAAGATGACAGTATGAGACAGAAGAGGACACCACCTGTCACACACCAGCCAGTGTCAGACAATGTTTCTCTGTCCACAACCCAGCCACAAGACGACAGTATGAGCCAGAAGAGGACACCACCTGTCACACACCAGCCAGTGTCAGACAATGTTTCTCTGTCCACAAGCCCAGCCACAAGATGACAGTATGAGACAGGAGAGGACAGCACCAGTCAGACACCAGCCAGTGTCAGACAATGTACTCTCTCCCTCTCTAGAGGGAGTTTCTACCTCTCTGTTTGGTTTTTGTTTTAGTTTTTACCATGTGGGGTTTGTTTTGTTATGCCTACCTTTCTGGGTGCCTAACTGGAGTCGATGGTAGATAAGGAAAAACCCAACCACAAGGGAGTTTTCCAGGGCCATTGCTCCCTGAAACCAGTATGACACAGTATGAGACAGGAAGAGAACACCACCAGTCTCATACCAGACATCGCCAGACTCTGCACATCTTCCAAAATTCGAAGATAATGCAGACAGACCACTTTCCTACAGCACATGGAGTAGTAACGGCAATGGAAAAAGACAACCAGAGCTCAAACTTTCCATTACAGTCAACCTGAAAGGAGAAATAATAATAACCCCACTGAGACCAACAGACTGCAAATTACTTAGAAAAAGTAAGAGTCCTGCAAGGGAAACCTGTATGCTTGGAAAAGCGGGACCCTTCAGAAAGACGCACACAGAGTCGTGCTTTTGGGATACCCAATCGACTTTCCCCTGGATCCAGTACTAGAACACAAGCAAATCCTAAATGGTGGGGGGGGGGGGGGGGAACTGGATGGATGGATGGTGGGGGGAACTGAATGGATGGCTGATGGGGGGAACTGGATGGATGGATGGATGGTGGGGGAACTGGATGGATGGTGGGGGGGGAACTGGATGGATGGATGGATGGTGGGGGGAACTGGATGGATGGTGGGGGGGAACTGGATGGAGGGATGGATGGTGGGGGTAACCGGATGGATGGATGGTGGGGGTAACCGGATGGATAGATGGTGGGGGTAACCTGGATGGATGGTGGGGGGGAATTGGATGGATGGATGGTGAGGGGAACTGGATGGATGGATGGTGAGGGGAACTGGATGGATGGATGGATGGTGGGGGGGGGAACTGGATGGATGGATGGATGGATGGTTGGGGAGGGAACTGGATGGATGAATGGATGGTGGGGGGAAATGGTTGGATGGATAGTGGGGAAACTGGATGGATGGATGGATGGATGGTGGGGGGGGGAACTGGATGGATGGTGGGAGGGGGAACTGGATGGATGGTGGGAGGGGGAACTGGATGGATGGATGGTGGGGGAACTGGATGGATGGTGGGGGGGGGGGGAAATGGATAGATGGATGGATGGTGGGGGGAACTGGATAGATGGATGGATGGTGGAGGGAAACTGGATGGATGGATGGTGGGGGGGAACTGGATGGATGGTGGGGGAGAACTGGATGGATGGATGGATGGTGGGGGGGTACTGGATGATGGATGGATGGTGGGGGGGAACCTAGATGGATGGATGAGGGGGGAACTGGATGGATGGATGGTGGGGGAACTGGATGAATGGATGGTGGGGGGAACTGTATGGAGGGATGGACGGTGGGGGGAACTGTATGGAGGGATGGTGGGGGGAACTGTATGGAGGGATGGACGGTGGGCGGAACTGTATGGAGGGATGGTGGGGGGAACTGTATGGAGGGATGGATGGTGGGGGGGGAACTGTATGGAGGGATGGATGGTGGGGGGAACTGTATGGAGGGATGGATGGTGGGGGGAACTGTATGGAGGGATGGACGGTGGGGGGGAACTGTATGGGGGGATGGATGGTGGGGGGGGGACTGTATGGAGGGATGGATGGTGGGGGGAACTGTATGGGGGGATGGACGGTGGGGGGGGGAACTGTATGGAGGGATGGATGGTGGGGGGAACTGGATGAAGGGATGGATGGTGGGGGGAACTGTATGGAGGGATGGATGGTGGGGGGGACTGGATGGATGGTGGGGGAGGAACTGGATGGATTGATGGATGGTAGGGGGAACTGTATGGAGGGATGGATGGTGGGGGGAACTGGATGGATTGTGGGGGAGGAACTGGATGGATGGTGGGGGAGGAAGTGGATGGATGGTGGGGGGAACTGTATGGAGGGATAGATGGTGGGGGGGAACTGAAGGGAGCCGGTCGGCCGAGCGGACAGCACACTGGACTTGTGATCCTGTGGTCTCGGGTTCGATTCCTTGCGCCGGCGAGAAACAATGGGCAGAGTTTCTTTCACCCTATGCCCCTGTTACCTAGCAGTAAAATAGGTACCTGGGTGTTAGTCAGCTGTCACGGGCTGCTTCCTGGGGAGTGTAGGCCTGGTCGAGGCCCGGGCCGTGGGGGACACTAAAAGCCCCGAAATCATCTCAAGATAACCTCAAGAAGATGGTGGGGGAGGAACTGGATGGATGGTGGGGGCGGAACTGGATGGATGGCGGGGGGAACTGGATGGATGGATGGATTGGTGGGGGGAACTGGATGGATCTTGGGGGAGGAACTGGATGGATGGTGGGGGAGGAACTGGATGGATGGATGGTGGGGGGGAACTGGATGGATGGATGGTGGGGGGAACTGGATGGATGGTGGGGGGGGGGAACTGTATGGAGGGATGGATGGTGGGGGGAAACTGGATGGAGGGAAGGATGGTGGGGGGAACTGGATGGATGGTGGGGGAGGAACTGGATGGATGGTGGGGGAGGAACTGGATGGATGGTGGGGGAGGAACTGGATGGATGGTTGGGGGAGGAACTGGATGGATGGTGGGGGGAACTGTATGGAGGGATGGTGGGGGGGAACTGTATGGATGGATGGATGGTGGTGGGAACTGTATGGAGGGATGGATGGTGGGGGGGAACTGTATGGAGGGATGGATGGTGGGGGGAACTGTATGGAGGGATGGATGGTGGGGGAGGAACTGGATGGATGGTGGGGGGAGGAACTGATGGATGGTGGGGGAGGAACTGGATGGATGGTGGGGGAGGAATTGGATGGATGGATGGTGGGGGGAACTGGATGGATGGATGGTGGGGGGAACTGAATGGATGGATGGTGGGGGGAACTGGATGGATGGTGGGGGGAACTGTATGGAGGGATGGATGGTGGGGGGAACTGGATGGAGGGGATAGATGGTGGGGGGGACTGTATGGAGGGATGGATGGTTGGGGGAACTGGATGGATGGATGGATGGTGGGGGGATCTGGATGGATGGTGGGGGAGGAACTGGATGGATGGATGGTGGGGGGAACTGGATGGATGGATGGTGGGGGGAACTGGATGGATGGTGGGGGGGGAACTGTATGGAGGGATGGATGGTGGGGGGAACTGGATGGAGGGATGGATGGGGGGGGGAACTGGATGGATGGTGGGGGAGGAACTGGATGGATGGTGGGGGGAACTAGATGGATGGATGGTGGGAGGGAACTGGATGGATGGTGGGGGAGGGGAACTGTATGGAGGGATGGATAGATTGGGTGGGGGGGAACTGGATGGACGGATGGTGGGGGGAACTGGATGGAGGGATGGAATGGTGGGGGGGAACTGTATGGATGGATGGATGGTGGGGGGGAACTGTATGGAAGGGATGGATGGTAGGGGGAACTGTATGGAGGGATGGATGGTGGGGGGGAACTGTATGGAGGGAGGGATGGTGGGGGGAACTGTATGGAGGGATGGATGGTGGGGGGGAACTGTATGGAGAGATGGATGGTGGGGGGAAACTGTATGGAGGGATGGATGGTAGGGGGAACTGTATGGAGGGATTGGTGGGGGGGAACTGTATGGATGGATGGGGGGGGAACTGGATGGAGGATGGATGGTGGGGGGAACTGGATGGAGGGATGGTGGGGGGGAACTGTATGGATGGATGGTGGGGGGAACTGTATGGAGGGATTGATGGTGGGGGGAACTGGATGGAGGGATGGATGGTGGGGGGAACTGTATGGAGGGATGGTGGGGGGAACTGTATGGAGGGAGGGATTGTGGGGGGAACTGTATGGAGGGATGGTGGGGGGAACTGTATGGAGGGAGGGATGGTGGGGTGAACTGTATGGAGGGATGGATGGTGGGGGAACTGGATGGGGAGGGGAGGGATGGTGGGGGGAACTGTATGGAGGGATGGATGGTGGGGGGAACTGGTTGGAGGGATGGTTGGGGGAAACTGTATGGATGGATGGATGGTGGGGGGAACTGTATGGAGGGATGGTGGGGGGAACTGTATGGAGGGATGGTGGGGGGGAACTGTATGGATGGATGGCTGTGGGGGGAACTGTATGGAGGGATGGATGGTGGGGGGGGAACTGTAAGGAGGGATGGTGGGGGGGGGGAACTGGATGGAGGGATGGATGGTGGGGGGAACTGTATGGAGGGATGGTGGGGGGGAACTGGATGGATGGATGGTGGGGGGACTGTATGGAGGGATGGATCGTGGGGGGGAACTGGATGGATGGATGGTGGGGGACTGTATGGAGGGATGGATGGTGGGGGGGACTGTATGGAGGGATGGATGGTGGGGGGAACTGGATGGATGGATGGTGGGGGGGAACTGTATGGAGGGATGGATGGTGGGGGGGAACTGTATGGAGGGATGGTGGGGGGGAACTGTATGGAGGGATTGGTGGGGGGAACTGTATGGAGGGATGGATGGTGGGGGGAAACTGGATGGATGGTGGGGGGAACTGGATGGATGGATAGTGGGGGGAACTGTATGGAGGGATGGATGGTGGGGGGGGAACTGTATGGAGGGATCCCAGCAAACACAAATCATCTACACAACGTTCGCCTATCTCTTCCCATAGGTGTGGGAATGATTTGCATTGAGAATGGTGCAGGAGAGCCTTTGAGAAACTTTTACTCAAAAAATCCAAACACAAAGGTTTAATTATAAATTGTTTTTCTACAATTATTTTCTTCCAAATGTAAAACAAATAGTTTTACATGTTTAAATATAAAATTTATGGTGTTTTTTTGTAAAATTCATTAATAAATTGTGAATGATATATATTGGCTGAGATGAAACCTTTAAAATCCATTTAGTTATAATATGAACAGAAAAAAGTAGTTTTCCAAATTTTCTAAAATCGCTCTTTTTAACACAATTTGACTCCTTATGCATTCCACTAAACACTAATATCATGTTTAAATATATAATTTATGTATTATTCCCTAAGATAATTTATATAAATTATAAAAGTTGCTGGAAAGTGGTGAGAAAGAATCTGAAAACGTTTTGTTGTCTTATATTGGTGTGTTCTTATTAACTAGAGTGAGTAAGAGTGAGCGAGAGTGGGTAAGAGTGAGTAAGAGTGACTGAAGGTGAGTGAGGAGTGCCAGAGAGTGTGTAAGTGTGAGTAAGAGTGAGTATAAGTAAGAGTGACTGAGAGTGAGTAAGAGTGACAGAGTGAGTAAGAGTGAGAATAAGGGTGACAGAATGAGTAAGAGTGAGAGTAAAGTGATTGAGAGTAAGGGTGAGTATGAGAGTAAGAGTGATTGAGAGTTAGAGTGAGAGTAAGAGCGATTGAGAGTTAGTGAGAGTAAGAGTGATTGAGAGTAAGAGTGATTGAGAGTAAGAGTGATTGAGAGTAAGAGTGATTGGGAGTAAGAGTGATTGAGAGTAAGAGTGATTGGGAGTAAGAGTGATTGGGAGTAGGAGTTAGAGTGAGAGTAGGAGTAAGAATGAGAATAAGAGTGATTGAGAGTAAGAGTGAGTAAGAGTAAGAATGAGAGTAAGAGTGATTGAGAGTAAGAGTGATTGAGAGTAAGAGTGATTGAGAGTAAGAGTGATTGGGAGTAAGAGTGATTGGGAGTAAGAGTGAGAGTAAGAGTAAGAATGAGAATAAGAGTGATTGAGAGTAAGAGTGATTGGGAGTAAGAGTAAGAATGAGAGTAGGAGTGATTGAGAGTAGGAGTGATTGGGAGTAGGAGTGATTGGGAGTAAGAGTGATTGAGAGTAAGAGTAATTGAGAGTAAGAGTATGAGAGTAAGAGTGAGAGTGTGAGTATGAATGGGTAAGGGTGACTGAGAGTGAGTAAGAGTGACAGAGTAAGAATGACAGAGTAAGAGTGATAGAGAGTAAGAGTGACAGAGAGTAAGAGTGACAGAGAGTAAGAGTGACAGAGTAAGAGTGACAGAGAGTAAGAGTGACAGAGAGTTAGAGTGACAGAGAGTAAGAGTGACAGAGAGTAAGAGTGACAGAGAGTAAGAGTGACAGAGAGTAAGAGTGACAGAGTAAGAGTGAGTATGAGAGTGAGTAAGGATGACTGAGAGAAAGAGTGAGTAATAGTGCGTAAGAGTGATTGAGAGTTAGAGTGAGAGTAAGAGTGATTGAGAGTTAGTGAGAGTAAGAGTGATTGAGAGTAAGAGTGATTGAGAGTAAAAGTGATTGAGAGTAAGAGTGATTGAGAGTAAGAGTGATTGGGAGTAAGAGTGATTGAGAGTAAGAGTGATTGGGAGTAAGAGTGATTGGGAGTAGGAGTAAGAATGAGAATAAGAGTGATTGAGAGTAAGAGTGAGTAAGAGTAAGAATGAGAGTAAGAGTGATTGAGAGTAAGAGTGATTGAGAGTAAGAGTGATTGAGAGTAAGAGTGATTGGGAGTAAGAGTGATTGAGAGTAAGAGTGATTGGGAGTAAGAGTGATTGAGAGTAGGAGTAAGAATGAGAATAAGAGTGATTGAGAGTAAGAGTGAGTAAGAGTAAGAATGAGAGTAAGAGTGATTGAGAGTAAGAGTGATTGAGAGTAAGAGTGATTGAGAGTAAGAGTGATTGGGAGTAAGAGTGATTGGGAGTAAGAGTAAGAGTGAGAGTAGAGTAAGAATGAGAATAAGAGTGATTGAGAGTAAGAGTGATTGGGAGTAAGAGTAAGAGTAAGAATGAGAGTAGGAGTGATTGAGAGTAGGAGTGATTGGGAGTAGGAGTGATTGGGAGTAAGAGTGATTGAGAGTAAGAGTAATTGAGAGTAAGAGTATGAGAGTAAGAGTGAGAGAGTGAGTATGAATGGGTAAGGGTGACTGAGAGTAAGAATGACAGAGTAAGAGTGACAGAGAGTAAGAGTGACAGAGAGTAAGAGTGACAGAGAGTAAGAGTGACAGAGAGTAAGAGTGACAGAGTAAGAGTGACAGAGAGTAAGAGTGACAGAGACTAAGAGTGACAGAGAGTAAGAGTGACAGAGAGTAAGAGTGACAGAGAGTAAGAGTGACAGAGTAAGAGTGACAGAGAGTAAGAGTGACAGAGAGTAAGAGTGACAGAGAGTAAGAATGACAGAGTGTAAGAGTGACAGAGTAAGAGTGACAGAGAGTAAGAGTGACAGAGAGTAAGAGTGACAGAGTAAGAGAGTGAGAGTGATTATGAGAGAGTTAAGAGTGTGAGGTGTGAGAGGGTAGCAGGCCAGGGAGGCAGGATGTGTGGTCACAGGCTAGGCCTAGGCCTCGTGATCTCTAATGTTGGTTTTTATATATATGTTGGATTTTTTGTCCTGTTTCAAATTATAATTATTTAGCAGGAATGTAATAAGATATTGCACAGTATTAATGTGACAATAATATATGCATTATTTCCTTGATAATCAAACTTGTTGTTCAAAGATAATATACAATCTTTGAAGGAAACATTTTGAGAGCGCGAGCTGGCAACACTGGGCTGGTGGGTGAGAGAGACATATGGTTAGTTGTGCTCAGACCTTTGGTGGTGAAGGGTGTGTCCCAGCTGGCCGCCACCAGCCGCCACCCGCCGCCACCCGCCGCCCACCACCAGCCGCCACCCGCCACCAGCCGCCACCCACCACCAGCCGCCACCCGCCACAAACCCACCACCAGCCGCCACCTGCCACCACCCACCACCAGCCGCCACCCGCCGCCACCCACCACCAGCCGCCACCCGCCGCCACCTGCCACCCACCACCAGCAGCCACCCGCCACCCACCACCAGCCGCCACCCGCCACCAGCCGCCACCCGCCACCCACCACCAGCAGCCACCCGCCACCCACCACCAGCCGCCACCCGCCACCAGCCGCCACCCGCCTCCACCCACCACCAGCCGCCACCCCGCCACCACCCACCACCAGCCGCCACCCGCCACCACCCACCACCAGCCGCCACCCCGCCACCACCCCCCACCAGCCGCCACCCGCCACCACCCACCACCAGCCGCCACCCGCCACCACCCACCACCAGCCGCCACCCGCCACCACCCACCACCAACCGCCACCCGCCACCAGCCACCGCCACCCACCACCGCCATTCACCACCCGCCGCCACCACCCACCACCGCCACTCACCACCCGCCGCCACCACCCACCACCCGCCGCCACCCGCCAACCCACCACCAGCCGCCACCCGCCACCACCCACCACCAGCCGCCACCCGCCACCAACCACCATCAGCCGCCACCCGCCACCACCCGCCACCAGCCGCCACCAGCCGCCACCCGCCACCAGCCACCGCCACCCACCACCGCCACTCACCACCCGCCGCCACCACCCACCACAAGCCGCCACCAGCCACCACCAGCCGCCACCCGCCACCACCCACCACCAGCCGCCAGCCGCCGCCACCCGCCACCCACCACCAGCCGCCGCCGCCACCACCACCACCAGCCGCCGCCGCCACCACCACCACCCACCACCACCGCCGCCACCACCCACCAC
This sequence comes from Procambarus clarkii, assembly GCF_040958095.1. Lineage (NCBI taxonomy): Eukaryota > Metazoa > Arthropoda > Malacostraca > Decapoda > Cambaridae > Procambarus > Procambarus clarkii. The sequence continues at coordinate 36,517,219 of NC_091176.1, forward strand.
CGCCAGCCGCCACCACTCATCACAGACGCCGCCACCCGCCACCGTCCGCCACCACCGCTAGACACAGCCGCCAGTGTCCGCCACCGCCGCCACTGTCCGCCACCGCCGCCACTGTCCGCCACCGCCGTCACTGTCCGCCACCGCCGCCACTGTCCGCCACCGCCGCCACTGTCTGCCACCGCCACCACTGTCCGCCCGCCGCCACCACTGTCCGCCCGCCGCCACCACTGTCCGCCCGCCGCGACCACTGTTCGCCCGCCGCCACCACTGTCCGCCCGCCGCCACCACTGTCCGCCCGCCGCCACCACTGTCCGCCCGCCGCCACCACTGTCCGCCCGCCGCCACCACTGTCCGCCCGCCGCCTCCACTGTCCGCCCGCCGCCTCCACTGTCCGCCCGCCGCCTCCACTGTCCGCCCGCCGCCTCCACTGTCCGCCCGCCGCCTCCACTGTCCCGCCCGCCGCCGCCACTGTTCGCCCGCCGCCGCCACTGTTCGCCCGCCGCCGCCACTGTCCGCCCGCCGCCGCCACTGTCCGCCCGCCGCCGCCACTGTCCACCACTGCCGCCAACGCCGCCACGGTCCGCCCGCCGCCACTATCCGCCACAGCCGCCACTGTCCCTCCCGCCGCCACTGTCCGCCCGCCGCCACTATCCGCCACCGCCGCCACTGTCCTCCCGCCGCCACTGTCCGCCCGCCGCCACTATCCGCCACCGCCGCCACTGTCCTCCCGCCGCCACTGTCCGCCCGCCGCCACTGTCCGCCACCGCCGCCACTGTCCGCCACTGTCCGCCACCGCCACCACTGTCTGCCACCGCCACCACTGTCCGCCCGCCGCCACCACTGTCCGCCCGCCGCCACCACTGTCCGCCCGCCGCCTCCACTGTCCGCCCGCCGCCTCCACTGTCCGCCCGCCGCCGCCACTGTTCGCCCGCCGCCGCCACTGTCCGCCCGCCGCCGCCACTGTCCCGCCCGCCGCTGCCACTGTCCGCCCGCCGCCGCCACTGTCCACCACTGCCGCCAAAGCCGCCACGGTCCGCCCGCCGCCACTATCCGCCACAGCCGCCACTGTCCGCCCGCCGCCACTGTCCGCCCGCCGCCACTATCCGCCACCGCCGCCACTGTCCTCCCGCCGCCACTGTCCGCCCGCCGCCACTGTCCGCCACCGCCGCCACTGTCCGCCACTGTCCGCCACCGCCACCACTGTCTGCCACCGCCACCACTGTCCGCCCGCCGCCACCACTGTCCGCCCGCCGCCACCACTGTCCGCCCGCCGCCACCACTGTCCGCCCGCTGCCACCACTGTCCGCCCGCCGCCACCACTGTCCGCCCGCCTCCTCCACTGTCCGCCCGCCGCCTCCACTATCCGCCCGCCGCCTCCACTGTCCGCCCGCCGCCGCCACTGTCCGCCCGCCGCCGCCACTGTCCGCCCGCCACCGCCACTGTCCGCCCGCCGCCGCCACTGTCCACCACCGCCGCCACGGTCCGCCCGCCGCCACTATCCGCCACAGCCGCCACTGTCCGCCCGCCGCCACTGTCCGCCCGCCGCCACTGTCCGCCACCGCCCCCACTGTCCTCCCGCCGCCACTGTCCGCCCGCCGCCACTGTCCGCCCGCCGCCGCCCTGTCCGCCCGCCGCCACTATCCGCCACCGCCGCCACTGTCCGCCCGCCGCCACTGTCCGCCCGCCGCCACTATCCGCCACCGCCGCCACTGTCCGCCCGACGCCACTGTCCGCCCGCCGCCACTATCCGCCACCGCCGCCACTGTCCGCCCGCCGCCACTGTCCGCCCGCTGCCACTATCCGCCACCGCCACCACTGTCCGCCACCGCCACCACTGTCTGCCACCGCCACCACTGTCTGCCACCGCCACCACTGTCCGTCCGCCGCCACCACTGTACGCCCGCCGCCACCACTGTCCGCCCGCCGCCACCACTGTCCGCCCGCCGCCGCCACTGTCCGCCCGCCGCCACTGTCCGCCCGCCGCCACTATCCGCCACAGCCGCCACTCTCCGCCGTACAGCCTCCCCTCTCTCCGTTAGTAAATAATTATAATTGTTAGTAAATAATAAAAGAAATATAAATTATTAGATTTTTTTTACCCTTAAATTGGTTTTAATATTTAAATTGAAAATAATAATATAATATAAAATATAATAAAAATAATATAATAAAAAATATAATTTAATTTCAAGAAATTTAACTTTAAACACAAAGATGTGAAAAGGGTTCAGATTATTGGCTCAAACCTTTCATAAGAGATTCATATTGGTATATGAATGGATTATGAATGACTCATGTTAGGAGTGTAAAGTTGCCACAACATCTCAAATTAGTGTTAGATACATATGTCTTGGTTATAAGTTTTGGAAACCTATTTAAGTCCACACACAATATCGTATCTGATACGATAAAACAAAACGTTTCCAATACTTTCAAATACTTTCCAGATATGTTGTGGCAACCTAAAATTGTTTGCTGGGATGGATGGTGGGGGGAACTGTATGGAGGGATGGATGGTGGGGGGGAACTGTATGGAGTGATGGATTGTTGGGGGGAACTGTATGGAGGGATGGTGGGGGGAATTGTATGGAGGGATGGATGGTGGGGGGAACTGGATGGATGGTGGGGGGAACTGGATGGATGGATGGTGGGGGGAACTGTATGGAGGGATGGATGGTGGGGGGAACTGTATGGAGGGATGGATGGTGGAGGGAACTGGATGGATGGCGGGGGCGGAACTGGATGGATGGATGGATGGTGGGGGGGGGAAAGTATGGAGGGATGGATGGTGGGGGGAACTGTTGGGATAGATGGTGGGTGGAACTGTATGGATGGATGGTGGGGGAACTGTATGGATGGATGGATGGTGGGGGGAACTGTATGGAGGGATGGATGGTGGGGGGGAACTGTTGGGATAGATGGTGGATGGAACTGGATGGATGGATGGTGGGGGGACTGTATGGAGGGATGGATGGTGGGGGGAACTGTATGGAGGGATGGATGGTGGAGGGGAACTGTTGGGATAGATGGTGGATGGAACTGGAGGGATGGATTGTGGGGGGGACTGTATGGAGGGATGGATGGTGGGGGGAACTGTATGGAGGGATGGATGGTGGGGGGAACTGTATGGAGGGATGGATGGTGGGGGGAACTGTATGGAGGGATGGATGGTGGAGGGAACTGTATGGAGGGATGGATAGATGGTGGGGGGGGTAACTGGATGGACGGATGGATGGTGGGGGGAACTGCATGGAGGGACGGATAATTGGTGGGGGGGGGGAAACTGTATGGAGGGGATGGATGGTGGGGGGGAACTGTATGGAGGGATGGATGGTGGGGGGGAACTGGATGGATTGATGGTGGGGGGAACTGGATGGATTGATGGTGGGGGGAACCGGATGGAGGGACGGATGGTGCGGGGACTGGATGGATGGATGGATGGTGGGGGGGAACTGTATGGAGGGATGGATGGTGGGGGGAACTGTATGGAGGGATGGTGGGGGGAACTGGATGGAGGGATGGATGGTGGGGGGAACTGTATGGAGGGATGGATGGTGGGGGGGGGAACTGCATGGATGGATGGTGGGGGGAACTGGATGGAGGGATGGATGGTGGGGGGAACTGGATGGATGGATGGTGGTGGGGAACTGTTGGGATAGATGGTGGGTGGAACTGGATGGATGGTGGGGGGGAACTGGATGGAGGGATGGATGGTGAGGGGAACTGTATGGATGGTGGGGGAGAACTGGATGGATGGATGGTGGGGGGGAACTGGATGGATGGATGGTGAGAGGAACTGGATGGAGGGATGGATGGTGAGGGGAACTGGATGGATGGATGGATGGTGGGGGGGAACTGTATGGATGGATGGTGGGGGGAACTGGATGGAGGGATGGATGGTGGGGGGACTGGGTGGATGGATGGACGGTGGGGGGGAACTGGATGGATGGATGGTGGGGGGGAACTGGATGGATGGATGGTGGGGGGAACCGGATGGATGGATGGTGGGGGGGAACTGGATGGAGGGATGGATGGTGAGGGGAACAGGATGGATGGATGGATGGTGGGGGGGGGGAACTGTATGGATGGATGGTGGGGGAACTGGATGGAGGGATGGATGGTGGGGGGACTGGATGAATGGATGGATGGTGGGGGGAACTGTATGGAGGGATGGATGGTGAGGGGAACTGGATGGATGGATGGATGGTGGGGGGAACTGGATGGAGGGATGGATGGTGAGGGGAACTGGATGGATGGATGGATGGTGGGGGGAACTGGATGGATGGATGAATGGTGGGGGGGAACTGGATGGATGGATGGTGGGGGGAACTGTATGGAGGGATGGATGGTGAGGGGAACTGGATGGATGGATGGATGGTGGGGGGGGAACTGTATGGATGGATGGATGGTGGGGGGGGAACTGTATGGAGGGATGGATGGTGGGGGGAACTGTATGGAGTGATGGATGGTGGGGGGACTGTATGGAGTGATGGATGGTGGGGGGAACTGTATGGATGGATGGATGGTGGGGGGAACTGGATGGATGGATGGATGGTGGGGGGAACTGTATGGAGGGATGGATGGTGGGGGGGAACTGTATGGAGGGATGGATGGTGGGGGGAACTGTATGGAGGGATGGTGGGGGGAACTGTATGGAGGGATGGATGGTGGGGGGAACTGTATGGATGGATGGATGGTGGAGGGGAACTGTATGGATGGATGGATGGAACTGGATGGATGGATGGATGGTGGGGGGAACAGTATGGATGGATGGATGGTGGGGGGGGAACTGTATGGAGGGATGGATGGTGGGGGGACCTGTATGGAGTGATGGATGGTGGGGGGGAACTGTATGGATGGATGGATGGTGGGGGGAACTGTATGGATGGATGGATGGTGGGGGGGGGGGAACTGTATGGATGGATGGATGGTGGGGGGGGGGAACTGTATGGAGGGATGGATGGTGGGGGGAACTGTATGGATGGATGGATGGTGGTGGGGGGAACTGTATGGAGGGAGGGATGGTGGGGGGAACTGTATGGAGGGATGGATGGTGGGGGGGAACTGTATGGATGGATGGATGGTGGGGGAACTGTATGGATGGATGGATGGTGGGGGGAACTGTATGGAGTGATGGATGTGGGGGGAACTGTATGGAGTGATGGATGGTGGGGGGAACTGTATGAAGGGATGGTGGGGGGAACTGTATGGAGGGATGGATGGTGGGGGGAACTGTATGGAGGGATGGATGGTGGGGGGGAACTGTATGGAGTGATGGATGTGGGGGGAACTGTATGGAGTGATGGATGGTGGGGGGAACTGTATGGAGGGATGGTGGGGGGAACTGTATGGAGGAATGGATGGTGGGGGGGAACTGTATGGAGGGATGGATGGTGGGGGGGAACTGTATGGAGGGATGGATGGTGGGGGGGAACTGTATGGATGGATGGATGGTGGGGGGAACTGTATGGAGTGATGGATGGTGGGGGGAACTGTATGGATGGATGGATGGTGGGGGGAACTGTATGGAGGGATGGATGGTGGGGGGAACTGTATGGAGGGATGGATGGTTGGGGGAACTGTATGGAGGGATGGATGGTGGGGGGAACTGGATGGATGGATGGATGGTGGGGGGGGGAACTGGATGGATGGATGGTGGGGGGAACTGGATGGAGGGATGGATGGTGGGGGGGAACTGGATGGATGGATGGTGGGGGGAACTGGATGGAGGGATGGATGGTGGGGGGACTGGATGGATGGATGGATGGTGGGGGGAACTGTATGGAGGGATGGATGGTGGGGGGAACTGTATGGAGGGATGGATGGTGGGGGGAACTGTATGGAGGGATGGATGGTGAGGGGAACTGGATGGATGGATGGATGGTTGGGGGGAACTGTATGGAGGGATGGATTGTGGGGGGGAACTGTATGGAGGGATTGATGGTGGGGGGAACTGTATGGAGGGATGGATGGTGGGGGGAACTGTATGGAGGGATGGATGGTGAGGGGAATTGGATGGATGGATGGATGGTGGGGGGGAACTGGATGGATGGATGGTGGGGGGGAACTGGATGGATGGATGGTGGGGGGAACTGGATGGAGGGATGGATGGTGGGGGGGAACTGGATGGATGGATGGATGGATGGTGGGGGGGAACTGTATGGATGGATGGTGGGGGAACTGGATGGAGGGATGGATGGTGGGGGGACTGGATGGATGGATGGATGGTGGGGGGAACTGGATGGAGGGATGGTGGTGGGGGGAACTGGATGGAGGGATGGTGGTGGCGGGAACTGGATGGATGGATGGTGGTGGGGAACTGTTGGGATAGATGGTGGGTGGAACTGGATGGATGGATGGTGGGGGGAACTGGATGGAGGGATGGATAGTGAGGGGAACTGGATGGATGGATGGATGGGGGGGGGGGAACTGGATGGATGGATGGTGGGGGGGAACTGGATGGATGGATGGTGGGGGGAACCGGATGGATGGATGGTGGGGGGAACTGGATGGAGGGATGGATGGTGAGGGGAACTGGATGGATGGATGGATGGTGGGGGGGAACTGTATGGATGGATGGTGGGGGGGAACTGTATGGAGGGATGGATGGTGAGGGGAACTGGATGGATGGATGGATGGTGGGGGGAACTGTATGGATGGATGGATGGTGGGGGGGAACTGTATGGAGGGATGGATGGTGGGGGGAACTGTATGGAGTGATGGATGGTGGGGGGAACTGTATGGATGGATGGATAGTGGGGGGAACTGGATGGATGGATGGATGGTGGGGGGAACTGTATGGAGGGATGGATGGTGGGGGGAACTGTATGGAGGGATGGTGGGGGGAACTGTATGGATGGATGGATGGATGGAACTGGATGGATGGATGGATGGAGGGGGGGAACTGTATGGATGGATGGATGGTGGGGGGAACTGTATGGAGGGATGGATGGTGGGGGGAACTGTATGGATGGATGGATGGTGGGGGGACTAAGTGGATGGCAGGTGAGTGGGACGAGGAGGCTGGGGGACAGGAAAGAAAATCTTTCAGAAACACCAGTCCTAGAATCATGTAAGGAAAGAACACATGGAGGACGAGTGGGTGGGCAGGTGAGAGTGAGTGGATGGATGAGTAGCAGGGCGGGTGGCAATATGGGTGGATAGGCAGGCAGCAGTGGTCGGGCAGGTGTCAGTGTGTGCAGGCGGGCAGTACTGAGATGGTTGGCAGAGAGGGCAGAGTGGGTGGATGTGTCGGCAGAAGACCGAGCAGGTGGCAGATTGTAAACTATGGTGGTGGGTGACTGATGGTAGACTATGGTGGTGGGTGGCTGATGGTAGACTAAGGTGGTGGGTGGCTGATGGTAGACTATGGTGGTGGGTGGCTGATGGTAGACTATGGTGGTGGGTGACTGATGGTAGACTAAGGTGGTGGGTGGCTGATGGTAAACTAAGGTGGTGAGTGACTGATGGTAAACTAAGGTGGTGGGTGGCTGATGGTAGACTAAGGAGGTGGGTGGCTGATGGTAGACTAAGGTGGTGGGTGTCAGGGTGGGCAGAGAAGGTAGGTAAGTACAGTGGAACCTTGAATAAAGAATTTAATCCGTTCCGGCTCTGTGTTCATCATGTGAAATGGACGTCATACAAAACGAATGTCCCCAGTGACAATAATGGAAGTCAAATTAATCCGTTCTACCACCGAAAAACATCATTATGATATTCGATGTTTTAAATAATGGAGCAGCCTACCTTACATACACTGAACAAACCTTTAGGACATTTTTCTTTCTTCAAATTTGTTCAATATTTTTTTTTATTTGTCTTATAGCAAAAGGTTCGTTTGGTGTTCGGCAGGTAGGCTGCTCCATGTTTCTTAAAAAAAAATAAATAAAAAAAGGTTGAAACAATTTGGAAAACGGACAAATGCCATAAAGGTTCATTCAATGTTTGTCAGGTAGGCTGCCCCATTATAGCAATCTTTCTTTGTTTCAAATGTGTTCCATTTGTTTTGCATTTTTCATTTACGTCTCAATAATGGAGCAGCCTACCCAACAAACACTGAACGCATCTTTATGGCATTTGTTCTGTTTTTCAAAATTTTTCATTTTTTTTTATTTTTTTTTTTTTTTATTTAAGAAACATGGAGCAGTTTACCTGCCGAACACCGCACGAACCTTTTTGAAATTTGTTGTTTTTCAAAAATTTTCATTTTTTTTTTTATTTAAGAAACATGGAGCAGCCTACCTGCCAAACACCAAACAAACCTTTTTGACATTTGTTCTATTTTTTTTTTCAATTTTTCATTTTTTTTTTCTACAAAAAAGTCAATGCTTTGCAACATCTCAGCAGTCACCCCTTTATATCCCAGCATCATTAGCATCTTTAAACAAAAACAGCATAATTTATTTGCATCATCGGAGGCATCCGAGAATGTGCAAGAAGCAGCGCGACCCCACCATGTGGTGTCATCGTTATTCAAACGAGCGGTCGTCATACTAGACGAATTGTCGGCGATCGGGCCGGTCGTTACCCAAAATGTTCTCCATTTCAGGTGATCGTTATTCGAGGTACCTCTGTACAATGAATTTTCTTTTATTCCACATGCTCAGGGAACACAAATGAACACTTTTATAAGACAATTTTTTTTTTTAATTTTGCTGCTGTCCCTGGCAGTGTTAAAGGCCTTAGCCCCATAGCTGCTGCCTCCCAAGGGTTAATGACCTTCCAAATGCCTCTAAACACCTCAACCCAATTTTATTTGCTGATGACACAACCTTTATTTCCTCCAATCCTGACCGTCTTACTCTGAATGATACAGTGAATACTGAACTAAATAAAGTTCATCTTTGGTTAACTGCTAACAAACTCACCCTTAACCCTTCTGCTGTTCAGGGCTTAACCCTTAAGCTGCAAAACAAACACATTACTAGCTGGGGTGTGTAACTATCGCAGAATTGTACACCAAACCTATTAAAGTGTTGGAGTACCATGCAAGATTTAACCCTTAAACAACGCAACACTGCATATGAAGTTTTGAATAACGGACGCAAAAGTGCGCATCACTGCATATGAAGTTTTAGAGTACTACACAAAATTTAAACTGCCACACAGACACACAGGGTTCACAGCACCTTCTTCAAGGCTCTTATAAACAGAAGCCATTTAAAAAAAAAATCATGGGCAACATTCCTGGATGTGAGGGCCTCAGTACTGAGTGAGCCACCAAGGCTGGCACACACAGCATGAGCTCACAGCATTGCTGTTCAGCTTGTGATTACAGCTTCGCCTAAAAAATGTAAAAACATATATGTAACCGGTATTATTTAGCAATGATTGTATTACAGAAGACCCCCTGACTGTGGTAAAAATGACCAGGATTCTGATAATAGCAGGATTGTTGTGACAATTTGTGCTGTGCCGTGGGAGTAATATTGAGGGTGGGGGGGGGGGCTGTAGCATCGTCTGCCGAATCTATGTGGCCACCTGTTGCTGTCTGTACTTACTATTCCGGCTTAGTGATTCGCTATGGTGAACAAAACGTACAGATACTTATATATAACATCTATATATAGTGAATAGAAGCAAAAACAGTATGGTGGGAGGAAGATGTTGGCGAGTGAGGTGTTGAGGGAGGGAGTTGCAGCCAGTGGCGGGCTGGTTGGTGTGACTCCTTGCTGCTTTTTTACTCAGCATACCAACTTTATTGGTTCGTTATGATGAACACAAAAGTAGATACTTATATATAATGTGTATATATAGTGTAATGACAGCAAAAGAAGTGTTGGGAGAAGGCATTTTGGTGAGGATGGGGCCTAATCTGTATGACATGTCATGCTGTGTAAGGGTGGCCACTATGCTCTTTGGGCACAATATTTGCTTAGTTGAATAGTTATGGTGAACAAAACATGTAGATACTTATATAAAGTGAATAAAAGCAAAAATCAGTATGGTGGGAGGAGGATGTTGGGGAGTGAGGTGGTGTTGAGGGAGTAAGTGGTGGTGAGTGGTTGGCTGGCTGCTGTGTGTTGGCCACTACTTTTTTTTTTTTTTTTTTCTTTTTATTTTTAAAACAGAGCAATTACAGCGTACAGTAACCATATAAACAGGAAAGCAGAGTAACAAAAAACACAGAACAACAACAACACAGATAACAAGGAACACAGATCACCATAACACAAAAGTGAAAACAAAGAATAACATAAAAACTCATAAGAAGACATACACACAAAACAAAAGCAGCACCACCCAGACGGGGCGTGCCAAAAGCGTCAGTAATTACAAGAGCACACAAGGAGCACAATATAACCAGAGGTAAAATATAAACAAGGAATACACATACAAAATTAACACCACAGAATCGAGAACACAATAACTGTAAATACAACATAGTAAAGAAAATGCAGGAAATTAACAAGAGAATACATCAAAGCAATACACAGCACAATATATAGAGCAAAGGAAACAGAACATTTGCATGACATAGTAAATTATTAAATAAAATATAAAGAATCGGTACATCGGAACATATAACACAGGAAATAGGACACAGATAAGAGAACAAAGCATAAACAAAAATGGAATCTTACACATAGGTAACAATGAAAGAGTCAAAAAAAAAGAAAACACACTAGAGCATTATAACCCAGCAAGAACTAGGTAAGAAAACAGGGGAAGAAAAAAAGGAACCCGTAACACATAGCTCAACAAACCAACGAAAGAAAGAAGCAACACAAAGCAAGAACCACACACAGTCAATCTTCATATTTATCCGGATAAGAACGACGCGGGTACTTCTTTCGATAGGCATCCCACTGTGCCCACATTTCCAGAGGCGCGTTAACGTGACTACGGGACCCTCGTGGTCGACGCATGAAGTCAGGAACCTCCAGCTCGGCTCCCTCCACCACGGGGGCGGTAGGCACGGGAAGAGGCCGCACAGAGGGCTTTGATACAGACGGTGGAACCACACGGGACTGAAGCACAGGAGTCGGCTGGACACAGGCCGGCAACTGAGCGGGCGGAGTCGCAGGGGACGCAATCACAGAAGGCGATGGTGCAGGGGCCGACACCACAGGGGACGGAGTAACAAAGGATGACTGAGCAGAGGGCAAAGGCGTGGAAGGCACAGACATGGACGCCAGAGGCACGGAGGCCGCCGGAACAGAAGCATTGGTAAGAACCGGCACCAAGCCCCTACCCTCTCTCGCAGTCTCGGCCGGTGCCACAACCTCCCAACCCAGGGAACCAGCATCCGGTGACGCGGAGGCAGCCGGAGAAGACACCGGACCAGGGCCAGGCGACAATCCCACCACAGGACCCATCACTGCTGCAACACGGCCCACAGGAGCCGCAGGCACTCCAACAGCGACGCACACATCACACTCCCCAGAAGACGAACTCCCGGAGTCCTCAAATTCCCCGACGTCGGCCCAGGCCGCATTACGAGGCGGAGACAGACGCAAAGCTCGTCGCGAACGCTTGGACACAGGTCGCAGATCGTCGGAATTTTCATCCCCGCTAGGAAGCACCGTAGCAGAACCGCTGGTTGCTCGCGCAACTCCCCGCAGCGCACGATCACTCGACATCGCAGCCTCAACAACCCGGGGAACAGGACCACACACCGCAGGAGACATCACAGTGTGCACGTCGACACGAGTCGAAGACACAGCTGCCGGAGACAGTACAGGCCGAGGCTCGGCCTCGACGTCCGGAGCCACGAGACCACACACCACAGGAGACACAACTGGAGACTCGACTGGAGACGAGGCAGGCAGGGGAGGCTGAGGTGCGGGAGCCGGGGATGCACTTCCTCCCACTCCGACACCCACAGCCACATCGCGGCTGGCATCAGAGACTGGTAACTGGGCAACAGAGGACTGGGTAGCAACACTGTCCACAGCAGCACCATCCGACAGGTCCGGGACCGCCAACGGAGGAAAGTCCTCCTCCCTGAAAAGGTTCACAGGCCCGACCCGGCTCGCATCACATCCCGCAGCCTGATGTCCCGAGAGACCGCACCGGAAACACGTCCGGGGCTGACCCCCATAGAACACGCGTACCATGAAGCCCAGAAGCTGGAGAGACGAAGGGATGGAGTCCTTCAAGCGCAGCGCCACAGTGCGGGTCCCATTCGGGATACCCTTCCACCGCCCGGAGGAGACTGCATTCATTCGGACACTCAAGACCCGCCCATACCGGTTAAAATGACGCTGGAGAAGAGAGTCAGGGAACTCAAAGGGAGCACCATGAACCGCCACATAGGTAGTCTCACTGCACCTGTCCGACACTATCACCGAACCACCACCTTCAGGCAGAGTAAATGTCCTCCCGTCATAGCAGTCCACAAAGTCACGATACACAGCCGTAGAGCAGAATTTCACAACAGCTCGATGCTCGGATACAAGTTGAACGCCGCACACAGACGCCACATCCACCCGCAACATGTCAATCATCACCGCCTCAACCGCCGGGTAAGAAGCTGGGCCAGTAAATTCTAAGCCAATGGTATCCCTCCGCTTCACAGGGGGGAGGGGGGCCGCCATCCCCCCAGCCGCCACGGCCCCAAGGGTCCGCTCACACACATAAACTACCACGGGGCAGCAAACCAGGAGCCCACAGGCGACACGTCCACCTCCGCCTGTTGGCCACTACTCGTTGATTTTTTACTCTGTATAACATCTTAGTGGTTCGTTATGGTGAACAAAACATGCAGATACTTATATGTAACTTGTGTAGTGTAATATCTGCAAAACTATTTGTTTATTTTTTATGAACATAAATGAATCACTAATATGCACACCATAATTTTCAGTGTAGCGATGATTCACACATTTTATTATAGAGCACCACTTGGTTTTCCGATTGGGGTTGGAGAGTCACACTACACGAACCAAGTTCAGGTAAGAAGCAGTCCGCCAAGCCTCACACCGACCGGGGTGGGAGTTACCCTACACGAACCAAGTTCGGGTGAGGAAGCAGCCAGACAAGCGTCGCACCGGCCTGTGGTGGTGGGTGGGAGATGGTTTAGTTTGCCCACTGACCGTTTTTGGTGCCACCTCTATGGTGCCTGCTACCCTGTGATGTCACAGATTCTCAGCCTATTGTTCCCATTGATTTGTCACAAGGCTGGAGTGTTCATTCCGTGACTTTGTTGGATATACAGTGGTACCTTGCATAACGATCGCCCCACAAGGCGAATATTTTGGGTAACGACTGGCCCGATCGGCGAGAAATCGTCCCATATGACGAACGCTCGTTTGTGTAACGTTGTTGGAAATTTCCAACACTGAATACAACACGGGTGTATTCTCATTAATTATTACTAATTCTACTAATCATTGTAGTAATAAAATTAACCCAACGTAGAGTTCACATGTACTAATAATTACATCTGTACAATAAGGCTAGAATTCTTACGTCACCCGACGCAAGTATTGTGTCAGATTCCATTGTAATAAACACATTTATATCCAGTGTGTCTGAGAATTGAATTTGAGTCTCTATAAACAACGGTGTTCTGTGTGATAATTAATTACAGATAAACTGATCCCCGACTAAAGCCAAATAGAACGTTTATAGTTATAACTGTTATCTAGTAATAAATTTAACGTCACGCGTGAATGCCCTGGAGAGACTTTAATTCATCTCCATTGTTCGTTTACTATCATAAAACGGGCAAATAATAATATTTAACTCCTCTAAATAATAAACCCGTCCAAACCCGAGCATTTCAATCACAACTGCGAGAAATGATAATATCCGTAATAAATAATTTGAGTAACAAATGCGGGACGCGGAGCGGGGCGGAGGAGACGCCAGTACACGAGGCAACGCACTCACGACGAGACGCCATTACCCAGCCACCAGGGTAGACGCCATCAAGAACTCCAGAAGAAAGTCGCCACTGTGAGGTGTGAAGAACCTTTGCAGACATTAACTTTGCTGGTGTCAGTGTCACTTTACATAACAAGTTGAATTGTCAAGAGATTTAATTTGACATTCAGCTAGAACCTGTTAAATTTGGTTCTATGTAATACCACGTGACCGGCCAGTGAAGCGCGTCAGTATCTAGGATAGGCTGGACCGGAACCTAGGACGCGAACTTCGGCAAGCCTTAACTTACACAGTGCCCTTATTAGCTAAGTACCTTTATCCTTATTTGATGCATCATATAGGGGGTGGGTTTATAGCTGGGTAGCTTGTCGTGACGCCGTGCGACAACAAAAACTACAGGTCATTATTTAATCTTATTATTAATCTCACTTTCTTGAACATAGATATCTAGTAGCTTAATCTGTTGCTACTGAATACAATTTGATTTACAGCGTGTGTGAAGAATTCTCCGAGCTGTCATTTCCCATGTTAATCAACTCCCAGTGTTCCATGACGAGTCCAGGAGAATCAGAGGATGAGTCGTAACTAACTTCTTGGAAATCATCTTCAAGCTAAGACTCCTTTCGTATTCCTTGATTTCTATTATCTGTATTCCTTTACATGCAGAACTCTGTTCATTGGATTGACATGTGTTTATTATAACTATTAATGCTTATGTTCGTGATTTATGTTCTCATTGATGATAAAGATAATGATTCTATAAATGTTCATAGGATTAGATTATTATAAATTGGACTGGTGAACGAACCACACTAGTTCTTGGACGTACTGAGTTCCAGTAATAACCCCCCAATGTAGGTGTTTGAGGCTTTGATTCTTTTAATTATACAGCCCATTAATTATTTCAGTGATCATATTCTCTAGTATTTCATCCATAGTTACTGGTTCATCTAGGAATTTTCTAATGATCATATTTTCTTAGTTTCCCTCTTTACTATAAAAGCGGGTGGTCCTTCATAATTGATTTTCATTACATTAATATTTAAATAAATAGAGTCAAGCCCCAAATGTCCCACAAACGTCAACACCACATGGTGGGGTCACGCCGCCACTGTCGACAGTGTTGTATTGGTGTCACACATGACCAGTATCCATCTGTATCGCTCCACACACAATTCTGATATTCGTGTTGTTTTTGTTTGTGGTTTTGTGACTACAATTCTGAACGCACGATGTCGTCCAAGAAGCAGCCTGCGAAAGCAGGAGTTTGCAAGGGGAAGAAAGAGGCAATCACTGTGGAAGTGAAGAAAGAGATCATAGCAAAGCACGAGCGTGGTATTCGTGTGGTTGATCTTGCCAGGGAGTATGGCAGGGCTCCCTCAACAATATCCACCATACTGAAGGGCAAGGATAAATATAAGACGCTTGACGTGGCCAAAGAAGTTAGCAAGCTCACCAGCAAACGTCCAAAACTCCTGGAAGATGTGGAACGGCTACTGCTGGTGTGGATGAATGAACGACAATTGCATGGCGATTGTGTCTCTGAAGCTATCGTTTGCGCTAAGGCTAGGATGCTGTATGTGGACCTTGTCAGGAAGATACCAGGTGCGTCGTCTCAAGATGAGGAGGTATTTAGGGCAAGCCGTGGCTGGTTTGAGAACTTTAAGAAAAGGAGTGGTATACACAGTGTTGTGGGACATGGGGAGGCTGCCAGCTCTGATAAAGGTGCTGCTGAGGCTTTTGTGCCAGAGTTCCAGAAATTTGTTGATCAGGAGCAGTTTCTGCCACAACAAGTTTTCAATTGTGACGAGACCGGCCTTTTTTGGAAAAAACTGACGAAGAGGACCTACATCACGCAAGAGGAACAATCATTGCCTGGCCACAAACCGATGAAGGATCGCCTTACTCTCGTGCTCTGCGCCAATGCAAGTGGCGATTGCAAGGTCAAGCCGCTGCTCGTCTATCACTCAGAAAATCCACGTGTGTTCAAGGCGTTTAAGGTTCACAAGACACGGCTGAATGTGATGTGGAGGTCGAACAAGAGGTCCTGGGTCACGCAGATCTTCTTTAGTGAGTGGGTAAATGACGTTTTCGGCACCACAGTGAGAAATTATCTCGTCGACAAGCAGTTACCACTCAAGGCCTTGCTTGTGCTCGATAATGCACCTGCGCATCCTCGCCAACTGCAAGATGATCTGTTCCCTGAAAATCAGTTTATCACCATCAAGTTTCTTCCTCCAAACACCACGCCACTCCTCCAACCCATGGATCAGCAGGTCATTGCTAATTTTAAGAAGCTCTTTATGAAGGCCTTGTTGGAGAGATGTGTTCATGTGATTGACACCACAGAGCTGACCCTCAGACAATTCTGGAAGGAGCAGTTCAATATCATGGGGGCCTTGCGTTTGATAGATAAGGCCTGGGAAGGGGTGTCACGGAGAACCCTACACTCTGCATGGCGAAACCTGTGGCCTGAGGGTGTCCCTGAGCGAGACTTCGAAGGTTTCGGTCCTGCACCTGCATCTGCATCCGCACCTGTGGATGACCCGGAGGCTCTTTTAGTGGATGATATTGTCGCTCTGGGACACACACTGGGTCTGGAGGTGGATGCCGCTGATGTGCAGGAGTTGGTGGAGGAGCACAGTGATGAACTGACCACCAAGGAACTCCTGGAACTGCAGAAAGAGCTGGTGCAACAGGAGGTACAGGAGCTCTCATCGGGGGAGGAGGAGGTCTGCGAGGATGCTATCCCATCTAGTGAGATCAGGGACGTGCTGGACATGTTCGAAAAGGTGACAGCATTTGCGGAAAAGCATCACCCTGATAAGGCGGTGACAACACGGTGCGTGAACCTGTTTAATGACAATGTGCTGTCTCGATTTAGGGACATCCTCAAACGAAGACAAGTGACAAGTGCAAGTGACACGCGATATGGTCAGTGGACAGGGTGGGAAGAGACGTGCTAGTGATATTGAACCACAACCCGGTCCTAGTGGGGTTAAATTCCCAAAGAGAGCGAGCCCGCCTGACCCAGAGGTGGTGTCACCCTCCTCCCCATAAGCCCTCTCCTCCCTCCCTCCCGATCAGCTCCCTCAAGCCAGCAACGACTCTTCATAAGGTAAAGTGAATATACACATGGAAACAGTCAAACAAACATTTATTTAACATGTACAGTATAATATTACCAGTGTATAATGTCATATTGTTGTTTTAGGGGGTGGAACGGATTATTTGTATTTACATTGTTTTGGGTGGGGAAAATGTTTTGCATGACGCCGGTTTCACATGACGACGGCGGCGTTGGAACAGATTAAATTCGTTATGCGAGGTACCACTGTATCTGCACAATCAAGGAACTTCCGTGCACCATGTCGGCTCCAAATGCACGCATTGTGTCAGTGAAAGCATCAACAAGTGGGATACATCAAAGAAAGAGGTCAGTGATGACATTTGAGAAGAAAGTTAAAATAATTAAGAAGGTGGGGAACGGTGTCCCGAGAAGTGTCGTGTGCGTTGGATATGGCATTAGCAAAAGTACTGTTTTTTATCTTCTTCAGGCTAAACCTATAATTTTTTACTTTCTCTAAAAGTGAAAGTTGTAAGGCAATACGAAATAGAAAGGTAGTAAGTAAAGCAAATGTGGAGAGTGTTGATAATGCAGTGTGGGAGTGGTACAAACAGAGGTGTGAGGTGACAAAGAAGCCAGTGGCAGATGATGTCACAAACAAATGTCAATTAAAGTCTTTTGCAATGGCTTCCAAGAAAGCTCGCATTGCATCACCTGCACCTGACTCATCACATGTTGACCCAGTCAACCCAACACCAGTCAAAGTCAACCCAGTGAGGAGAGAGGCAGAAAGAAATTTTGAAAAAGGGATTGCAGACAAATTTAAAACAGAACCAGGTCTATTCTATAAATTCATAAACAACAAATTGCAGGTAAAGGATAATATTCAGAGGTTGAAAATGGGAAATAGATTCACGGAAGATGAAAAGGAAATGTGTGAAACACTAAACGAAAAGTTCCAAAGTGTGTTTGTACAAAATGAAATCTTTAGGGAACCAGATACAATAAGAATTCCAGAGAACAACATAGAGCACCTAGTGGTGTCTAGAGACGAAGTGGAAAAAATGCTCAAGGAGCTCGGTAAGAACAAAGCAGCTGGCCCAGATGGCGTTTCACCATGGGTTCTGAGAGAATGTGCATCTGAGCTCAGCATTCCACTTCACCTGATCTTTCAGGCATCCCTGAGTACAGGAATCGTAGCAGACGTGTGGAAACAGGCTAACATAGTTCCAATCTACAAAAGTGGCAGCAGGGAAGACCCCTTCAATTATAGACCTGTATCATTGACAAGTGTAATAGTGAAAGTATTGGAAAAACTAATCAAAACTAAATGGGTAGAACACCTAGAGAGAAATTATATAATATCAGACAGACAGTATGGTTTTCGATCTGGAAGATCCTGTGTATCGAATTTACTCAGTTTCTATGATCGAGCCACAGAGATATTACAGGAAAGAGATGGTTGGGTTGACTGCATCTATCTGGACCTAAAAAAGGCTTTCGACAGAGTTCCACATAAGAGGTTGTTCTGGAACTGGAAAATATTGGAGGGGTGACAGGAAAGCTTCTATCATGGATGAAAATTTTTTTGACTGATAGAAAAATGAGGGCAGTAATCAGAGGCAATGTATCGGAATAGAGAAATGTCACAAGTGGAGTACCACAGGGTTCAGTTCTTGCTCCAGTGATGTTTATTGTGTACATAAATGATCTACCAGTTGGTATACAGAATTATATGAACATGTTTGCTGATGATGCTAAGATAATAGGAAGGATAAGAAATTTAGATGATTGTCATGCCCTTCAAGAAGACCTGGACAAAATAAGTAGATGGAGCACCACTTGGCAAATGGAATTTAATGTTAATAAATGTCATGTTATGGAATGTGGAATAGGAGAACATAGACCCCACACAACCTATATATTATGTGAGAAATCTTTAAAGAATTCTGATAAAGAAAGAGATCTAGGGGTGGTTCTAGATAGAAAACTATCACCTGAGGACCACATAAAGAATATTGTACAAGGAGCCTATGCTATGCTTTCTAACTTCAGAATTGCATTTAAATACATGGATGGCAATATACTAAAGAAATTGTTCATGACTTTTGTTAGGCCAAAGCTAGAATATGCAGCTGTTGTGTGGTGCCCATATCTTAAGAAGCACATCAACAAACTGGAAAAGGTGCAAAGACATGCTACTAAGTGGCTCCCAGAACTGAAGGGTAAGAGCTACGAGGAGAGGTTAGAAGCATTAAACATGCCAAAACTAGAAGACAGACGAAAAAGAGGTGATATGATCACTACATACAAAATAGTAACAGGAATTGATAAAATCGACAGGGAAGATTTCCTGAGACCTGGCACTTCAAGAACAAGAGGTCATAGATTTAAACTAGCTAAACACAGATGCCGAAGAAATATAAGAAAATTCACCTTCGCAAATAGAGAGGTAGACGGTTGGAACAAGTTAAGTGAGAAGGTGGTGGAGGCCAAGACCGTCAGTAGTTTCAAAGCGTTATATGACATAGAGTGCTGGGAAGACGGGACACCACGAGCGTAGCTCTCATCCTGTAACTACACTTTGGTAATTACCACCAACATCCACCACTACCTCTTCCATGTAAATAACTATGCTACATCAACATCAATCAACATAAGCAGATCAGGACTTCACTTATTGGCGAGTACAAACAAAATATGGTCGCATTTATGCTATGAACCTGTCGATTTTCCCCCTAGAGTTTATTTTAAAAATCAATAATTTTTTTTTTTACATTTCTAATTTATTTTTTCCCTCCATTTCTCGTTTACGAACTTACATAATAACCAACGGGTCTCGTCCCCAAGGGGTTCGGAAACCAAGTGGTGCTCTGTATATATAAATATATCACACTACACACTATTGAATAATATTACTGCAAAAAATTTTGAAAAAATCAGAGACATTGAAGTAATTAGGTAATAATATCTTTGTGGCAACTCCCACTTGACAACTCAGGCAGAGCAGACCTCCTCTGGTGCCTGCTATGTCAATGCCTCTTTTTTTTTGCCAGACTTCCCCGCACTATTTTGGCCAAAATATGCCCCTTGTGATTTTATTTTTTTCCCAATGATCAGGGAACACAAATAAACACATTTGTAAGACAAAGTATTTTTTTTTTTTGTGCCTGTGGGTGTTGAAGGCCAAATAGTCTAGAGCAGCTTAGAGGTTAAAAGTCTAGTGACTACACGAACCCCGTGTAGCCACGAGACTTTTAACCTCTAACCTGCTTTGGGCTATTTGGCCTTCAAAACCCACAGGCGCAAAAAAAAAAAAAGTCTTACAAAAGTGTTTATTTGTGTTCTCCAATCATGGGAAAAATAATATGTAAAAAATCCTAAGTGGCATATTTTAGCCGAAATAGCGTGGGGAAGTCTGGCAAAAAAGAGGCGCTGACATAGCTGGCACCAGAGGAGGTCTTCTCTGCCCGAGCTGTCAAGCGGGAGTTGCCACATAAATATTATTACCTAATTACTTCAATGTCATCAGCTTGCTTGATACCTGCTTGATGGGGTTCTAGGAGTTCTTCTACTTCCCAAGCCTGGCGACTTGTCAGAGTTTGGTCCACAAGGCTGTTGCTTGGAGCAGCCCGCAGGCCCACATACCCACCACAGCCCAGTTGGTCCGGCATGTTTTTTAGAAAACAGTCCAGTTTTCTCTTGAAGATGTCCACGGTTCTTCCGGCAATATTTCTTATAGTCGCTGGGAGGACGTTGAACAACCGTGGACCCGTGGACCTCTGATGTTTATAGTGTTCTCTGATTGTGCCTATGGCACATCTGCTTTTCACTGGTTCTATTCTGCATTTTCTTCCATATTGTTCACTCCAGTATGTTGTTATTTTACTGTGTAGATTTGGGACCTGGCCCTCCAGTATTTTCCATGTGTATATTATTTGGTATCTCTCTCGTCTCCTTTCTAGTCATTTGGAGAACTTTGAGACTATCCCAATAATTTAGGTGCTTTATCATGTCTATGTGTGCCGTATATGTTCTCTGTATTCCCCCTATTTCTCTGTATTCTCAGCTTCCTCAGGACTCTTGTAAACAGATGCCATTTATAAAAAAAAATATAGTGGGCAACATTCCCGGGTGTAAGAGCCTCAGTACCGAGCCACCATGGCTGGTACATGTTGCTGGTGCACGCAGCACGAGCTAACAGCACTGCTGGTGCACGCAGCAGGAGCTAACAGCACTGCTGGTGCACGCAGCACGAGCTGACAGCACTGCTGGTGCACGCAACACGAGCTAACAGCACTGCTGGTGCACGCAGCACGAGCTAACAGCACTGCTGGTGCACGCAGCACGAGCTAACAGCACTGCTGGTGCACGCAGCACGAGCTAACAGCACTGCTGGTGCACGCAGCACGAGCTGACAGCACTGCTGGTGCACGCAACACGAGCTAACAGCACTGCTGGTGCACGCAGCACGAGCTAACAGCACTGCTGGTGCACGCAGCACGAGCTAACAGCACTGCTGGTGCACGCAGCACGAGCTGACAGCACTGCTGGTGCACGCAGCACGAGCTAACAGCACTGCTGGTGCACGCAGCACGAGCTAACAGCACTGCTGGTGCACGCAGCACGAGCTAACAGCACTGCTGGTGCACGCAGCACGAGCTAACAGCACTGCTGGTGCACGCAACACGAGCTAACAGCACTGCTGGTGCACGCAGCACGAGCTAACAGCACTGCTGGTGCACGCAGCACGAGCTAACAGCACTGCTGGTGCACGCAGCACGAGCTAACAACACTGCTGGTGCACGCAGCACGAGCTGACAGCACTGCTGGTGCACGCAGCACGAGCTGACAGCACTGCTGGTGCACGCAGCACGAGCTAACAGCACTGCTGGTGCACGCAGCACGAGCTAACAGCACTGCTGGTGCACGCAACACGAGCTAACAGCACTGCTGGTGCACGCAGCAGGAGCTAACAGCACTGCTGGTGCACGCAGCAGGAGCTAACAGCACTGCTGGTGCACGCAGCAGGAGCTAACAGCACTGCTGGTGCACGCAGCAGGAGCTAACAGCACTGCTGGTGCACGCAGCAGGAGCTAACAGCACTGCTGGTGCACGCAGCAGGAGCTAACAGCACTGCTGGTGCACGCAGCAGGAGCTAACAGCACTGCTGGTGCACGCAGCAGGAGCTAACAGCACTGCTGGTGCACGCAGCACGAGCTAACAGCACTGCTGGTGCACGCAGCAGGAGCTAACAGCACTGCTGGTGCACGCAGCAGGAGCTAACAGCACTGCTGGTGCACGCAGCAGGAGCTAACAGCACTGCTGGTGCACGCAGCACGAGCTAACAGCACTGCTGGTGCATGCAGCATGAGCTGACAGCACTGCTGGTGCACGCAGCACGAGCTATCAACACTGCTGTTCAGCGTGTGACTACAGCATCGCCTAAAAATTTCAAACTATATATGTAACTGGTATTATTTAGCAATGATAGTATTACAGAAGACCCCTGACTGTGATAAAATTGACCAGGATTCTGATAATAGCAGGACTGTTGTGATAATTAGCACTGTGTACAGTATGGTGGGAGCAGTAATGCTGAGGGAGGTCGCATCTGCTGACTTTGTATTCACCTAGTTGTATTCACCTAGTTGTGCTTGCGGGGGTTGAACTCTGCTCTTTTGGCCCGCCTCTCAACTGTCAATCAACTGTTTCTACTACTACAATTTTAATTTTTTATTTTTCACACCACACACACACACACACACACCCCAGGAAGCAGCCCGTGACAGCTGACTAACTATTTACTGCTAGGTAACAGGAGCATAGGGTGAAAGAAACTCTGCCCATCGTTTCTCACTGGCGCCCGGGATCGAACCCGGGACCACAGGATCACATGTCCAGCGTGCTGTCCGCTTGGACAGCACGCTCCAAGCGGACCTGTGGCCACCTGTTATTGTCTGCACTCACCATACCAACTTAGTGGTTCACTATGGAGAACACAAATGTAGATACTTATATACTGTATAACATATGTATATAGTGAAATAACAGCAAAAGGAGTATGTTGGGAGGAGCCATTTTGGTGACAGGTGGCGTCGACTGCTGGCTGCTGTGTCTCTTGACAAGCAATTTTGTTGTGGCCACTGTTGTTTGGGCACCATACCAGCTAAATTGTACAGTTATGGTGAACAAAATATGTAGATACTTATATATAATGTGTGTTTATAGTGTGAAAACAGCACAAATGTTATAGTGGGAGTAGGAATGCTGGCGAGTGAGGGAGGGAGCATCAGCTGATTGTGTGGCGATCTCAATTATTGTCTTGACTCATCATACTAGCTTAGTTGTACAGTTGGTTCACACATTTTATTATATAAATATATCACACTACACATTATTGAGTAATATTATTGCCAAAAACTGAGAACAAATCAGATGTCGGAAAATCCGACACCATTTAATAATCATACAGATAATAGCTGTATTGTATAAACAAGTTACCCATAGAAAACGTAACTTGTGGAATTACCGTCTAAAGAAAACGGGATATCATCACCACATACTATTATAATTCACCAGCTATTCTGCTGGGAATTGTTCTTAAATACATTAGTCTTTGGACTTTACCATCATAAAACATCTTATATAAATTAACTTAATTATCAATATTAAAGTAGAGTAAATGTGACCCTTCTATCACTTTCTGACATGTGGACAATGTAAGCCAGGCGTCAGAGGGAGGAAGGGGGGCAGCCATTGTTGTGTCACCTCCGAGACGTGTGGAGCAAATTTGGCTCCTATCATATCTGGACAATGTCGGCCAGGCGTCAATAGTATGGAGTGTTAGATGCAGCCATTGTTGAGACTAGACCAGAGGCTCACACGGGAGCAAATTCGGCTCCTGTTAAATTTACTTGGACGTAGTGTTATGGAAACTAAAAGTGTACCATTATCAACACGCTGTCTACAAATTCAAGTTAAGTGTTCTTTCCGAAACCCATTATCTATCATTAGTGGCCATTAATGTCATTGGGTAGGGTTAGCCGGTTAGAACGCGAAATCGCCTCATACTAAAGGTAATTAAGCCAGGTCTTTATTGTTCCATGTACAATGTTTCTCTGAAATACCTGTCATATACTAGGTTTCTGGCTTCACAGCTAGCGCCCTTTTAACAGGTCAAGACGAGGAAGCATGTTTGTGCATCAGTTACCAGCACGTGGAAGCTACCTCAAAGAGGGAAAATGTGGTCTACATCCTGGTTATACCTGCTGTACAAATAAGATAAGGAACCTTTTCAATGTATGTAGTTAATTCTGTAGTTTGATTGGCTGCATATATATAAACTAATAAACCCCCCCCTAATGTGTAGAGGATCGATTTGTGAGATTATTGCAGAAATACAGTCCACTTATCATTATACAAATTGCTATCGAAGTATATAAATTAACGTAAATATAAATTCATATAAATTAAATAAATATAAATCTCACAGGTCGGTACCCACATCAGAGACATTGAAATAAATAGGTAATAATATCTTTGTGGCAACTCCTGCCTGACAGCTTGGGCGGAGCAGACCTCCTCCGACACTTGCTCTGTCAACGCCTCATTTTTGTCAGACTTCCACACCCTCTTGAAGCCAAAATATGCCACCTATAATTTTTTTTATTATTTTTCCCGTGATCAGGGAACACAAATGAATACTTTTTTTAAGATGAAAAAAAGAATATGAATTTTTGTATTTCTTGTGCCTGGGCATGTTGCAGGCTATAATTGCAAGAGCAGCCCCTGGGGTTAACCCTTAAACTGCGCAACACATCAATAGCTGTGGTGAGTAACTGTCATGGAACTGCGCACCACAGCTATTCGTGTGTTGGAGTACCACGCAAGATTTAAAAGTCCCACGGCTATATGGGGTTCACATCAGCTTCCTCAGGGCTCTTGTGAACAGATGCCATTTAAAAAAAAAATCATGGTCAACATTCCCAGGTGTGAGAGCCTCAGTACTGACTAAGCAACCAAGGCTGGTGCACGTAGCATAAGCTATCAACACTGCTGTTCAGCTTGTGACCACTGCATCTCCTAAAAATGTCAAAATATACATGTGCCTGCTATTATTTAGCGATGATAGTATTACAAAAGCCCCCCCCCCCCCTGTGATAAAAATGTCCAGGATTCTGATAATAGCAGGAATGTTGTGATAATTAGCGCTGTGCATAGTATGGTGGGAAGAGCAATGCTGAGGGAGGGATTTCCCCCCCTCCCCGACCCCTGAAAGAACGATAAGTCCAACATTTAAAGACGAGAAAAAGCCGCTTGCAGAAACTGCTGAAGCGCAGACTTTTCAAATAGCAAGGACAAAATGGCAATAAAAACCTAAGAACCAGGGCCCAGGTAGAGGCCAACAAGGAAACGAGCACCACGCACCAAAACGCGAAGCGAAAAACCGTGACACCGCAACCCACAGGAGCGGCACCACCAGCCCCAGCAGGGCAGAACGATGCACATGTCGCAGAGGAAGAAATGAGGAGAACTATGTAGAACATGTACTGCACTAAAACATAAATGTACTGTCCTGAAAGGGAACACAAAGAAAAGGCCCAACGAAAATTAACTGTAGGGCAGGAGTGGATGATCGGAAAACTATATCTACCAGCAAACACTGCAACGCAGAAGCTGGTAGTGACAGACAAGGATAAGAGGAAGAACTCAGACCTATAATGGAACACTGGGCCCGTTCGACAACAGGGAACTGAACATGAACACAGCCCAACTTAGCACGAGCATGAGAAAAGCCAACATGCACCTTCCAAGATACACAACAATGTGTAGTATAGAGGTACTGTAGTAATACATAAAAATGCAAAGAAAAGACCTTAACCCTCAAACCGCTAGGGGTCCAAATGGAATTAACACCCACAGGCGCAACAAAAAAAAAATCCAAAAAATTCTTTCAACTTATAGAAGTGTTAATTTTTGTTCCCTGATCACGGAAAAAATAACAAAAAAATCGTAGGTGGCATATTTTAGCCGCAATAGGGTAGGGAAGTGTGGCAAAAAAGGGGTGTTGACAGAGCCTTCGCTAGACGAGGTCTACTCCGCTCAAGCTGTCAGGCGGCAGTTGCCACAAATATTTTATTACCTAATTATTTCAATGTCTCTGATTGATTTTTTCTTAGTTTTTTTTTTGCAGTAATATTATTCAATAGAGTGAATTGTGAAATATTTATATAATAAAATGTGTGAACCATCACTGTACTCAAAATTATGGTGTGCATATTAGTGATTCAATTATTATGTTCATAAAACAATATACAAATAGTTTTGCTGTTATTACACTATATACACAGGTTATATATAAGTATCTGCATGTTTTGTTCACCTTAGCGAACCACTAAATCGGTCTTGTGAGTCAAAATGCAACGAGGAGTGACCGCCACACACCAGCCAGCCACTCGCTGCCACTCCCTCCCTCAACACCTCACTCGCCCTCATTCTCCTCCCACAATACTGTTTTTGCATTTATTCCTATACAGACATTATATATACATATTTACATGTTTTGTTCACCAGAACTGTATATCTAAGTTTGTATGGTGAGTAAAGGCACAAAGACGTAGCTACTCACACAGTCAGCTGGTGGCAGCCGCCCTCAAGGCCAGGCGCACTAATATTTCTCCTTCAACAATATTGTTTGTGGTGTTATTACGATATATACACACATTATATATAAGTATCTACCTGTTTTATTCACCATACCTGTACAAATAAGCTGGTATGGTGCCTAAAGACCATAGTGGCCACCAGTAAACAACATGACAAGTCGTGCAGTCGACGCACCTACATCACCAAAACGGCGGCTCCCAACCTACTCCTCTTGCTGTTATTACACTCAATGCACACGTTATATATAAGTATCTACATTTGTGTTCACCATAGCGAACCACTAAGCTGGTATGGTGAGTGCAGTCAATAAAAGGTGGCCACACACAGTCAGAAGACGACGCCACCACCACCACCCTCCCTCCCACTGCATTACTCCTCCCTCCATGGAGCACAGCGCTAAATATCACCACAATCCTGCTATTATCAGAATCCTGGTCAGTTTTATCACAGTCAGGGGCCTTCTGTAATAATATCATCGCTAAATAATAGCAGTATCATATATATTATGGCATTTTTAGGCGATGCTGTGGTCACAAGCTGAACAGCAGTGCTGTGAGCTCGTGCTGCGTGTGCCAGCCTTGGTGGCATGCTTAATACTGATGCTCTTACATCGAAGAATGTTGGCCTGGATTTTTTTTCTAGGTGGCATCTGGCAACTATCGATCGTGGCTGCACTATAGCTGCCCCTATCCCAGGCAGGGTGTTTAAAATATAGTGCTAGACACGAAATCATATATATATGATGTGCGCGGTTTCGGTTTTGTCACTGAAATCATATATATATGATTTGTGCACTTTAAGGGTTAAATATTGTCCCAGCACTAGAAACTAGGGACAAGAGCATAAGCAATATGAAGAACTTAGAAGACCCAAGAAGCAATTGGCAACAGAATGTACATGAACAACCATATACACAGAGAGACTTGTAGCGAGGATAAGCAATACACTCTCCCCCAACAATCTCATGTGCTAATGAGAGAAGCCAACCCTCACATTAACACCAAAGTTCATCCCCCTAATGACAGGTAACATCCCTTCCAACCTATTGGAGGATGGTGAGGTGTATAGAAGGTGTATACATGTATATCTATATGCAATGTATATATAAGGGTGCAGCCAGGCACTGAATGACAGTCAAGAATTTAATGTCCAGAGTCCAGAAAAGATCCAGTCGCTGAAAGACGAAACCAAAAAGTTACCAAAATCCAGGGCTGTGCCCCAGTGTAACGAAGAACAACATATACGTACAGGTTAAGGTCACATTAAGACTCATGCAAAGAGGCCAAGCAAACAGTACAAACCATACCCAACACTAATTCCAAAAGCGAGAACCAGTGCCTGGCTGACAGTGTCACCAGATCGTATAAACTCGCCTGTAGAGCGTAGGCACTATCATGTCACGACACAGCTTACCAGTGTAACATTCCGGGAGCATTGCAAGTGGAGCATGTCCAGAGATGCGTGTGCAGGAGGAGAAGAACAGGTATAGTGTAGAGGTGGAGGCGGCACCACTCCGAGCCACCCCATACCCTAGTCTTTTTCAGAAAAAAAGAACTAGGCGAGTGTCCTCATATATAAAATCCAGAACTCCCCCGGTAACAAGGGGGCTATGATTAGAGAGAGAAGATAAACGAGAGCGGCGTACCACCCATAATAACCTAAGTGTAGTTACAGGATAAGAGCTACGCTTGTGGTGTCCCGTCTTCCCGTCTTCCCAGCTCATATAACGCTTTGAAACTACTGACAGTCTTGGCCTCCACTACCTTCTCATCTAACTTGTTCCAACCGTCTACCACTCTGTTTGCGAAAGTGAATTTTCTTATATTTCTTCGGCATCTGTGTTTAGCTAGTTGAAATCTATGACCTCCTGGTTTTAAAGTTCCAGGTCTCAGGAAATCTTCCCTATCGATTTTATCAATTCCTGTTACTATTTTGTATGTAGTGATCATATCACCTCTTTTTCTTTTATCTTCTAGTTTTGGCATATTTAATGCCTCTAACCTCTCCGCGTAGCTCTTGCCCTTCAGTTCAGGGAGCCACTTAGTAGCGTGTCTTTGCACCTTTTCCAGTTTGTTGATGTGCTTCTTAAGATATGGGCACCACACAACCGCTGCATATTCTAGCTTTGGCCTAACAAAAGTCGTGAACAGTTTCTTTAGTATATCGCCATCCATGTATTTAACGCCATCCATGTATTTAACACTTTGGCGTGCCCCGCCCGCCACCCCTCAACTGTGAGATTTGGGTCCCAGCCTTTCACGGGAGCGCGCATTAATTCTGAAAAGTGTATACTCTCTTCAA
Organism: Procambarus clarkii; assembly: GCF_040958095.1. Classification (NCBI taxonomy): domain Eukaryota; kingdom Metazoa; phylum Arthropoda; class Malacostraca; order Decapoda; family Cambaridae; genus Procambarus; species Procambarus clarkii. The sequence continues at coordinate 36,546,086 of NC_091176.1, forward strand.
CTTTGTCACCTTAATTCTCGTCCTACGAGATTAAATTTGGTATCATTGTGTTCGCAATATGATTCTCTACAGCACTATTTGCATATAAACGCCAAAAGCCCGGCTAATTACCCACAGCAAACAGAGAAAGTGCGAACGAGTTACCCAGGAGCCCACAAAAGCGATAAAATGTGTTCACTCTTTTCCCTCTGGTCACCTCAATTTTCGTCTTAGGTCTTTCATTTTGGTATCAATGGGTTCGCAATAGAATTCTCTAGAGGAACATTAGCATATAAAATAAAAAACCTGGTCACGCTCCACCCGCCGACGACTTGAAGACGGGCCATGCGTTAACCGCGAGTGAGCGCCCAGACGCCTTCCAGCTACACTCCCAATTCCTGCCCACAAATGTTTAGTATTTAGTATTTTAGTATATGTAGTATTATAGTTTAGTATTTTTTGTGTAGTAGTTGTACATCACATAAGCATTGCAGATAGCCATTTGCACAAAATAGATAGTCATTTTCTTCGTCCATTTGTGAGTTTTCCTTATGAAGTGATAATATTTGATCATTTGGTCACTCCTCGTTACTTTTTGACTCATAATAGCTACTTAGTGGTTCGTTATAGTGAACAAAACATGCAGATACTTATATATAACCTGTGCTTATAGTGTAATAACCGACAAAGTATTTGTTCACTGATTGATGAACATAATTGAATCAACAATATGCACACCATATTTTTGAGTACAGCAATGATTCACTCATTTTATTATATAAATATATCAAACTACACACTATTGAATAATATTACAGCAAAAAAACTATGAAAAATCAATTAGAGACATTGAAATAATTAGGTAATTATCTCTCTGTGGCAACTCCAGGCTGACAGCTGGCGAGCAACAGACCGCCTGGGACGCATGCTGAGTCAGCACCTATCTTTTGCCAGACTTCCCCGCCCTATAGCGGGCAATATATGCCACTTACGATTTTTTTATTATTTTTCCCGTGATCAGTGAACACAAATTAACAGGTTAGGAAGAAAAAATATTTTTTTTGTTTTTGTTTTTCAAAATTACATGCGCCTGTGGGGAAGAAAGGATATTATACCCCTAGCATGTTGAGGGTTAACCCTTAACATGCTAGGGGTATAAGTAACGAAAAAGTAACGAGGCGTGACCGCCGTGTACCAGCCAGCCACTCACGCCTTCCCTCAAGTCATCTGACTCACCCACATTCTCCTCCCACAATACTGTTTTTGCTATAATTCACTATATAGTTTGATATATTTATATAATAAAATGAGTGAATCATTGCTGTACTCAAAAATATGGTGTGCATATTGTTGATTCAATTATGTTCATCAATCAGTGAACAAATACTTTGTCGGTTATTACACTATAAGCACAGGTTATATATAAGTATCTGCATGTTTTGTTCACTATAACGAACCACTAAGTAGCTGTTATGAGTCAAAAAGTAACGAGGAGTGACCGCCGTGTACCAGCCAGCCACTCCCGCCCTCCCTCAAGTCATCTGACTCACCCACATTCTCCTCCCACAATACTGTTTTTGCTATAATTCACTATATACGAACCTTATATATAAGTTATATATAAGTACCTACATGTTTTGTTCACCATAACTGTACATCTAAGCTTGTATGGTGAGTAAAGGCACAAAGACCTAGGACCTCACACAGTCAGCTGATGGCTGCCGCCCTCAAGGCCAGACGCAATAAATTTCTCCTCCAACAATACTGTGTGCTGTTATTACGCTATATACACACATTATATATAAATATCTACCTGTTTTATTCACCATACTTGTACAAGTAAACTGGCATGGTGCCCAAAGACCATCGTGGTAACCAGTAAACAACACCGTCGTCTGCACGGTGGCGTCGTGCAGACGACGCCACCGCCCTCACCAAAATGGCGGCTCCTAACCTTCTCTTGCTGTTTATACCCTCTATACACACATTATATATAAGTATCTACATTTGTGATCACCATAGCGAACCACTAAGCTGGTATGGTGAGTGCAGTCAATAAAAGGTGGCCACACACAGTCAGAAGACATCGCCACCACCCTCCATCCCTCAGCATTACTCCTCCCCTCCATGGCGCACAGCGCTAAATATCACCACAATCCTGCTATTATCAGAACCCTGGTCAGTTTTATCAGTCAGGGGTCTTCTGTAATAATATCATCGCTACATAATAGCATGAACAAGTATATTTTGGCATTTTTAGGCGATGTTGTGGTCACAAGCTGAAGAGCAGTGCTGTTAGCTCATGCTGCGTGCGTCAGGCTTGGTTGCTCACTCAATACTGAGGGCAATAACACCCGGGAGTTTGGCCCACGATTTTTTTTTTAAATGGCGTCTGTTTACAAGAGCCCTGATGAAGGTGTGGTGAACCCCGTGTAACCGCGGGCCATTTAAATCTTGCGTAGTACTCCAACACGTCATATGACGTGATGCGCAGTTGACTGGAACAACGTCCAACATGTCACATGACGTGATGCGCACTTTAAGGGTTAAGGACCTGCCTGAAACGCTGCACGTACTAGTGGCTTTACAAGAGTGTAAATACACTCTTGTAAATAAAATAAATACGTACTATGCTATGTATTCTCACAAACCCAATGTACCTTCTTGTATATAAATAAATAAATAAATTTCATTATTTCGAAGCTGTAGGTCACTGAACCGTGGCGACGAAATCGAACGAAACACGCATGGTGGTGTGCATCTGAGCTCAGCATTCCACTTCACCTGATCTTTCAGGCATCCCTGTGTACAGGAATCGTAGCAGACGTGTGGAAACAGGCTAACATAGTTCCAATCTACAAAAGTGGCAGCAGGGAAGACCCCCTCAATTAAAGACCTGTATCATTGACAAGTGTAATAGTGATAGTATTGGAAAAACTAATCAAAACTAAATGGGTAGAACATCTGGAGGGAAAATTATATAATATCAGACAGACAGTATGGTTTTCGATCTGGAAGATCCTGTGTATCGAATTTACTCAGTTTCTATGATCGAGCCACAGAGATATTACAGGAAAGAGTTGGTTGGGTTGACTGCATCTATCTAGACCTAAAAAAGGCTTTCGACAGAGTTCCACATAAGAGGTTGTTCTGGAAACTGGAAAATATTGGAGGGGTGACAGGTAAGCTTCTAACATGGATGAAAAATTTTCTGACTGATAGAAAAATGAGGGCAGTAATCAGAGGCAATGTATCGGACTGGAGAAATGTCACAAGTGGAGTACCACAGGGTTCAGTTCTTGCACCAGTGATGTTTATTGTCTACCTAAATGATCTACCAGTTGGTATACAGAATTATATGAACATGTTTGCTGATGATGCTAAGATAATAGGAAGGATAAGAAACTTAGATGATTGTCATGCCCTTCAAGATGACCTGGACAAAATAAGTATATGGAGCACCACTTGGCAAATGGAATTTAATGTTAATAAATGCCATGTTATGGAATGTGGAATAGGAGAACATAGACCCCACACAACCTATATATTATGTGAGAAATCTTTAAAGAATTCTGATAAAGAAAGAGATCTAGGGGTGGTTCTAGATAGAAAACTATCACCTGAGGACCACAAAGAATATTGTGCGAGGAGCCTATGCCACACTTTCTAACTTCAGAATTGCTTTTAAATACATGGATGGCGATATACTAAAGAAATTGTTCACGACTTTTGTTAGGCCAAAGTTAGAATATGTAGCAGTGGTGTGGTGCCCATATCTTAAGAAGCACATCAACAAACTGGAAAAGGTGCAAAGACATGCTACTAAGTGGCTCCCAGAACTGAAAGGCAAGAGTTAGAGGCATTAAATATGCCAAAACTAGAAGACAGAAGAAAAAGAGGTGATATGATCACTGCATACAAAATAATAACAGGAATTGATAAAATCGATTGGGAAGATTTCCTGAGACCTGGAACTTTAAGAACAAGAGGTCATAGATTTAAACTAGCTAAACACAGATGCCGAAGAAATATAGGAAAATTCACTTTCGCAAACAGAGTGGTAGACGGTTGGAACAAGTTAGGTGAGGTGGTGGTGGAGGCCAAGACCGTCAGTAGTTTCAAAGCGTTATATGACAAAGAGTGCTGGGAAGACGGGACACCACGAGCGTAGCTCTCATCCTGTAACTACACTTAGGTAATTACGGATTAGACCCGTCCACTTGCACAGGGGTTGTTGTGCTAATAACATGAATAATTTCTCAAATAGCTGATTTCTATCATATTACAGTATATTTTTTATTTTATTTAGTTCAGCTTAATTAGGATAATTAAAAACTATTAGAACACCAGTTTTAAAAATGATTTATTTATCTGAAACTTTCAAAGTCATGGGTCGCTGAACTATGACGACACAGATTAAAGTGAGTGAAACCTCACTGTAAAGGGAGGTTTACAGTACAGTATTCCCTTATCTGTCCACCCTCACTCATCTTGTTTCATCACAGAAAATGTATATAAGAAGATTTCAACACATTAGCTAGCTATTTACGCTTTAGCCTTTAAATTAATCTACAAAGATACGTGCCATAAATCAATGAACGAAAATCATGGAAATACAGTCGTTCACTTGTGTGGATCACTCTGGCTGGTGTTTGGTTCATATGGTTTACTTCTGTGATCCAACTTGTCATATGAAGGAATTATTGATTGTAACCTGTGACAGAACGGGAAAGTTTTCCACCAAACTGTGAACTTTGTCCCAACATCGTAACCAAGTGGAGCACTTGTAGACCACTTGTGTGGTTCACTTGTGTGCTCCACTTGTGTGCTCCAACTTGCCATATGAAGGAAATATTAATTGTAACCCATGATAGAATGGGAAAGTTTTCCACCAGTCTGTGAACTGTGTCCCAACACTGCAAGCAAATCTGCATATTCCCTTCTTCGGTGAGCCAGAGTACGCCGAACCGGGTGAGTAAATCAGGCCTGAAAAGTGTGCGACCTAGCCAGAGATGCTGCGAATTGGGGTACATTGAATCGCGGTTGTACCGTATACACACGTTATATCTAAGTATCTTCGAGTTTTGTTCACCATAACAAACAACTAATTTGGTATGGTGAGTCAAAAAGCAACGAGAAGTGGTCACAACACCAGCCAGCCCGCCACTCGCCCCCACTTCCTCCCCACAACAACTCCTCACTTGCCAACATCCTCCTCCCACCATGATGTTTTTGCTTTTATTCACTACTGTATATATGAACCTTAACCCAAAACCCGTTTCGTAACCCGAAAAATTTGTAAAGAGGGGCATTTGTAAGCCGAGGTCAACTGTACAGTGGAACCTCGGGTTATGAGCGTCCCTGTTTACGAGTTTTTTGGGTTATGAGCCCGATTTGTTTGGAAAATTTGTATCGAGACATGAGCATTGCATCGGGTTACGAGTTTGTTGATACACGTACGGGCCGACCTAGCACGTGGTGGCACGGTGATCACGCCTCAGTTTACCAGTGCCTCATGCCCAGTGACTATCCCACCTGAATTCTACACAAGGATTTTTTTTGTCTTTGTCGATTTGTTTTTTTTTTTTTGTCAGTTTTTTGTCAGATTTTTGGCCATTTGAGCATAAAAGATGTTATTATATACAGTATCTTGCCATGGGTCCCAAGAAAGCCAGTGGTAAGGTTCAACCTAAGAAAATAGTTGTAAGTAGAGGCAGTAGAGGATGTCCCTTCCTCATTAAGAAAATGTGTGAAGTATGTGAAGAACTGCAAAGTTTTGTTGAAAAAACTCACCCAGATAAAGCTGTGGCAGCCCGTTGCATTGACCTTTTAAATGACAATGTGATGTCTTGCTACAGACAAGTGTTAAAATGTAGGGAAAAACAAGTGTCTTTAGACAGATTCTTAGTAAGACAAGCAAGCAGTGAGCCTCTTGACAACATCTTCCACCACTGACACCACTTGCTTCCCTTGACAACAACTTCCACCACTGACACCACTTGCCTCCCTTGACAACAACTTTCACCACTGACACCCCTTGCCTCCCTTGACAAAAGCTTCCACGACTGACACCACTTGCCTCCCTTGACGACAGCTTCCACCAATGACACCACCTGCCTCCCTTGACAACAGCTTCCACCACTGACACCACTTTCCTTCCTTGACAACAGCTTCCACCACTGACACCACCTGCCTCCCTTGACAACAGCTTCCACCACTGACACCACTTGCCTTCCTTGACAACAGCTTCCACCACTGACACCACTTGCCTTCCTTGACAACAGCTTCCACCACTGACACCACTTGCCTCCCTTGACAATAGCTTCCACAACTAACACCACTTCCCTCCCCTGATAACAGCTTCCACCACTGACACCACTTCCCTCCCCTGATAACAGCTTCCACCACTGACACCACTTGCTTCCCTTGACAACAGCTTCCACCACTGACACCACTTGCCTTCCTTGACAACAGCTTCCACCACTGACACCACCTGCCTCCCTTGACAACAGCTTCCACCACTGACACCACTTGCCTTCCTTGACAACAGCTTACACCACTTGCCTCCCTTGACAATAGCTTCCACAACTAACACCACTTGCCTCCTCTGACAACAGCTTCCACCACTGACACCACTTGCCTCACTTGACAACAGCTTCCACCACTGACACCACTTGCCTCCCTTGACAACTTCCACCACTGACACCACTTGCCTCCCTTGACAACAACTTCCACCACTGACACCACTTGCCTCCTTGACAACATACACCACTGACACCACTTGCCTCCCTTGACAACAGCTTCCACCACTGACACCACTTGCCTCCCTTCACAGCTTCCACCACTTGACTCCCTTGACAATGTAACGGGGGGGGGGGGGAAATAGCTCTCTCTTGTCCATTATTCCACCCCCCAGTTAACTAACGAGGCCAGGGCAAACAGCTCTCTTTAGTCCGTTATCCCGTCCTCAGTTAGCTAACTATTCTAGAGCACCCCCCAGAGTTCCTACGGCAACCTCTCTCGTTCAACACCTTGTAACCTAGGTATTCGACTACCTAGGTGCTGGGACTACAAGGCGCCGTAACTTGATCAGCTACCCAAAACCCTAGAGAACTCTAGAATTCATTTCACTGCCACAAACGTATAAGAGAAACGAAAGGAAAGAGATGAATAATGAAGTAATTAGTGAGGGTTTGGGATGAGAGAGGTAGAGAGGTGGGAGGAGCGAGGAGGGTCGTCAGTTGAAAGGGAGAGTTCGGAAAGGGGTGGAGGGGGAGGAGTAGATAGGTAGAAGTAGAAAAGTAGATAGTAGAAGAGTAGATAGTAGAAGAAGAAATGCTGCCACCATCCATTCATTTGTCCGTACCTACAAGACAAGGAATGGAACTTGTCTGTATCACAATATCCTCAAAGATGTTATCAAGAGGTCATTATTAGTGTGTTCCATCTGTATCATGTACCCATTAAAACCATGAAACCAGTAACTGCAGAGGCTTTCTCACCTCAACTCAACAACTCTAGGGAACAAAGTTAAAGACAATTTAAATAATAAATTCAATTATATTTCACATGATAAGTATCATAATTTAAGCAATTCAACTTAATGTTCAAGATTAATATGCAAAGTGAGTCATCATCCAAGAATTCGAGAACCCTACAACTTGACTGCCCCTGATTTTCACACAACACTTGTAAACACGATCACGTCACCTATATGTTCACTCACCGAGGACTGAGTCTAAGTTGAATAGAGAGGGGGGGGGAGTCTGCAGTTGTCAGGCAGCGTCAACCCCCCGTCCGGCGACAGCCTATCTCGACGGCTGGCCTCAGCTCTGCTCTGCTGGCTGGTCTCCTATTGCTTCTCTACAGCTCCCTCAGTATATATTGGGAAACCTAGTAGCTAACTCCACCCACAAGTAGATAGCCTCAGGCACTCTACCAAGCCACTCCTTAAATGTCGGCATGTTTGAAGGCTATCAGGCTACAATTATAAGATTAACAGAAGCAAGGTGAAATTCCCATGACTTGACCTCAGGTCAACTTGAAGTGATTAACGCTTAGAGGTGTGAGTTTCAGGCCGACAAACTGGCGCCTCTCAAATCCTTGTCTGTGACTCGTGAATTATATGTATATATTAAATACAACTAAACAAAACACCTTTACGGTGTTACAACAACAGCGTCCACCACTGACAACACATCCCCTCCCCTGATAACAGCTTCCGCCACTGACACCACTTGCCTCCCTTCACAACAACTTCCACCACTGATACACTTGCCTCCTTTGGCAACAGCTTCCACCACTGACACCACTTGCCTCAATTGATAACTTCTACCACTTGCCTCCCATGACCACAACTTCCACCACTGACACCACTTGCCTCTCTTGACAACAGCTTCCACCAAAGCCTCCCTTGAACCAGGCTTCCACCAAAGCCTCCCTTGACAACAGCTTCCACCAAAGCCTCCCTTGAACCAGGCTTCCACCAAAGCCTCCCTTGACAACAGCTTCCACCACTGACAGCACTTGCCTCCCTTGACAACTTCCACCACTGACACACTTGCCTCTTTTGACAACAGCTTCCACCACTGACACCACTTGCCTCCCTTGACAACAACGTCCACTACTGACAACACCTGCCTCCCTTTACAACAGCTTCCACCAATGCCTCCCTTGACAACAGCTTCCACAACTGACACCACTTGCCTCCCTTGACAACAGCTTCCACCACTGACATCACTTGCCTCCCTTGACAACAGCTTCCACCACTGACACACTTGCCTCCCATCCAACTTCCACCACTGACACCACTTGCTTTCCTTGACAACAGCATCCTCCACTGACACCACTTCCCTCTCTTGACAACAACTGACACCACTTGCCTCTCTTGACAACAACTGACACCATTTGCCTCCCTTGATAACAACTTCCACCACTGACACACCTGCCTCCTTTGACAACAGCTTCCACCACTGACACCACTTGCCTACCTTGACAACAGCTTCCACCACTTGCCTACCTTGACAACAGCTTCCACCACTGACACACTTGCCTACCTTGACAACAGCTTCAACCACTGACACCACGTGCCCACCTTGACAACAGCTTCCACCACTGACACCACTTGCCTCCCTTGACAACAGCTTCCACCACTGACATCACTTGCCTCCCTTGACAACAGCTTCCACCACTGACATCACTTGCTTTCCTTGACAACAGCTTCTACCACTGACACCACTTGCTTTCCTTGATAACAGCATCCTCCACTGACATCACTTGCCTCTCTTGACAACAACTGACACCACTTGCCTCTCTTGACAACAGCTTCCGCTACTGACACCACTTGCCTCCCTTGACAACTTCCACCACTGACACACTTGCCTCCTTTGACAACAGCTTCCACCACTGACACCACGTGCCTACCTTGACAACAGCTTCCACCACTGACACCACTTGCCTACCTTGACAACAGCTTCCACCACTGACACCACTTGCCTCCCATCACTACTTCCACCACTTGCCTCCCATCACTACTTCCACCACTGACACCACTTGCCTCCCATCACTACCACCACTGACACCACTTGCCTCCCATCACTACTTCCACCACTGACACCACTTGCTTCCCTTGATAACAACTTCCACCACTGACACACTTGCCTCCTTTGACAACAGCTTCCACCACTGACACCACTTGCCTCCCATCACTACTTCCACCACTGACACCACTTGCCTCCCATCACTACTTCCACCACTGACACCACCTGCCACTCATGACAACAACTTACACCACTTGCCTCCCTTGACAACAACTTCCACCACTGACAACACTTCCCTCCCTTGACAACAGCTTCCACCACTGACACCACTTGCCTCCCTTGACAACTTCCACCACTGACACACTTGCCTCCTTTGACAACAGCTTCCACCACTGACACCACTTGCCTCCCTTGACAACAACTTCCACCACTGACACACTTACCTCCCTTGACAACAACTTCCACCACTGACACCACTTGCCTCCCTTTACAACAGCTTCCACCAATGCCTCCCTTGACAACAGCTTCCACCACTGACACCACTTGCCTCCCTTGACAACAACTTTCACCAATTACACCACTTGTTTCACTTGACAACAGATTCCACCTCTGATGCCATCTTGCCTCCCCTGACAACAGCTTCCACCAGTGACACCACTTGCCTCCCTTGACAACAGTTTCCACCAAAGCCTCCCTTGATAACAGCTACCACCATTGACACCACTTGCCTCCCTTCACATCTTCCACCACTGACACAACTTGCCCGAAACGCCCGAAACGCTGTGCGTAATAGTGGCTTTAGGCATTGTATGTACTAGCCCTAACTATAAATCCATCACTCTTTGTAAAATCTCTTTTATGTACCTTACCTAAATAAACATTTTGATTTTGATTGATTTTTAACTTGCCTCCCTTGACAACAGCTTCCACCACTGACTCACTTGCCTCCCTTGACAACTTCCACCACTTGCCTCCCTTGACACCAGCTTCCACCACTGCCACCACCTGCCTCCCTTGACAACAGCTTCCACCACTGACTCACTTGCCTCCCTTGACAACTTCCACCACTGACACCACTTGCCTCCCTTGACACCAACTTCCACCACTGACACACTTGCCTCCCTTGACAACAACTTCCTCCACTGACACCACTTGCCTCCCTTGACACCAGCTTCCACCAGACACCACTTGCGTACCTAGACAACAGCTTCAACCTTTGACACCACTTGCCTCCCTTGACAACAACTTCCACCACTGACACCACTTGCCTCCCATGACAACATCTTCCACCACTGACACCACTTGCCTCACTTCACAACAACTTCCACCACTGACACCACTTGCTTCCCCTGACAACAGCTTCCACCACTGACACCACTTGCCTCCCTTGACACCAGCTTCCATCACTATCACCACCTGCCTCCCTGACAACAACTTCCACCACTGACACTGTTTGCCTCCCTTGACAACAACTTCCACCACTGACGCACTTGCCTCTCTTGACATCTTCCACCACTGACATCACTTGCCATCCTTGACAAGAGCTTTAACCACTGACACCACTTGCCTCCCCTGACAACAGCTTCCACTACTGACACCACTTGCCTCCCCTGACAAGAAGCTTCCACCACTGACACCACTTGCCTCCCCTGACAACAGCTTTCACCACTTTCACCACTGATATCACAACAGACGATTACCCAACATTTCTTCTAACCAACATTCAGAAACCACCTCTAGATACAAGGAAGATAAGCTTTAGGCTGCACAATGAAACTTCTATAGGCAATCTTATAGCTGCTGCCGCTAATATCAACTGGGAGTCCGAATTAGGTTCCACAGGAGACATCAACCTAGCAGTGCAATCATTTCTTCAAAAAACTCTCAGCCTCTATAACACCCACTGACCTATGCTAACGAAACAAGTCATAACTAAAAGGCTAAACAATCCTTGGCTTACAAAGGGGATATTTAAATCTATTAATAAAAAACATGAACTTGAGAAGAAGTATAGGTTAGGTATCATCTCCAAAGAACTTTCAAAGAATTACTCATCATTACTATCTAAAATAATTAGAAGAGCCAAAATTAAATACTATGAAGATAAATTTACTCAAACAAAGGGCAACATCAAGAAAACATGGAGCACAATTTCACAAATATTGGAATCAAAAAAGATTTTAAATAACAAACCAATAATCCTGTCCAATAACGATGGTCTGCTTTCAGCCATTGATACTGCTATTGAATTCCATAGGTTCTTCTCATCCATTGGGTCATCCCTTGCTAATGATATTCCATCTTCCAGTACTAATGTTCAGGACTATCTTACAGGTAACTACCCAGTCTCTGTACCTAACGCCCGCTAATTCCGCTGATGTAAATGAGGTAATTCTTTCCCTTAAGACCAAGTCTAGTGCCCTTACGGAGATACCAACTCTAATCTACAAAAAAGCCTCCAGATCTTTAGCCCTTGCCATTGCATTGCTCTACAACAAGTCACTTGAACTCCAAACTTTTCCAAATATTCTAAAAAGAAGAGAGAGTAACCCCAGTCCATATATGTGGTGATCTCATTGATGTCAACAACTTCAGACCGATATCAATTCTGCCAAACTTGTCCAAAATATTTGAAAAACTAATCTACAAGCAGCTTTACTCTTATTTAGCCAAACAATATATACTAAGCTCTTGTCAATATGGCTTCAGACCCAAAAAAAGCACTAACGATGCACTTATTAGTATGATTAACTTGATACATGCAGCTCTTGATAAAAATGAGTTCCCTGTTGGGATATTTGTGGACCTACGTAAGGCTTTTGACACTGTCAACCACCAAATCCTTCTTCTTAAATTACATCATTATGGAGTCAGAGGTCACTCCCTGCAATACCTTCAGTACTACCTTACTGACAGGCTCCAGTATGTTTTTGTGAATAATTCCATTTCTCTGACACTACCTATAAACATTGGTGTTCTACAGGACAGCATACTTGGCCCTCTCCTCTTTCTCATCCACATTAATGAACTTCCAAATGCCTCTCAACACCTCAAGCCAATCTTATTTGCTGATGACACAACTTTCATCTTCTCCAGTACTGACCCTCTTGCTCTAAATGTCACTGTGAATACTGAACTAAATAAAGTCCATCTTTGGCTAACTGCTAACAAACTCACCCTTAACATTAACAAGACTTTCTATATTTTGTTTGGTAATAAATCCTCAAATGAAATTAATTTAAGAATAAACAATATACAAATCAGTAGTAAAGTTGATGGTAAATTCCTTGGTGGCCTCATCGATAACAAGCTGAATTTCCAGGGACACATTCTAAATATAGCAAAAAACCAGCGTTGAATGTAATGAAACGCCATTTTCTGGGTGAGTCCCGGAGGCTCCCCGGAGCTATCCCAGGCTGATATGCTAATGTCAGACTTTGGCATCAGTCATGTGTATGGAGTTCTTAGGCCTACCGGGGACCACGGCCAGAACCGGGCCCCCTCAGAGAGGCAAGGGGAGCAATGGCCTATAGAAGCCCCCGTGTAGTTGGAAGCATTCTATGTCTGCCATCGACCGGAACAGGCACCCAGAAAGGTAAGCGCCCCAAAACAAAATCCTATTCTGGTTAAAATTGCTACCAAAAACCGAACTAGTGGATAGAACTCCCCAACCGAAAACAAGCAAACTAGTGTGACGTCACACACTGCCGCGCCGCTGTCTGCGCAGCTCCCCCCTCCCTGGGAGGGGGAAGGGGGAGCCCCAGACCCCCCGCGCCGGCTACCCACACCTCAGTTCTTGAGGCTGGATGTCAAAAACGCGAAAAACCGCCGACCGCAGGGAGGGAGGGATGCCGGGGAGCCTTCGGGACTCACCCAGAAAATGGCGTTTCATTACATTCAACCCTGGTTTTCTGGGGGGAGCCCCATCGGCTCCCAGGAGCTAACTACCCACAGATAGAAAAAGAGGGACTTACCCGGGAGGCGGTCGTCGCTCACCCCTCAACTCGAAGCCGAGACAACTGGCTGCAACCGCCGACCCAAAGCAACACAGGCCCGACGAGGCCCAGGGACATACACAAGGTAACGAGCAGCCAGGACCCTGTTCGACCGCCAAAATCCCTGCGCCCGAATATCAGACCAAGACATATTCCCAAAGACGGCAGCAAGAGCCGCGAACTTACGAACGTCATGGGCACCGGGATAGACCGCAGGCTGGCTGGACCAAATAACCCTGCGGACGACCTGAGAGACCCGAACCCGTGAACAGGGAAGAAGGGAAACCGGATCAACCCACAGCACGTCCCCGGACACAGAAGCTGTAGCGCGCAAATAACAGCGAAGCGCTGCAACCGGACACAAAACATGATGCACCCCCGGCCTGACCAACCAAGCATCAACCACCCATGGACCCCTCCGGAACGCAGCAGTCTCATTCTTCGCCAGAATAGAAGGAGACGGCTGCAAACGAACAAAACTATCACCACGACCAAAAGAGCAGAAACCCCTGCGCCGGAGGAGAGCATGAAGCTCCCCTACCCGACCCCCAGAGGCCAAAGCCAACAAGAAAAGTGCCTTGGAAAAACAATCCTGGACCGAAGGGGCCACAACGAAACGAGGAGATGAAAGGAAAGCGAGCACTCTGTCCAAAGACCAGGACGGCTCAGGCGACGCATGAGCAGGCCGGAGGTGAAACAATGCACGAGACAGCTTGCGAAACGGCGCAGACGTAACATCGATACTGAAAGCAAGCTGAAGCGGCTCCGCCAGTGCCGCACGATACGAAGCGACAGTGTTAGGCATAAGATGACGGTCCTGAAACAACCATGAGAGGAAGGACAAGACCACCCGAACAGACAAGGAGCTAACACGACGAAGACGCAAAAAGAAACGGAAGGACCGCCAGGAAACTTCATACTGCCGCCGAGAAGAAGCCCTCAGGTGGGACACCAACAAGGAGGCCACCTGATCACCATAGAGATGATGATAGACTCGAGTCAAAAAAACCATACGCGAAGACTTGAGGAGAAGATCGAACCAGCTACGTGACGTACCGGCCCGATCTGCTGAAAGAGGCGGAGCCGCGGGAAAACCCTCGGGTTCGGACACCGAGCAACCAGCGCCTGAAACCAAGGCTGGGCCGGCCACCAAGGGGCCAGAAGGACAACTCTCCCCCGGTAAGTCTCTAAGCGAGTCAGGACCTGGAGCAACAGCCGAACCGGGGGAAAGAGGTACAGGAACCCCCACCTCGACCAGTCTAGCCAAAAGGCATCGACCCCCGACGGCCTCGCAATCGGGGAAGGGCGCCGCATAAACGGGAAGACGCCGCGACCACCCCGACGCGAAGAGCTCCACTTCGGGGCGCCCGAACGTCTGGCAAAGCCAACGGAAGGCCTCGTCGTCGACCGTCCACTCCGTGGAGAGGGGAACGAAGCGAGACAGGGCGTCGGCCAAGACGTTGGACACGCCCCGTACGTGAACCGCCAGGAGAGCCAAACCCCGAGAACTCAGCAGACGAGTCACCCGAAGCGACCAACCCCAAAGAGACAAGGACCGCATCGAACCCCGCGGTTCAGGCAATGAACCACCGGAGAGCAGTCCGAATGGAGCTGAATCGTCGATCCGCGGGCCACCCGAATCCTCCCCAGAGCAAACCACACTGCCGCGAACTCCCGCACCGTACTGTGAGCTCGACGGAAGGACGGATCCCAACGCCCCTGGCCGGCCTGGTGAGCACTGGTCACAAAACCCCAGCCAAGAGACGACGCATCCGTGTACACATCGAGCGAGGGCTCGGGTAGGCGCCAAGGCACTGAACCCCGAAAAACCCGAAGAGGAAGCCGGTGACGCAGCAACCGACGCAAGGCCCCCGGGGGTCGAACTCTTCGATCGCGAGAGAGGCGGAAGGGGGAACCCCGAAGGAACCAGAACAGCCGTCGAAGCTAAACCCGACCCGGCGGGTAGACCACCATCGCGAAGTTCAGGCTCCCGCACAGCCCCTCGAGCAACCGCCGGGTGACCCGAGGGCCCTCCAGAAACAGACGAAGGCGGGACCGCAGCCGCAGGAGAGACTCGGGAGGGAGAGACAAGGAGGCGGTTCGAGAGTCCCACACGAGACCCAGCCAAGTCCGAACCTGAGAGGGAACCAGATGGGACTTCCTCCAGTTCACCAAGAACCCGAACCCGGCGAGCTGGGAAAGAACCAAATCCCTGGCTAGCAAGCAAGCTGACTGGCTGGGAGCCCAAACCAGCCAGTTGTCGAGGTAGGCCAACACCCGAACACCTAGGAGACGCAAACGAGCCACCACAACCCGTGTAAGGCGCGTGAACACGCGAGGTGCCAGGTTCAACCCGAACGGGAGACAACGAAAGCGGTAACTCAGACGCCCCACAACAAATCCGAGCCAGTCACTGAACCGCGGATGAATCGGGACATGCCAATAAGCGTCCCGGAGGTCCAGGGACACCATCCAAGCTCCCGGCTCCAAGAGGAGCCGAACCTGAGACAGCGTAGTCATCCGAAAGGAGGGGCAACGAACCCAGGGGTTCAGACGGGACAAGTCCAGAATGAACCGCAGGTCCGCGCAGTCCCGTTTCGGAACCGGAAACAGACGGGAAACCCATCTGAGGGACGACGTCGTTTCGACGATGCCCAAGCGTACCCACTCCAAGACGACTCGACAGAGCGCAGGGGAAGAAATCTGCCCTGCCAGCCCCGACCCCCCAAAGGGGGGAGGGGCCACCCAACGCCACCGCAGGCCGCGAGACACGACCCGAAAAGCCCACGAATCGTGGGACCAGGCGCGGGCGAACAGCGCAAGCCGCCCCCCCCCCCATCGCCCCGTCAAGGGGGCAAACCACGAAAGGGCCGGCGACCCTTACGAGACCCAGAACCCAGCACAGTGCGAACACCGCGCCGACCAGACGAGGGAGGGTCCGCAGGAGGAGCCAACCCCAAACCTGACACCAGAGGCCTACCACGACGAGAGGAACCCCGAGCCCTGGCACGACCTTTCCAGGAAGACCCACCCCGGGACCCCCGGAAAACCAACAAGTCCGACATCGGACGACAAGCCGCCGACGCAGCCTGAATAAACTGCGCCACGGCCGACTCCCCAAACAGGAGAGGACAAAAAGGTGAAGAACGCCTAAGAGCCAGAGCCCAAGCAGATTCCACGGAGGAACCCAGCACCGCCTGCCGACACGCGAGACGGGAAGCATAGAACAGGGAAACCGCATCCCGCAAAATCGGCATGAACAGCTTCAACAAGGCAGCCGACGAACGCGCAGCCGAGGACAAGGTGCCGGACCCCGGGACGGACCCAAGCGTCCCCACATCCTCCACGAGCCAATCCGAAGACAGCTCCAGGAGGGAAAAGAACCGCAAGGCCGAACACAAAAGGCCACATGACTGATGCCAAAGTCTGACATTAGCATATCGGCCTGGGATAGCTCCGGGGAGCCGACAGGGTTCCCCCCAGAAAAGTTTCTAAAACTGCTGGCGTTCTTTCTAAGATCAGATATTATGTTCCTCGCCCTGCCCTGATGACGTTCTATTACTCTCTCATCTATCCTTATCTCAACTATGGTATTTGTGCTTGGTGTTCTACTACCCAAAATCATTTACGTCCTCTAATTACCCAACACAAAGCTGCTATTAGAACAATATCTAACTCTGGCCCCAGACAGCACTCGGTACCCTTACTCAAATATCTAAATATGTTAGATATTAAATCACTGCACATCCTCTCTTGTGTACTATATATATTTAAAACTCTGAATTGTAATGTCAATCCTGACCTTTAACGCTTCCTAGAAGGTTGTAACAGAACACATGTGCACCACACCAGAAACAAATACCCATTTG
This sequence comes from Procambarus clarkii, assembly GCF_040958095.1. NCBI lineage: Eukaryota > Metazoa > Arthropoda > Malacostraca > Decapoda > Cambaridae > Procambarus > Procambarus clarkii. The sequence goes on from NC_091176.1 coordinate 36,563,468, forward strand.
ATATTCCAAGAGTTAGACTTAATCAAACTAGAAATGCTCTACAAATCAAGGGACCCAGAATGTGGAATGACCTTCCCAATTATGTCAAAAATTGTACCTCTCTCAACCAGTTTAAGACAAAAACTAAGTACTACTTAATTAACTCCATGTAACCTACCTTACTTCTAAATGTCAACCCATGTCTTACTATTCAAAAAAAAAAAAAAATGCTGTTTGTTGACCAACTTGTATATTGGCTATTTTCTACCATGTTTCCCCCTTTTTTTTATCTTTTATTATTTTTTTTTCATTCAACACAATTTATACTTTAAGCTCAATTACTATTAAGTTTTAGTCTAAGTGTTTTTCCCCACCTCTCCTTGCCCGAAACGCTATGCGTACTAGTGGCTTTAGGTATTGTATGTACTTCCTCTATCTTTAAATCTAACAGAATGTTTGTACTGTAATGCTGCAACTATGTATGTACTGTTCCTAAATAAATTATTATTATTATTATACTTACCTCCCCTGACAACAACTTCCACCACTTGCCTCCCCTGACAACAACTTCCACCACTGACACCACTTGCCTTCCCTGACAATAACTTCAACCACTGACACCACTTGCCTCCCCTGACAACTTCCACCACTGACACCACTTGCCTACCTTGACAACAGCTTCCACCACCGACACCACGTGCCTACCTTGAAAACAGCTTCCACCACTGACACCACTTGCCTCCCATCACTACTTCCACCACTGACACCACTTGCCTTCCCTGACAATAACTTCAACCACTGACACCACTTGCCTCCCCTGACAACTTCCACCACTGACACCACTTGCCTACCTTGACAACAGCTTCCACCACCGACACCATGTGCCTACCTTGACAACAGCTTCCACCACTGACACCACTTGCCTCCCATCACTACTTCCACCACTGACACCACTTGCCTCCCATCACTACTTCCACCACTGACACCACTTGCTTCCCTTGATAACAACTTCCACAACTGACACCACCTGCCACTCATTACAACAACTTCCACCACTTGTCTCCCTTGACAACAACTTCCACCACTGACACACTTGCCTCCTTTGACAACAACTTCCACCACTGACACCACTTGCCTCCCTTGACAACAACTTCCACCAGTGACATCACTTGCCTCCCTTGACAACAGCATCCTCCAATGCCTCCCTTGACAACAGCTTCCACCACTGACACCACGTGCCTACCTTGACAACAGCTTCCACCACTGACACACTTGCCTACCTTGACAGCAGCTTCCACCACTGACACCACTTGCTTTCCTTGACAACACCTTCCACCACTGACACCACTTGCTTTCCTTGACAACAGCATCCTCCACTGACACCACTTCCCTCTCTTGACAACAACTTCCACCACTTGCCTCTCTTGACAACAGCTTCTGCTACTGACACCACTTGCCTCCCTTCACAACAGCTTCCACCACCGACACCACTTGCCTCCCTTCACAACAGCTTTCACCACCGACACCACTTGCCTCCCTTGACAACAACTTCCACCACTGACAGCACTTGCCTCCCTTGACAACAACTTCCAACACTGACACACTTCCCTCCCCTGATAACAGCTTCCACCACTGACACCACTTGCCTACCTTGACAACAGCTTCCACCACTGACACCACTTGCCTACCTTGACAACAGCTTCCACCACTGATAACACTTCCCTCCCCTGATAACAGCTTCCACCACTGACACCACTTGCCTACCTTGACAACAACTTCCACCACTGACACACTTGCCTCCCTTGACAACTTCCACCACTGATACTACTTGTCTCTATTGACAACAGCTTCCATCACTGACACCACTTGTTTCCCTTAACAACAGCTTCCACCAGTGACACCACTTGCCTCCCTTGACAACAACTTCCACCACTGACATCACTTGCCTCCCTTGACAACTTCCACCACTGACACCACTTGCCTCCCTTGACACCAGCTTCCACCACTGCCACCACCTGCCTCCCTTGACAACAGTTTCCACCAAAGCCTCCCTTGATAACAGCTACCACCATTGACACCACTTGCCTCCCTTCACATCTTCCACCACTGACACAACTTGCCCGAAACGCTTTGCCCGAAACGCCCGAAACGCTGTGCGTAATAGTGGCTTTAGGCATTGTATGTACTAGCCCTAACTATAAATCCATCACTCTTTGTAAAATCTCTTTTATGTACCTTACCTAAATAAACATTTTGATTTTTATTGATTTTTAACTTGCCTCCCTTGACAACAGCTTCTACCACTGACTCACTTGCCTCCCTTGACAACTTCCACCACTGACACCACTTGCCTCCCTTGACACCAGCTTCCACCACTGCCACCACCTGCCTCCCTTGACAACAGCTTCCACCACTGACACACTTGCCTCCCTTGACAACAACTTCCACCACTTGCCTCCCTTGACACCAGCTTCCACCAGACACCACTTGCGTACCTAGACAACAGTGTAACAAACTAGGCTGTTGTAAGAATTATCCAGAGTGGTTTATCGACAAAAGAGAATGGGAAGCTGAGCCCGCATGGTGACCTGGGGACCTGACCCCAGGGGAATTCGCGGTGGAAATAACCGACGCTTTGTTCATAGTTTTGTATAATGAACCATCCTATAGTATTCAGTAATTTAGAGAAAATTAGCCTTTATTCATTTTGCATTAAAATTGTATTGTATAATAGTACTGGATACAATATCAAGAGTATTCTAATTATTGAGTTTAAGTCACCATCAGTGACGTCACGAATCAGATCTAACTTGTATGGCGGAGTGACCGGCGGTCATAGGTCATCAGGGTTGACAGGTCTACTATTTCTCAAAGTTCAATTAACCATTTTTGGGGGATCGGGAACAGCTCTGCCGTTAGATGTTTGTGTAATTTAATTTCAGTAAAATAATTCAACCAGTCTGGATCAATTCAGTACAAACAGAGGTTAATTGTTATAACTTAAACCTTGCTAGTAACTTGGTGAAACTTTGACTAGGCGGAAGGTTACAATGTTCTAGTCTGGGCTAGATCAGACGAGGACAGATCAGTGTGGACACGGGAGCAGCTGGGAGAGGTCTAACATCTTACCTCTCTCCGAGACCAGCCCAACATCTTTAGCTGGTAAAACATAGAGGTATAGTTGCTATGGTTATTTATAGAATAGTCTTCATTGCCATTCAGGTCAAGTAGGGAGTGTTAAAGTGACAGGGAGTGAACATATTTAGATTTTGTTTTAGTTTTTCTTTTAATAAATTAATTAAGTTAATAAATTGCATTTTTATTATTTCCATGTGTTTTATGTGTATACTTGTCCTGGTCACGTGGTCCACACGAGGAAGAGTTGGATTGGGCGCCGATTCTAACATCGAATCATTCCCGTGTAATTAATGTCACACTCTTAAGTTCCACGGTCATCGGTTATAGTGGGGATCAAGCCCCAAGGTTGATTAATTAGCGTGATCGATCCAGACCTCGATCATTGCTCGGTGTTGCTGGTCTGGTGGTGGCAGCGTAGAGGCGACTCTAGGGTTTTGCTCAAAGCCTAGGTCACGTCATACTGGGTGTAGAATCCTAAGTCGGTCAATCGTCTTAGGACCACGTGGCGTGGAGTTGGTTTTGGTAAAAGTTTTGGAGTCCCTTGGTAGAGAATAAAAAGTAAGAATACGGGTAGAGGGAGAAGAAGGAAAGAGAAGTAGAGTGAGAGAAACCCTAACCCGTGTTACAATGGTGCACAGCGGTGGTTTCAACAATTTTGTTTGAAATTGTTGAAAGGCTCACGCGTCTAGCCGTTCGAACACGTGCGTGGATGCTAAGGAGACAGCCGCGGGCCAGGATTAGCAGTGCGCCCCACAACAGTGCGTTTGAGTGGGGATTGGCGAATCTTGGGTCATGCGGGCTGATATGATTAAGGTTTAGTTAGTAAGATTAGGCTGTTAAAATAGATTTATTGAAAAGGAGACCGCTCCGAGTTGATTGGACTGGGTACCATACTCGACCCATTGCAATTAATTCAGAGGTGTTGGGAGCCGCCATACTCTCAACAGCAGTTCCTTGAGGGCTGTCGGGGGCGGATATATCTGTGGGACGCCAGTAGATAGTCCGAGGGCGTTATTAGACGACCCAAAACGCTAGGAAAAACGGAAATCCGTGAAGGGCGTTGCGCCTCCGAGGGACGGACTAGTAACCTACCTAGCAGCGATTCAACAACTAAGTGATCGCACACTTAGTGGAGGTTGAGTCGTCCCTAGTCATAATTGTTGCTGAAAGCTGCGTGTCGCTCTGTTGGAACCTAGATGGTCGAGGCCCCTAGGCTAGGTGTGGTACGGCGAGTCGGTAGGAACAATTATAAGATTAAGTCGAGTGCATTTTTGAATTAAGTATACTTCAATTTATAAAGTAATTTCCGTTTATTTTCGTTGTTCTAGAGATTAATTTTTTTTCCCTTACATTCAATCCCCGTTTAAAAATTTTTTTTTATCAAAGTGTTTAGCATTTTCTTGCATATTAGGCTAAGTGCGTACATTAAGCTTTGCTATTCCCTGTTGTATTAGTCTAAGTCAGAGGCGTTCTTGCTAGAGTGTAGTTAATCCTCTGGACATAGGGCTATTGGTCGGTCACTATAGTAAGTGAAGGAGTTTAAGGGATAGTAAGTTGCGTGTAAATGCTTAATAGAGTCCGTGGAATATTTCTAAGTATTTTGGGATAAGTTTTCGGCTAAGTCAATGTCGGAAAGTCGTTAACTGTAATTAATTTGTATTCGTGGGTCACGTGTATGTTCTGGGCGTCATTAGGATTCCCCAGTCGATGCGCGTGATATTTTCTAGTTGTTCCCAGTAAGACGGTAAAATTGTGTTTGTAGACTTAGAATTCTGTTTTCAGTAGAAACGTAGGTGAAAAATTTTCTAAGTCCAGCTTGGGCTAGAATCTGACTTTTTGGCGGAAATTCTAATTTTCATGTTTCGTGTATATTCTAGGGTCAGTATTACTCTCTAGTGCGCGCAAGGGACGTAATTCTGTTCGTAAAGCATTAAACAGTGATAATTACATTTTTGCCGAATTTAGTTATTTTTCGAGAAAATCGTGTTGTAATTTTGTCAGAGTCCATTTGAGGTGAAAATCTCTGATTTTGACGAAAATTCGAATTAGTGAGTGTTGAAACCGCCCGAAGTGTCGGTATTGTTCTGCATACAACGTCAGTAGTAAATAATAACGTATTTATATCTGGGAACGAGAAACCCAAATTTTTGTGAATTAAAGGAGTTTTGTGATATTTGGGGTGATAGAATATTTTTCCCTCGGAGTCAGGAAAATTTGGCAGAGTCCAGCAATTGAGTAAAAACGCAGTTTTTTTTATAAAAAGTCAATTTTGGTAAGCAAATATATGTCCTGGGTGTCTATATTAATTGCTAGAGCGGTTTATTAACGTAAAACTAGTTATTTTCCTTCAGAACAAAAATTTTGATTTTTCAGCGTTTAAGCGAAAAAGCGCGGGACTTAGTTGTTTTTTTTTTCAGCGCGGCTGGTCCTGCTCCATCAGTCATCAGGGGCCACGCTGCTCACTTCAAGCGCGTTTAGTATTCAAGTACAGTAAATATTCTTTATTAATCCATCACGAGTGCTGCGCGTTAGTTGCGTTATCATTTAAATTGTTTTATATAAATTAGATTGATTTTTTTTTTACGTAAAGGACTTAGGTTTCAGCAATAGAACTGCGGGATATTTCACGGTCAGACACGAGTGCGGGGCAGACACTCATTCATTGGATTCACTTCAGCGTTTCTCTCGATAAATCGTTGTATTTCCTATTTTGGAATTTAGTAGTTTTCTCTTGGAAAAGAGTTGTGATTTTTTTTTATTTTTGTATAAGATCACGGTTGTAGTGAGTCCGGGTCGAGGGTGTACTAAAGGGTAGTTTACAAGAGACGTGGCACACCAGAAATCACAGAAAATGTTTAACCCAGACAGTGACCAGTCAGTAGGGACCAGTGGGAGTGGAAGTGGAAGTGTAGAGGACAGCACCTCTTCCGACACCACTGGGGACCGCTCAGGTACACCTCATCCACCATCACAACAACCCCAACCCCATCCTCAATTCCCGTACCAACCCCATCCTCAATTCCCATACCAACCCCATCCTCAATTCCCATACCAACCCCATCCTCAGTTCCCATACCAACCCTTCCCCCAACCCCAGGCCACTCCATACCCATTCCAACCCCAGGCCACCCCATACCCATACCCATTCCAACCCCAGGCCACCCCATACCCATACCCATTCCAACCCCAGGCCACCCCATACCCATTCCAACCCCAGGCGACCTCATACCCACCTCAACCTCAATCCACACCCCAACCTGAGGTCACCCACACCATACCTCAACCCCAACCTCAATCCACACCCCAACCCGAGGCCACCCACACCATTCCTCAACCCCAACCTCCATCCACACCCCAACCCGAGGCCACCCACACCATACCTCAACCCCAACCTCCATCCACACCCCAACCCCAGGCCACCCACACCATACCTCAACCCCAACCCCAGGCCGCCACAGCCTTAGACAGGCAGATGCGCACGGAGACGCCGGGCACTCAGTTGTCGCCATACGTAGAGGCGTTAAGTAAAGGCGAGGGAGCCAAGCCGAGGAACTGTGGCGCGGGTTCATCAGGCGGGAAGCAGCCCACAGCTGCAAGTTCGAGCCACCCTGCGCGGGGTACCAACAGAGACCCGCGGAGGTGTTACTCCTGCTGGAAGCGCGGGCATATACAGAGGGATTGCGAAGTCACTCCTACGAAAGCATGAAAGCAGGCTCCTAGTGATGGTAGGCCTACTTTTGAGGTGAAAGTGGAAGGTGTGAGATTGACAGCTTTTGTTGATACAGGAAGCCAGGCAACGGTAATTAAAAAGTCAGCCTTCAGCAATTTTAAGTATGCACGTCTTCAACGTTGCGCAAAGACATTAACAGCAGTCAATGGGGAAAAGATTGAGATCGTAGGTCAAGGTACAGTTAATTTTGAGATTGATGGGGAATTGCAGCCTCACACATGTACGATCGTAGAGAACCTTGATTTTCCTGGTCACATCTTAATGGGAACTGATTTTCTGTCGCGATTTGATTATTCCTTGTCTGCTCAAAAAGGGGCTAGGAACTGCAGGTTGCAGTTGGGACAGACTTCCTACCCAGTGGAGATGATCGACCATCCCCCAGTTGTAGCTTCAATTAAGAGGAAGCTGAAATATAATGCGCACTATCCAAAATTGATTTTTAAGTCTCTTCCAGACACAGTTAAGAGGTCATGCGCATTGCACGCATTGACCAAACAGAGTTGCCCACCACATTCTGTTAAATTTATTAAAGTAGCCGTGGGACGTCACATCCAACCAGGTACCACCCTTCAGGTGGCTGGGAGATGTGATAGTTTATTAATTCCTCATCACTTAGTTGTAGTGCTCGATAAAGGTGCACTCATTCCAGTTGTCAATCTTTCACATAAGACTTTTCGCTTCAGGGCAGGTGATAGGGTATCTCAGGGAACCATGGTGGAGGACACAGAAATCTTTCACCATGAGTCAGCTGAGACGCCAGCCGTCACTGCACAATGTAGTGCACTGAATATGTTGAACACTAAAACACCATCCAAAGTACAATACGAGACGAGAAATGTTGCACAGAATGTAGAGGAAGTGGAAAAATTAATTTCAGCACTTGATTTGCAACATGTTGCACAGGCAGATAGGAAGGCACTGAGAGGAGTTTTACGAAAATTCCCGAAATTGTTTGCGACAGAGGATGACCAGATTGGTCTCCTTGATAAGATCGAGCACACCATTCCAACTGGTGACCATTTGCCTGTGTACACAAGACAGTGGAGGTTGCCAGAACAGGCAAAGAACATTATCAGGGAGGAGTGCCAGAAAATGTTGAGACAGGGCGTGATAGAGCCTAGTACGTCACCGTGGCTCTCTCCTGTTGTGCTAGTTCGGAAACCGGACGGTAGTTATCGTTTCTGTGTAGACTACCGGAAGGTGAACGAACTAACTAAGGGTGATGTGTATCCGTTGCCCCGAATACAGGAGATAATAGATCAATTTGGTGCTGCTAAGTATTTCTCAACTCTTGACGCAAAATCGGCGTATTGGGCGATTCCGGTGGCAGAACAGGATAGGGAAAAAACAGCATTCTCGGATGGTAGGCACACTTATCAATTCCGTAGGATGCCGTTTGGTTTGAAGACAGCGCCTTCGTCGTTTCAGAGGGCCATCAACTTTATCCTTAGTCCGGTACTGGGTAGGCATTCTTTAGCGTACCTGGATGATGTTGTGATATATTCCAGGACGTTTGAGGAACACCTACAGGACTTGACTGAGACTTTGAAGTTGTTAGATCAGGCAGGTTTCAGGCTGAATGTTCAGAAGTGCACCCTGGCGGCTCAGAAATTCAAATTTCTGGGGTTCCAGGTGTGCCCAGACGGTATCCGACCTGACCCAGATTCTTGCCGCGCCATTGCTGACATGCCTACTCCAAGGACAGCAAAGGACGTGAGTAGGTTTTTGGGGGCGGCCGGATATTTTCGTCGTCATATTGAAGGTTTCGCTGGCATTTCAGCACCCCTGACTGATCTGACAAAGAAAAATGCGAAGTTTGTGTGGAAATCCGAACATGACGAGGCCTATCGCAAACTGAAAGACCAACTAATCACGACACCGGTATTGGCTATTCCTGATTTTGAGAAAGAGTGGGAAGTGCACACTGACGCCAGCGGTATTGCTATTGGCGGGTGCTTAATTCAGCGAGACGCAGATAATTTACCCCATCCAGTAGCCTATTTCAGTAGGAAGGTCAAAGGACCTGAAGTTCGTTATTCAGCTACGGATCGGGAGGCACTGGCAGTAGTAGAATCAGTTAGGTATTTCGAGCCTTACCTATTTCAGCGGCATTTTGTAATCTACACAGACCATCGAGCATTAACACACATATTTAAAAAGCGAACGAAATGCCCACGAATGTCACGCTGGTCTCACGAACTTTCGGCCCACTCATTCCAGATCTTGTACAAGCCTGGTCCAGCACATGTTGTGCCAGATACGCTAAGTAAAAGTATAGCGGCAATGCAGATTAATGAAAATATTGAAACCATTCCATCGGATAAAATGAGAGAATACCAGATGAACGAGCCGAGATGGAAAGAGATTATTGAGTATTTAGAGGGAGGAAAATACCCGAAAAAGAAAAAGAATTTACCTATTCATGATTTTGAAATGAAACAGGGCGTCCTGTATTATGTTAATAGCCAGAATGATAGGGCAGTATTTCAGCTAGTTATTCCGGACGCGTTGCGGTCATCAGCGTTAAAGCTTGCGCATGCTTCAAAAATTGCAGGGCATCCGGGGATCTTTAAAGCAAATCACTTAAAAGCAAAGTCTCTATTTTATTTTCCAGGATTACTTTCTGAGGTAATCAATTTCGTGAAGTCGTGCCCTCGTTGCCAGAGGAGGAAAGGCACCCTTAAGGTACAAGCCCCACTTCAGGAATTTCCTGAAATTCGTGAACTGTTAGATCGTGTGGGGGCCGATTTGATTGACTTACACCACAGTCATTCAGGAAATAGATACGTGTTGGTGCTAGTTGACCATCTGTCTAGATACACTACACTAGTTGCATTACCTCAGAAGGATTCTCGTACGGTTGCAGATGCGTTCTTGCGTAGGTTCGTTACTGTATTCGGACCTCCTAAAGTTTTAGTCTCTGACCGGGGTCAAGAATTCAATGGGAATATATTTAGAGAAGTTTGTAAGATTTTAGAGACAACTTCGGCTTTTACAACGGCCTACCACCCACAAGCAAACGGAATGACGGAACGGACTAATCGTTCAGTCAAGGATATGCTTGCAATCCTTGCTGAACATGATGCAAACACCTGGGATGAACACCTACCCTATGTTCAGTTCGCCTTGAATACTGCCATCCACCAATCAATTAACACCCAACCTCTTCATTTGTTTACTGGTAATTCATGCAATTTCCCCTCAGGTCTGCTTAACAGACATAATGTTGCATACGGGGAGGACTATCCTTCAGAGGTCCTTGGAAAAATGAGAAATGCATGGAATATTGCAGCCGAAGCGTCCAAGAAGGCACGGACTCGGTATGCTCATTTTTATGACAAGAAAGTGCGCCCTCTTGAGTTGAAGGAAGGAAGCCTCGTATTGAGAGTGAATGAGGCTGCGCCCGCCAATCAGAGCAGGAAACTAGCTCCGAGGTGGCGAGGACCCTATAGAGTAATTAAAAGGGCGGGGCCGGTTAATCTTGTTATAAAAGGAGTGTTCGAGGACCAGGTGGAAAGGACAATTCATGTGAATAAATTGAAACATTATCATGCTAGAGAGGAATTAGAACTGCCTTCAGCGGGTCTAGTTCCTGACTCAGCAGTGCTGACTCATGGCTTCACCGACGAGTCAGAAGATGAGGATGACCCTCTGTCATCGCTCATCAGTAGTCAGGTGCAGTCTCGCCACCCTATGGTGACGAGATCTCGCGCTATACAGTAAAGTAACTTCCTTGGTTAGTATAATTTAGTATTCATTAGATTTTCCTGTAAAGGCAATGAGGTGTACTATGTCTATACTTGACTCAGGTAGCAACTTTTACCGTGCTCTTGGGTTCCACCCCTACCAAACCCAGAGTATATCTATGCTTCCGCTGTGTTGTGTCTGTCTGTTCCCAGGTCTGATTGGTACACCGACCCAGTTGTTCCAGCCACACGTGAACCCTTGTCTGTAAAGACCGAGGGGGGAGGCACGTTACACAAAGCCCTCCCCCCACTAGACCCAGTAACCCATACATCAGTTACTTTGGGGATGAGTGACTGTCCAAGAGTCACCCGGCCGACGCCTCACGTCACTAACGAGGTTGTCAGGGCCAGCGAGCTGTCCACATTATAGCAGTCACCGGAGGTGCCATACAACGCCGGGGTAGCTGTCTCGAGATCACCACTACCCACCTGCTGCGTCATCAAGACTGCAGCCATTCCAGCAGTGTTGGAGGAGAGGTCAAGAAATGGAAAGCACGTAGCAGTACTCAAGAATTTCGCCGGAAGATTAATGATTACGTCATCTGAAGTAACAAGAAAGCGGAAGTAAGGCGGTCACAGGTGGAAGGCACGGTTTCCCTACAGAGTACCGGGACTCGCCAATAGAAGGTCGCAAAATTGTCTCCTTTGGCCTAAAGTCGGCGGTACGAGGGTATACACAGTTGGTGTTTACGGCCTAGTAACCTGGTGACATCAAGAAACGCCGGAGATGACGTGAGCAATGATGGAAGACAAGATTCACCTGTTCTGCAAACAAGCAACCCGCCTCTACGACCTTCTGACACCACTCCTGCTAAGAGACACCGTTGGTACATCCAGTCCTGCCCTGCTGTGGTCATCTGCGCCGTCAAGTTTAACATCAAGACTGCTGTGTGAACTGTGATTGATATGAAGGCGTGTGGATTGTCGAGAGCAAGATTAATGGCCGAAGTAACAGTATTCTACAGCTGTCACTTGGCACTCCGCTCTACTACACTCTGTCGTCATTCAAGAGTACCGGATGGGAGTACAAGAGGACCAGGTATTGATGTCTACACATGGGGAGAAGCAAGATCGACACCGTCATCGTCAGCGACTACATTCAGCATCCAGCAGCATCGATTTTTTTTTCTCGTTTACTCAATATGAACAATTGATACAAACAACAAAGTGGCTCTGAACATCTGAGTAAAGAACATCTGGACACTTTTGTTTAAATATTGAAAAACAGATTTAGAATCAATACTTTATAAATGTTGAAAAACAGATTTAAAATAATTCTGGTATAATATATGAAAATTTTACTCTATAAATTGGTCAGTAATCAAAATCGAAGCCCCTGTGTAATTGTCTCAGCCCTGAACAAACGGTTATGGAAAATTATGTTGTGCTATTTTTTGCAGAATGGTTGAACACAGGAGAGGCGGACCAATATAAACATTGACACTTCTAGTGAGTGAGAACACTTGGCTGTACAGTCAGCTGAAACCTGTGATATAGTATCGGAATTTTTTTTTTATTTTTAGATACATGTAATAAACGTTAGATGTGTTCCTTAACATGTCAAGGTTGACATTGAGTGGGGAGTGGGTAGTACACGGATGTGTACCTGATAGTTCCGTAGTACGCTCCCGGATGACTGAAAGTTCAGTCTGAAGTTATAACTTTAATGTTTATGTTTGAGCACGGTGTGGCCGGCTCTAGAGGACACATGGACTTGGCTAGTGAAGAGCCAAGAGAGTTTAATAGCTAGTCTTTGATGGTAGAGTAGGGACATGTTATTTAGCTATGTCAGTAAGGATAGGATGTATGTTTCCTGATATTGGAGGATTGCTGTCAGTTGACAGCTGAGAAATTTATGAAATATGAACATGTTTATTATGATGTTGGACTATTATTTGTCTCGACAAAAGAGAATGGGAAGCTGAGCCCGCATGGTGACCTGGGGACCTGACCCCAGGGGAATTCGCGGTGGAAATAACCGACGCTTTGTTCATAGTTTTGTATAATGAACCATCCTATAGTATTCAGTAATTTAGAGAAAATTAGCCTTTATTCATTTTGCATTAAAATTGTATTGTATAATAGTACTGGATACAATATCAAGAGTATTCTAATTATTGAGTTTAAGTCACCATCAGTGACGTCACGAATCAGATCTAACTTGTAAGGCGGAGTGACCGGCGGTCATAGGTGATCAGGGTTGACAGGTCTACTATTTCTCAAAGTTCAATTAACCATTTTTGGGGGATCGGGAACAGCTCTGCCGTTAGATGTTTGTGTAATTTAATTTCAGTAAAATAATTCAACCAGTCTGGATCAATTCAGTACAAACAGAGGTTAATTGTTATAACTTAAACCTTGCTAGTAACTTGGTGAAACTTTGACTAGGCGGAAGGTTACAATGTTCTAGTCTGGGCTAGATCAGACGAGGACAGATCAGTGTGGACACGGGAGCAGCTGGGAGAGGTCTAACATCTTACCTCTCTCCGAGACCAGCCCAACATCTTTAGCTGGTAAAACATAGAGGTATAGTTGCTATGGTTATTTATAGAATAGTCTTCATTGCCATTCAGGTCAAGTAGGGAGTGTTAAAGTGACAGGGAGTGAACAAATTTAGATTTTGTTTTAGTTTTTCTTTTAATAAATTAATTAAGTTAATAAATTGCCTTTTTATTATTTCCATGTGTTTTATGTTTATACTTGTCCTGGTCACGTGGTCCACACGAGGAAGAGTTGGATTGGGCGCCGATTCTAACATCGAATCATTCCCGTGTAATTAATGTCACACTCTTAAGTTCCACGGTCATCGGTTATAGTGGGGATCAAGCCCCAAGGTTGATTAATTAGCGTGATCGATCCAGACCTCGATCATTGCTCGGTGTTGCTGGTCTGGTGGTGGCAGCGTAGAGGCGACTCTAGGGTTTTGCTCAAAGCCTAGGTCACGTCATACTGGGTGTAGAATCCTAAGTCGGTCAATCGTCTTAGGACCACGTGGCGTGGAGTTGGTTTTGGTAAAAGTTTTGGAGTCCCTTGGTAGAGAATAAAAAGTAAGAATACGGGTAGAGGGAGAAGAAGGAAAGAGAAGTAGAGTGAGAGAAACCCTAACCCGTGTTACAACAGCTTCAACCTTTGACACCACTTGCCTCCCTTGACAACAGCTTCCACCACTGACACCACTTGCCTCTCTTCACAACAACTTCCACCACTGACACCACTTGCTTCCCCTGACAACAGCTTCCACCACTGACACCACTTGCCTCCCTTGACACCAGCTTCCATCACTGCCACCACCTGCCTCCCTTGACAACAACTTCCACCACTGACATCACTTGCCATCCTTGACAACAGCTTTAACCACTGACACCACTTGCCTCCCTGACAACAGCTTCCACTACTGACACCACTTGCCTCCCTTGACAACAGCTTTCACCACTGAGACCACTTGCCTCCCCTGACAACAGCTTTCACCACTTGCCTCCCCTGACAACAGCTTCCACCACTTGCCTCCCCTGACAACAGCTTCCACCACTTGCCTCCCCTGACAACAGCTTCCACCGCTTGCCTCCCCTGACAACAGCTTCCACCACTTGCCTCCCCTGACAACAGCTTCCACCACTTGCCTCCCCTGACAACAGCTTCACCACTTGCCTCCCCTGACAAGAAGCTTCCACCACTTGCCTCCCCTGACAAGAAGCTTCCACCACTTGCCTCTCCTGACAACAGCTTTCACCACTTTCACCACTGATAGCACTACAGACGATTACCCCACATTTCTTCTAACCAACATTCACAAACCACGTCTAGATACAAGGAAGATAAGCTTTAGGCTGCACAATGAAACTTCTATAGGCAATTTTATAGCTGCTGCCGCTAATATCAACTGGGAGTCCGAATTAGGTTCCACAGGAGACATCAACCTAGCAGTGCAATCATTTCTTCAAAAAACTCTCAGCCTCTATAACACCCACTGACCTATGCTAACGAAACAAGTCACAACTAAAAGGCTAAACAATCCTTGGCTTACAAAGGGGATACTTGAATCTATTAATAAAAAACATGAACTTGAGAAGAAGTATAGGTTAGGTATCGTCTCCAAAGAACTTTCAAAGAATTACTCATCATTACTATCTAAAATAATTAGAAGAGCCAAAATTAAATACTACGAAGATAAATTTACTCAAACAAAGGGCAACATCAAGAAAACATGGAGCACAATTTCACAAATATTGGAATCAAAAAAGATTTTAAATAACAAACCAATAATCCTGTCCAATAACGATGGTCTGCTTTCAGCCATTGATACTGCTATTGAATTCCATCGGTTCTTCTCATCCATTGGGTCATCCCTTGCTAATGATATTCCATCTTCCAGTACTAATGTTCAGGACTATCTTACAGGTAACTACCCAGTCTCTGTACCTAACGCCCGCTAATTCCACTGATGTAAATGAGGTAATCCTTTCCCTTAAGACCAAGTCTAGTGCCCTTACGGAGATACCAACTCTAATCTACAAAAAAAAACCCAGATCTTTAGCCCTTGCCATTGCATTGCTCTACAACAAGTCACTTGAACTCCAAACTTTTCCAAATATTCTAAAAAGAAGAGAGAGTAACCCCAGTCCATAAATGTGGTGATCTCACTGATGTCAACAACTTCAGACCGATATCAATTCTGCCAAACTTGTCCAAAATATTTGAAAAACTAATCTACAAGCAGCTTTACTCTTATCTAGCCAAACACTATATACTAAGCTCTTGTCAATATGGCTTCAGACCCAAAAAAAGCACTAACGATGCACTTATTAGTATGATTAACTTGATACATGCAGCGCTTGATAAAAATGAGTTCCCTGTTGGGATATTTGTGGACCTACGTAAGGCTTTTGACACTGTCAACCACCAAATCCTTCTTCTTAAATTACATCATTATGGAGTCAGAGGTCACTCCCTGCAATACCTTCAGTACTACCTTACTGACAGGCTCCAGGATGTTTTTGTGAATAATTCCATTTCTCTGACACTACCTATAAACATTGGTGTTCTACAGGACAGCATACTTGGCCCTCTCCTCTTTCTCATCCACATTAATGAACTTCCAAATGCCTCTCAACACCTCAAGCCAATCTTATTTGCTGATGACACAACTTTCATCTTCTCCAGTACTGACCCTCTTGCTCTAAATGTCACTGTGAATACTGAACTAAATAAAGTCCATCTTTGGCTAACTGCTAACAAACTCACCCTTAACATTAACAAGACTTTCTATATTTTGTTTGGTAATAAATCCTCAAATGAAATTAATTTAAGAATAAACAATATACAAATCAGTAGTAAAGTTGATGGTAAATTCCTTGGTGTCCTCATCGATAACAAGCTAAATTTCCAGGGACACATTCTAAATATAGCAAAAAAGTTTCTAAAACTGTTGGCGTTCTTTCTAAGATCAGATATTATGTTCCTCGCCCTGCCCTGGTGACACTCTATTACTCTCTCATCTATCCTTATCTCAACTATGGTATTTGTGCTTAGTGTTCTATACTACCCAAAATCATTTACGTCCTCTAATTACCCAACACAAAGCTGCTATTAGAACAATATCTAACTCTGGCCCCAGACAGCACTCGGTACCCTTACTCAAATATCTAAATATGTTAGATATTAAGTCACTGCACATCCTCTCTTGTGTACTATATATATTTAAAACTCTGAACTGTAATGTCAATCCTGACCTTTAACGCTTCCTAGAAGGTTGTAACAGAACACATGTGCACCACACCAGAAACAAATACCCATTTGATATTCCAAGAGTTAGACTTAATCAAACTAGAAATGCTCTACAAATCAAGGGACCAAGAATGTGGAATGACCTTCCCAATTATGTCAAAAATTGTACCTCTCTCAACCAGTTTAAGACAAAAACTAAGTACTACCTAATTAACTCCATGTAACCTACCTTACTTCTAAATGTCAACCCATGTCTTACTATTCAAAAAAAAAAATGCTGTTTGTTGACCAACTTGTATATTGGCTATTTTCTACCATGTTTCCCCCTTTTTTTTATCTTTTATTATTTTTTTTTCATTCAACACAATTTATACTTTAAGCTCAATTACTATTAAGTTTTAGTCTAAGTGTTTTTCCCCACCTCTCCTTGCCCGAAACGCTATGCGTACTAGTGGCTTTAGGTATTGTATGTACTTCCTCTATCTTTAAATCTAACAGAATGTTTGTACTGTAATGCTGCAACTATGTATGTACTGTTCCTAAATAAATTATTATTATTATTATACTTACCTCCCCTGACAACAACTTCCACCACTTGCCTCCCCTGACAACAACTTCCACCACTGACACCACTTGCCTTCCCTGACAATAACTTCAACCACTGACACCACTTGCCTCCCCTGACAACTTCCACCACTGACACCACTTGCCTACCTTGACAACAGCTTCCACCACTGACACCACTTGCCTCCCATCACTACTTCCACCACTTGCCTCCCATCACTACTTCCACCACTGACACCACTTGCTTCCCTTGATAACAACTTCCACCACTAACACACTTGCCTCCTTTGACAACAGCTTTCACCACTGACACCACTTGCCTCCCCTAACAATAGCTTCCACCACTTGCCTCCCTTGACAATAACTGCCACCACTTGCCTCCCTTGACAACAACTTCCACCACTGGCACCACTTGCCTTCCCTGACAATAACTTCAACCACTGACACCACTTGCCTCCCCTGACAACTTCCACCACTTGCCTCTCCTGACAACAACTTCCACCATTTGCCTCTCCTGACAACAACTTCCACCACTTGCCTCCCCTGACAACAACTTCCACCACTTGCCTCCCCTGACAACAACTTCCACCACTTGCCTCCCCTGACAACTTCCACCACTGACACCACTTGCCTCCCCTGACAACTTCCACCACTTGCCTCTCCTGACAACAACTTCCACCTCTTGCCTCCCCTGACAACAACTTCCACCACTTGCCTCCCCTGACAACTTCCACCACTTGCCTCCCCTGACAACTTCCATCACTTGCCTCCCCTGACAACAACTTCCACCACTGACACCACTTGCCTCCCCTGACAACTTCCACCACTTGCCTCTCCTGACAACAACTTCCACCACTTGCCTCCCCTGACAACAACTTCCACCACTTGCCTCCCCTGACAACAACTTCCACCACTTGCCTCCCCTGACAACTTCCACCACTGACACCACTTGCCTCCCCTGACAACTTCCACCACTTGCCTCTCCTGACAACAACTTCCACCACTTGCCTCCCCTGACAACAACTTCCACCACTTGCCTCCCCTGACAACAACTTCCACCACTTGCCTCCCCTGACAACTTCCACCACTGACACCACTTGCCTCCCCTGACAACTTCCACCACTTGCCTCTCCTGACAACAACTTCCACCACTTGCCTCCCCTGACAACAACTTCCACCACTTGCCTCCCCTGACAACTTCCACCACTGACAACACTTGCCTCCCCTGACAACTTCCACCACTTGCCTCTCCTGACAACAACTTCCACCACTTGCCTCCCCTGACAACAACTTCCACCACTTGCCTCCCCTGACAACTTCCACCACTGGCACCACTTGCCTCCCCTGACAACTTCCACCACTTGCCTCTCCTGACAACAACTTCCACCACTTGCCTCCCCTGACAACAACTTCCACCACTTGCCTCCCCTGACAACTTCCACCACTGACACCACTTGCCTCCCCTGACAACTTCCACCACTTGCCTCTCCTGACAACAACTTCCACCACTTGCCTCCCCTGACAACAACTTCCACCACTTGCCTCCCCTGACAACTTCCACCACTGGCACCACTTGCCTCCCCTGACAACTTCCACCACTTGCCTCTCCTGACAACAACTTCCACCACTTGCCTCCCCTGACAACAACTTCCACCACTTGCCTCCCCTGACAACAACTTCCACCACTTGCCTCCCCTGACAACTTCCACCACTTGCCTCCCCTGACAACAACTTCCACCACTTGCCTCCCCTGACAACAACTTCCACCACTTGCCTCCCCTGACAACAACTTCCACCACTTGCCTCCCCTGACAACAACTTCCACCACTTGCCTCCCCTGACAACAACTTCCACCACTTGCCTCCCCTGACAACAACTTCCACCACTTACCTCTCCTGACAACAACTTCCACCACTTGCCTCCCCTGACAACAACTTCCACCACTCGCCTCTCCTGACAACTTCCACCACTCGCCCCTCCTGACAACAACTTCCACCACTTGCCTCTCCTGACAACAACTTCCACCACTTGCCTCCCCTGACAACAACTTCCACCACTCGCCTCTCCTGACAACAACTTCCACCACTCGCCTCTCCTGACAACTTCCACCACTTGCTACTCCTGACAACAACTTCCACCACTTGCCTCCCTGACAACAGATTCCACCACTGACACCACCAGTCTTTTCTGACAACACTAACTCCAGCTGCCTCCAATGAGAATAACTTTCATCACCTGCCCCTTGACACTAAACCCCAACTACTGACACCACTTGAAGTGAGGATGCACTGTACAGTTTGTAAATTAGGCAACTGACATATGTGGAGAGCTAATGTCATAATTGATATGTTTATTCTGCACACCGCCCCTATTCAGTGGGCAGTGGTGAGTAGGCTGGTAAATGGGGGGGAGGGACTTTTGACAAGCCGTCAGCTTCCTGTCCTTGTCGAGGCCTTTAGTTTTAGTGACCTTCCGAAAAAATCTGGTAAGTTCAGGTTACAATCAATCAGTTATTACCTATAGTTAGCAAACTGGAGATATTTGGCTTAAATTCCTGGTAGCAGATCCTTTTGAATAAAATATTTACACATCTCTTGAAAAATTGTCATAGAATTGTCCCTGAATTCACATATCTTTTTGCACTCCATCACATAGTGACGGAGGGCGTGCGAGTAATTTTGTTGACATGAATTATATTCAGTCAGGGCTACATCGGCAAGTAATGATAAAAAATTTCATTACCTGCCTAATAGGCAGTGTTTTTTCCAACCACAATTTCACATTGGTTAATTAGAATTAAGATTATTAAACACTGCACTGCGCCAAACAACAAATGCCGTTTTGAGAGTTTTTTTTTTTATTTAGGCTATACACTATTTTAATGTTTTCACCAGTCTTTGTGTTTTGAAATTAAAATAGTTGAGTTTGGAAACATTTTGACATTAACTTTACATGAACATTTGTAAAAACAACAAAAATATGTCCTTAACAATTGCACTATGAAGTTTTTGCCACAAACACGTGTGCAGTGCAGGGGTTAAATTACATTAAGAACATGAATGTTAGGTTTAGATAGGTTAAGACAGTTAGCCAAGGATAGATTAGGTTTGGTCACATTCTGCTCGAACGCTATGTGTGTCAGTTGCTTTGCAAGAATGTAAAAACATCAATGCTATGTACTCTCATAAACCAAATGTACTTTCTTGTATATAAATAAATAAATACTTCTTCATTATTTCTAACAAAATAAAAATACTGTAAAATCATATATAATGGAAAGCTTTATCATTCCACAAGAAAAAAATATTTAGAAAAACATATAATTTCAGGAAAACTCAAATTGTTGTTGGGCAACTCAGGCCTTGTATAGTAGTCCAAGTAATGTGTTCTGGCTATTAAGTACAAAATTAAGTACAAATGCACACAGTAATCACACTAACGTCATGTGTCAATGAGAAAATCCATAGGGGCCGTGATGAGGATTCAAACATGTGGTGGGTGTTCCCACACACACACTCCCTAGTCAACTAGGCCACTACATAGTCAAAAGGATTGCAACCTGGAATTCTACTGAGCTCACAATGATTTCCTGATGTTTCCACTAAAGGCAGACCAGGATTTTTACACAATTTCCCCATGCACTCTGGCTCTGTTATTTCAGGAATGTTCTACCTATAATAATAATAATAATAATAATAATAATAATAATAATAATTTTTATTTAGGTAAGGTACATACATACAATAAATTTTTACAAAGATTGGTTGACTTATAGGTAGAGCTAGTACATACAATGCCTAAAGCCACTATTACGCAAAGCGTTTCGGGCATGATAAACTTAAATGACAAGCTTAATACTAATTGAGCATAATGAGTAGAATGAAAACAAGAAATGAAAACATAGATGAAAAAGCAGCACAAATACAATTATGTCAACAAACAGCGCTCTTAAAAAAAAAAAAAATAGACATTGGTTGACAATAGAAAGGTAAGGTAGGTTACAGGGAATTTATTAGGTATAGCTTCGTTTTTGAGTTAAACTGGTTGAGAGAGGTACAGTCTTTAACATGGTTGGGAAGGTCATTCCACATTCTGGGCCCCTTGATTTGTAGAGCTCTCTACCTCTTTCAAGGTAGAACATTCAGAGTAATCGCACTTATGTGATGTGTCAATGAGAAAATCCGTAGGAGTCGTAATGAGGGTCCGAACCTATGCGGTGGGTAGTCCCACACACACATACCCTAGTCGTCTTGTGGCCTAGCTGACTAGGGCATGTACGTGGGAACACCCACCGCATAGGTTCGAATCCTCATCACGGCTCCTAAGGATTTTCTCAATAAGCATAATGTGAATTTTTTAAAATGCACTGTATATATTACGTACATGCATACAGTCAAAATAAAGAAAATGTTAGATATGTATATTTATTTTTACTTTGCATGAAACAGCATATGCTAACCAAATTAAATTACTTCACAAATTAAAGGAAGTAGCCGATTTCCCACTTATAATTCTTTTTAGACAGGCTCTAAACATATGTCTGCCCATCATAACTGCAGGTGTGTAACACCTGCAAGTGACAGTGTCACACAGTGTCAATGGATGGAGAAAAGGATAACTAACTCTGATGAATCAGAAGTTTGTAATACTGTACTCTTTGAATGTTGTCACCCAAACTCTTATATGTTACAGGCCTTGTTTCGGATGATATCTTGTCACTGTTAGAAGATTCATTATATGAACTTACCTGAGGGCTGAGTCACTAACTCTCTAGTGGGCTCGATGGGGACAGGAAGCTGGCAGCTTACAAAAGGTCTCCCCCCCCCCCCATTTGTCATAATTGTACCAGTGTTTTTGCCATTTACCGCTTCAGAGAGTAGGTGGTTCAAAGAGCTTATAACCTTATAGGTGAAAAAATATCTCCTGTTATCCCGTTATTGAGAACCGTTACTCCCATCCTGCATCCAATCTGTTACTGACACCTGCAATGTCACCTTGTCTAATGGACTCTTTATACTGTTCGTTCTGTACTAAATAATTCATAACTCAAAAAACTAAGTAAAGACTCACGCAATCCTTCGTGGGAGAACAGTTCTGTACAAACGTTAAATGAAGTTGGCGGGTTTATGTGCTCCGCGTAGTGATGGTAAACAACTTTGCTTCACATCCTATACAGCACCGCTGATCTCATCAACTCCTAAGTGATAATTTAACCTTTACTAAAGCATACAATAATCATTTACAATTCTAAAACCCATTATATAAATAACTTTAATAAATATTAACTCAGGTTTTCTTGTTTTAATTGTTAATTGTCGCCACTATTTTAATGAAACACTTTAGTGAGTAGTAACGAGAACAAAACTCTTGTAAAATATTTATTTATTTTATTTTGTTTATTTTATAATAATGATAATATTTCAAACGCAAGAAGGTACAATGGGTTGGTGAGATTACATTAGAGTAATATTTTTACATTCTTGCAAAGCCACTGACAAGCATAGAGTTTCGGGCAAAACCCAAAACTAATGTACTAAAGGACCCTTGGGAAGATACATATGAAAGATTACACAGTGTAGATCAAAGACTAGCTATAAGTTCATCCAATATCCCCATCTCACAGGATGGCTAGTCATATACGGAATCAGAGGAGAACATAAATTTACCTGATGGGCAATTAGCTGCACTACTACTTGCCACTAATGCACTGAAGAACAGTGTAGGAGTAATTTTCTGTGATTCAAAGTCAGCTTTTTAGGCACTTAAAAACCCAACATGCAAAATTGACACTAGGAGTGTTGTAACATCCATTATAAACAACATTGTTAATGCAAAGAGCAAGAGTTTCTGAGTCTCATTTGTATGGATACCATCTCACGTAGGTGTTGCCCCAGCATGATGACACAGACAAGGCAGCTAAAACTGCATGTGATAGGCCTGAAATTGAGTTGGATATGGGCATTTCAATCTCTGTTGTAAAAGCCACAATATTTCAGGAAATTAGCGAAAACAGAAGAGCCGTCACTGACACACAAAGACCAGAAAGCACGAGTATAAAGGGCTATGACACGTTTAGAACCTATAATTATATGTACGGGCAGCACAAAACATCCACTAGACAGTGTGACATTGTAATTGCCATAATTAGGCTGGGATATCGGTATCTATGGCAGGTGGTTGAAGGTAATGAATCCCTCAATGGTAAACATTCCAATTGTAAACTATGTGAACAAGAGCTGGGACACACTCTCCAACACTATATATGTAATTTCCGTTATAAGTGACTTCAGATATTGGAAGATATTCTTATGCTGTACCCAGATTTTCCTAGTGGAGGCTCATAGATCAGCCTTACATTTTATGTTCTCTCCTAATTTTTAGTCAGAGTTGACTTTTTTTATTGAGGCTGGTGTTTTCCTCCCTGATTCCATGTATGACTAACCATCCTGTGTGATGGGAATATTGGATGAACCTGTAGCTAGGTTTTGATCTACACTGTGTAATATCTCATATAGAATAAGGAAGCAGCACATTGCTGTCTATACCTAATATACTTAATTGGCTTAATATACCTGCGTAAGGCTTTTGACACTGTCAACCACCAAAACCTTCTTCTTAAATTACATCATTATGGAGTCAGAGGACACTCCCTGCAATACCTCAAATATTTCCTTACTGACAGGCTCCAGTATGTTTCTGTGAATAATTCAATTTCCCCCACCCTACCCATCAACATTGGTGTTCCTCAGGGCAGCATACTTGGCCCTCTCCTCTTTCTCATCTACATTAATGACCTTCCAAATGCCTCCCAACACCTCAAACAATTCAATTGTTCAATTCTATTTGCTGACGACACAACCTTCATTTACTCCAGTCCTGACCCCCTTGCTCTAAATGCCACAGTAAATACTGAGCTAAATAAAGTCCATCTTTGGCTAACTGCCAACAAACTCACCCTTAACACTGACAAAACTTTCTATATTCTGTTTGGCAATAAATCCTCGAATCAAATAAATCTCAGAATAAACAATACTCAAATTTGTAACAAATTAGATGGCAAATTCCTTGACGTTCTCATTGACCATAAGCTGAATTTCCAGGGACACATTCTAAATATATCAAGAAAAGTTTCAAAAACTGTTGGCATTCTTTCTAAGATCAGATATTATGTACCCCGCCCTGCCCTGGTGACTCTCTATTACTCCCTCATCTATCCATATCTCAACTAAGGTATTTGTGCTTGGGGTTCTACTACCCAAAATCATTTACGTCCTCTAATTACTCAACGCAAAGCTGCTATTAGGACAATATCCAACTCTGGCCCCAGACATCACTCGGTACCCCTACTCAAATCTCTGAATATGTTAGATATCAAGTCACTGCACATTCTCTCATGTGTATTATACATATATAAAACGCTGAACTGTAATGCCAATCCTGACCTCAAAAGCTTCATAGAAGGTTGTAACAGAACCCATGAGCACCACACCAGAAATAAATACAGTTTTGATATTCCTAGAGTTCGACTTAATCAAACTAGAAATGCTCTACAAATCAAGGGACCCAGAATGTGGAATGACCTTCCCAACCATGTTAAAGACTGTACCTCTCTCAACCAGTTTATGATAAAAACGAAGTACTACCTAATAAATTCCCTGTAACCTACCTTACCCCTCTATTGTCAACCCTGTTACCTATCGTTCGTTACGGCTCGTGACCCTACAGCAGCCAAGCTTTAATTACGCCTAGGGACACGAGAAAACTGCTGTTCTCAAGAGCGGATCACCAGTATAACCCCTTAATAAGTAATGAGCACATAAATTAAAATCTTCCTTTAGGACTGAAGAATAGATACAAAATATTATATAGATATATATTCAAGACAGTATAATATAAAAACCACAGATGATCAAGTTAACTTATACAACAAACAAGGTATTGTCATTCTCCTAATATAGTAAAATAAAATATGGCACAACAAGAAATAAACAGACTTATCTCCCACATGTTACTCCTCCTGGTTCCCCGAAGCTACTGACTCTCGCTCTGGCGCTACCCACATTCTCACCTCCCGTCTGCCTCATCCCAGGATGAGGGATGGAAACTAAAGACTTTTTAATATTTAAAACTAATTGAACAACCACTTGTTCTCAAAACACACAGGAATGCAAATTACAGATAATAGTTACTTACAAAATATATAAGTACAATGCCACCTGTTTAATTACAGAATATAAACAATTATATATACTAAATAAAAGTGACATCTGGAACTTCCAAACTGAACAGGTCCAGCTTTCCCGTATCTGACAGGTACTAGACGTGTGCAAAGGCAACCGCGCTCCTATCTCCACTGACGCTGCCAAACCACACGATAATTTACCGAAACACAATGTGTGTACATATACAGGCAATGATAAAATAAAACAAAATGCTATTTCAAATTTATATACGTATTCTGCTAGGAGTACGTAACACTTCCACCTCCAAGAAAAAAAATGCAATAGATTGAAGATCAATGGCATTTTTTCAAAGTAAAATGTATGACACTTGAGATTTATGGTATTAATTACACCAAACATGTATAAGTAATAAGAACACATTTCTGGACAAAAATGAAAACACTCCAAATATAGTCTTACAGGAAACTCAGAAATTTCAGTCTTATGACTATGTTCTACATATGTGTCACTGGAGTATGCAAATTTATCTCTCCAGGGTACTATCTCATTTATTTCACTTTGTTGCAGATCATATTTCACACTCCTATCTACAACAGTATCATTAGTAGCATGAATAGAATTGTCAATAAAGGTAGCTGCTTTCACACAGTTATCATGGCAATTTAGCTTTTCATTTGTTTCTACTATTTCTCCAAGATCAGTTCCGTATTTCCATGTGATTCCTTTTCCACATGGTGAATTTTTCCAAGACAGACTCCATTTTCCATTACTCCCTTTTTCTGGAGCTGAACTGCTTAATTGAAGCTGACTGGATGTTGAGTAGATTTGGGACTTCTCCTGGGTATGCTCTGACACAGACATCTGCTCTTCATCACTCTTGATCCTCTGTGGAACACATACTCTCGCCCAATGGATACTAAAATTAGAGAAATTAGCATTAAACCTCACAATTATGCATAGGACTTTCCCATTCATAGAACCTTCCGAAACACAAGACACCGACTTAGCATACCTTTGACCTTCAAACCAAGAAATGCAACCCAAGATAAGTGCAAAGACTACCTGATCGAACTGACTCAGATGATCCATAAGGAACACAGAAATCAATTGCCTCATAACTCTGTCATAACGATCAGTGAAAGAAAACAGGCATATGCCTAGGCACCATATCTCAATCAGAACTCCGAAGACAAGTTCACACCCCCTGATGGTGAACTTGAACACAACACACACTTTCATCAACCGTCTAGTCTTCCAAAAGACTAAATAAAACGTGCCGAAAACTTTACAACCCTCACCATCACTTCCCAAGTGATTTACGTCTGATGACAACCAATCAACCAAGAGGTTTAAGGGTCTTAACATCTTGAAGATGAACAGCAGATTACCTGGGAAATGCCCAAGGACAATCTGAAACCCTTCACAATGATTAACACTAGGTAGGATAACCTTATCCTCCAACTTGAAATACACACCTGGAGCCTCAAACATCTGCTCCCCAGTATGATTTAATCCTTCACCCACAATATGACTCTGAAAATCAACTCCAATATGACTCTGAAAGTCAACACCACACTTAAGTGGAACATACACTTTTATCACTCGTGCATCAAAATTAACTGGATCTGAATATAGAGACACTGCTCTAGCATAACTCGCCACTTCCTCAGAACTGAATGCACAACCTACTTGAGTAAACTCTCTCTGCTCAACCACAAGGCTTGACAAAGATGTCCCACAGTCCATTACTTCACAAGAAAATGGCTCCTGCAGAATAAAAGTAGATTTCAACATCCTACACACACTCTGACTCAATGTACACAATGAGAAATACTTACTCCACATAGAATAAGAATCACAACTCCGCAACTTAGATCCAATTGCTACTTTACCACTCTTAATGATTTTACCTAAATTTCCTCCCATGACTTCTGGAGCTGCTTGGAGTACTGTCTGCTCACAATCAATAATATCACTACCAAGCTGGGTCACATCCTCACAGACAACTGGAGAGGGAGGCTCAATGGGTCTCCATCTACTCAACAGAAGCTGATCCTCTGGCTGCTTTCCCACACTCTCCAACACTGGATCTACAGTACAGACTGTCTCCTTGCTTCTCTCTGAAATCTTAGGGTCAGTTCTACTCAAAGCACTTAAATGAAGGGAATCTGAAACGAGCGGGCAAGTAACAGGTAGTTTGACCTCCTCCCCTATACTATCACCTTGACTAGGGTGAGGCGGGGCCTCTACAACAGACTTACTCTCGACAACTGATTCTAAACTTGGAGTGAGCGGGAATACTTCTGCCAACCCGACATCTTGTCCTAAACCATTCACTTGGCTGGAATACAGAGTCGTGGCTTTTAAGTTTCTCTCAACTCCTGGCACAACGTTCGTAGTGAGCGGGCAAGACAATGGTACATGGACATCCTTTCCCAATTTATTGGAATAAAGCAGAGTCATAGTATCAGGCTTACTCTCAACAACCAAATCGGCCACACAGGAATCTGGAACAACCACATCCCACTTCTCCACTGAAGGGGTACTGGTTTCTGGAACAAATGCTTGAGTAACAACATCAGAACTGACAACTGGATTTATATTAGTACTGACATCAGCACAGGTAGAATGGACAAAACCATCTTCTACAACAGGTTCATTCATAGAACTAACTTCAGCACAGGCAGAATAAACATGGTCTACAACGGGCTGTTTACACAAGCGGGGATCAATCTCACCCACAACATGATTTATGGCCACATCATTACCCAATATAACATCCACACCTGGGATGGGCAACTGTGTACTAACACCCACAGTGCATAAACGTGGTGTAATGGTGGATCTGAAATTAATGTCTATTAGAGGTACAGTTTTACATCCTGCAACACTCTGAAGAACAACAAACTTTCCAGTATCTCTCTTTTCAACATCAGAAAGAATACTGGATGAAATTATGGTTTGGGAAGCACCTGTATCACGAAGAATAACCACTGGCTTCCACTTCCCATTAATACACAAAACTTCACCTGAAGACATATATGGTGAATACTGTTTCACCCAATTGGGGTTTACAGTTACATGTTTATTAGTAAGTTTATTTTGCACACCTCTGCAATAAATGAGACCAGTTGGTCTTAACTCAGGGTGCAATATAAAACATGAATGAATTCCATGGCCTTTTCTCTTACAATGGGAACAAGACCTTACAGTGGACACACCTGTGGAACCAACTGTAGGTTTAGAAATAACCTTATTATTATTTGACATTCCTGACAATGAAGTAGCAGGGTTAGGTTTTGTAAGAGAAGAGCTCATGGGAGTAACTGGAGTACTAGGACTGGAGGGATTCTGATAAGGAGTTCGGTGAGCATTATAATTTACTCTACGACTAGACTTAGGTGAAGTGGCCGTAAACTGGGCCTTAGTCAACAACTCATGCTCATCCGCGAGCTTTGACAGCTCATAAATGTCTGTTACATTCTTTTGTTCTGCCATAAAAGTAGACAACTGGTCTGGGAGACATGACAATACTTCTTCCATTATAAGAAGATTCTTTAGAGCATCAAAGTCAGTGACTGAAAGTGACTTTAACCATCTGTTGCAAAAATTTGTCTTCTGCACGAGTAAAATCTGCTATTGTCTGATCACTTATCCTCCTTAGATTTCTAAACTTTTGCCTGTGTGCCTCTGGATTTAACTGATAAGCATTTAAGATGCTTTTCTTTACAAATTCATAATCAAAACTATGAGCGTCAGGTAGGGATGTAAAAACCTCCTGACTACGCCCCTTAAATTGAGACTGCATAATGGCTACCCACTGATCCCTTGGCCAGTTCATACTGATGGCAATTTTATAAAAATGGGCAAAGAAAACCTCAGGATCCTCCTCATTGAACTTTGGTAACTCTATATACTTATGCGTCCTGATGGGATTATTATCACTATTTATTGAAACATTACTAGTATTTCCATGCCCAGCTGCCATACGCTGTGATTCAAGCCTGAAGTTAGTGTCAGCCATTTGTTGTTGAATCTCTAATTGCCTAGTTTGTTCCTTTTGAGCTTCAAGTTCTAATATTCTCTGTTCTTTTTGAGCTTCAACCTCTAATTGGCGAGCTTCTAACTCAAGACGCTTTAACGTCATCTGATCACTCGACTCCTCTTTTAACTCTTCTAGAATTTCTATATCTAACTCTCCATTCTCAACAAAATGTGTCACAATGACTTTCAATATTTGGGCTTTAACCATTCTATTGTTGGCGGTCAAATCCAACTGATTTGCTATTTGTATTAACTCAGTCTTTTTAAGGCTCTGAATCCTTTCAAAGTCTGGGTGAGCCACCAACGCTGCAACTTTCTCCTCCATCGTTACTAACACTTGGCACTTGATTCACAACAATAATTAAAAACAATGGCACTGCACTACACTTCACTGTAAAATTGTCACCACACTGAAAATTTGCTTGGCCTCACTGCACAAACAAAATATATAGGATGACTTACCTCAAAATCGTGAAACGTTGTTACTTGACACACAGGAAGGCTTGCTTGGCACATGGAATAGTTCTTAAGAAACACACAGACACTTAACACAATGGTACCTAGGAAGGCAAGGTTAGATTAGCATAATTAAGGTTAAGTGGGAACAATATATCCCGGACGGGCCCCCATAACTCTTTGTTACCTATCGTTCGTTACGGCTCGTGACCCTACAGCAGCCAAGCTTTAATTACGCCTAGGGATACGAGAAAACTGCTGTTCTCAAGAGCGGATCACCAGTATAACCCCTTAATAAGTAATGAGCACATAAATAAAAATCTTCCTTTAGGACTGAAGAATAGATACAAAATATTATATAGATATATATTCAAGACAGTATAATATAAAAACCACAGATGATCAAGTTAACTTATACAACAAACAAGGTATTGTCATTCTCCTAATATAGTAAAATAAAATATGGCACAACAAGAAATAAACAGACTTATCTCCCACATGTTACTACTCCTGGTTCCCCAAAGCTACTGACTCTCGCTCTGGCGCTACCCACATTCTCACCTCCCGTCTGCCTCATCCCAGGATGAGGGATGGAAACTAAAGACTTTTTAATATTTAAAACTAATTGAACAACCACTTGTTCTCAAAACACACAGGAATGCAAATTACAGATAATAGTTACTTACAAAATATATAAGTACAATGCCACCTGTTTAATTACAGAATATAAACAATTATATATACTAAATAAAAGTGACATCTGGAACTTCCAAACTGAACAGGTCCAGCTTTCCCGTATCTGACAGGTACTAGACGTGTGCAAAGGCAACCGCACTCCTATCTCCACTGACACTGCCAAACCACACGATAATTTACCAAAACACAATGTGTGTACATATACAGGCAATGATAAAATAAAACAAAATGCTATTTCAAATTTATATACGTATTCTGCTAGGAGTACGTAACAAACCCATGTCTGCTTTTTTTTTTTAAACAACGCTGTTTGTCGACCTAATCGTATTAGTGCTGCTTTTCAGCCATGTTACCCCCTTTTTTTATCTCTATTTTTATTTGTTCTCAACACATTTTATTCTTTATACTCAATTAGTATTAAGCTTTAGTAATTAATGTTTTTCCTGCCCGAAACGCTTTGCGTAATAGTGGCTTTAGGCATTGTATGTACTAGCTCTATCTATAAATCCATCATTCTTTGTAAAATCTCTTGTATATATGTACCTTACCTAAATAAACATTTATTTATTTATATATTTATTTATTTTGTTAAGAAAAAAACCTGATGGGCACTATTATTGTTATTATTATTATAGTTATTATTATTAGTAGTATTACTATAATAATAACAATAATAATAATAATAACAATAATAATAACAATAATAATAATAAGAAGAATAATAATAATAACAATAACAATAATAATAATAATAATAATAATAATAATAATAATAATAATAATAATAACAATAATAATAATAATAATAATAATAATAATAATAATAATAATAATAATAATAATAATAATAATAATATTTGTACAAATGTATATAGATATGAGATATAAAAGAGAGAGATACATAGGTAAAACAAGTAAACATTGAATATAACTACAAATATGAACTGAACATTTCGGGCATAACTTCAAATAAAATTTTGATTGTATAAAGGTTTGATGAGGTAGACAATACTAACAGGAAGCAGGCTAATATAGAAAACAATACAAGTCATTTTGTAACATATATATATATATATATATATATATATATATATATATATATATATATATATATATATATATATATATATATATATATATATATATATATATATATATATATATATATATATATATATTATTAAATATGACCGAAAAAGTAAGATTAATAATTCTAACACGAATTTTCTCAATCTTTCGTACATTACGCTTCACTGTTGGAGGTAAATCAAAAATCACTTCTCCAAAATTCATTTTTATTTCTAGTCTGACGCGACACGGGCGCGTTTCGTAAAACTTATTACATTTTCAAAGACTTCACAAATACACAACTGATTAGAACTTACGTCTCTCTGATATTATATCTACATTTGAGTGAGGTGGGAAGGGTGATGTGGCATTAACACAAGACAGAACAGGAGGGGATATTAATAGGGTATTAAAAGTATCAACACAAGACAAAACAGAAACAATGGGTATTGAATAGAAGTGTTTGTAGAAAGCCTATTGGTCCATATTTCTTGATGCTTCTATATTGGAGCGGAGTCTTGAGGTGGGTAGAATATAGTTGTGCAATAATTGGCTGTTGATTGCTGGTGTTGACTTCTTGATGTGTAGTGCCTCGCAAACGTCAAGCCGCCTGCTATCGCTGTATCTATCGATGATTTCTGTGTTGTTTACTAGGATTTCTCTGGCGATGGTTTGGTTATGGGAAGAGATTATATGTTCCTTAATGGAGCCCTGTTGCTTATGCATCGTTAAACGCCTAGAAAGAGATGTTGTTGTCTTGCCTATATACTGGGTTTTTTGGAGCTTACAGTCCCCAAGTGGGCATTTGAAGGCATAGACGACGTTATGGCTTTTAAAGAGACATAACGTCGTCTATGCCTTCAAATGCCCACTTGGGGACTGTAAGCTCCAAAAAACCCAGTATATAGGCAAGACAACAACATCTCTTTCTAGGCGTTTAACGATGCATAAGCAACAGGGCTCCATTAAGGAACATATAATCTCTTCCCATAACCAAACCATCGCCAGAGAAATCCTAGTAAACAACACAGAAATCATCGATAGATACAGCGATAGCAGGCGGCTTGACGTTTGCGAGGCACTACACATCAAGAAGTCAACACCAGCAATCAACAGCCAATTATTGCACAACTATATTCTACCCACCTCAAGACTCCGCTCCAATATAGAAGCATCAAGAAATATGGACCAATAGGCTTTCTACAAACACTTCTATTCAATACCCATTGTTTCTGTTTTGTCTTGTGTTGATACTTTTAATACCCTATTAATATCCCCTCCTGTTCTGTCTTGTGTTAATGCCACATCACCCTTCCCACCTCACTCAAATGTAGATATAATATCAGAGAGACGTAAGTTCTAATCAGTTGTGTATTTGTGAAGTCTTTGAAAATGTAATAAGTTTTACGAAACGCGCCCGTGTCGCGTCAGACTAGAAATAAAAATGAATTTTGGAGAAGTGATTTTTGATTTACCTCCAACAGTGAAGCGTAATGTACGAAAGATTGAGAAAATTCGTGTTAGAATTATTAATCTTACTTTTTCGGTCATATTTAATAATATATGTCTACAGGAAAGACTGCTACCAAAATATACTAATATATATATATATATATATATATATATATATATATATATATATATATATATATATATATATATATATATATATATGTATATATATATATATATATATATATATATATATATATACATATATATATATATATATATATATATATATATATATATATATATATATATATATATATATATATATATATATATATATATATATATATATATATATATATATATATATATATATATATATATATATATATATATATATATATATATATATATATATATATATATATATATCATTAAATATGACCGCATATTCTGTATTTACTATCTTCTGATTTAGGGCTTCTATCCCTCTAACTATTTTCTTAGCATCAGGGCTTAGCTGAAATAGGAGTTCTCCAAAACTCATTTTCGTAATTACAGGGTGAAGAAAAGAAGTGAATTACTATAGAATGTATTACACTTATTTATACAATTTGCACAACGTTTCGAACCTCCATGGTTCATTCTCAATTGAAAAGAATTTTCAGGTTTGGTTGATGTTATACCCGCACTGGGTCAGGTGATAAGACAATAAAGGTGAAAACATGGGGGGATACATAAGGGATAAAGGGGGGGGGGGTGAAACATAAGAACATAAGAATAGAGGTAACTGCGGAAGGCCTATTGGCCCATACGAGGCAGCTGCTATCCACATACAAAGATTAATCACGTGTAATTGGCCTGTTATGTTGGACATTGTCTTCTGTGTTGGCATCGTTATGTTCTGGTCTTGTCCTTACTCTCATGGTGGGTAGAGTAAATAGTTCCGTGATTTGAGTGTTCATGGTAGGTTGTTCTATTCTTATGTGAATTGCTTCAAGAATTTGTAATCTTCTTACATCTTGGGTTTTGTCTATTATACAGGTATTTTTGTTCAACATTTCTCTTGTTAGGGTGATGTCATGGGCTTGTCTCATGTGATTCCTGGGGGCACCGGATTGAAGATGGCATGTCAAACGTCATGACATGGCGCAAATGCGCCATGGAGACTTGTACACATTTCAGTGTAAGGATCAAGGCAAATAGTTCGGTGTGAAGGGTAGAGGCCAGGTTGTTTATACGGACTCCCCACTCAAAATATGTCATCACCCATTGTCAGGATAACTACACTTCCAGCTGCACCCGTGGGGCGGTGTAGGGAACCATCAGTGAATATAATATTTGTAATGGGTATATCCCTGAATTAATTCTCTTCACTTCCTTAAAGCATTTGTGTGGGTGATCGGATCTCGTTCAATCTTTCTAGTGTGAACACTGATGTAAAGTGTTTGTGTTTGTGCAAACACTGTAAATTCAGTGTTTGCTGCCCTTTTATCATCCAATATAACTTGGTTAGTCTCATCTTTTAAGGGTCCTACATAGACACTAGCAAAGCCTGGGTACAGCACAAGAATATCTTCCAATATTCATAAGTGTATGAAGTATCTATGCGTACTAGTGGCTGTACAAGAATGTAACAACTCCTGTATATATCTAAAAAAAAGTATCTAATCTTATCTTAAATAATTACAGAGCTGAAATTATCTCATACCATTTGGCCTGAAGTCACTTATAACAGGGATACAAGCTTCATAGAAGGTTGTAATCACAGATACTGTATAGTGTTAGAGAATATGTCCCAGCTCTTGTTCACATAGTTTACAATTGTAATGTTTACCATTGGGAGATTCATTACCTGCAACCACCTGCCATATATACCGATATATCCCAGCCTAATTATGACAATTACAATGTCACACTGTCTAGTGGATGTTTTGTGCTGCCCGTACATATAATTATAGGTTCTAAACATGTCATAGCCCTTTATACTCGTGCTTTCTGGTCTTTGAGTGTCAAAAGAGTAACTGCTCTTCTGTCTTCCCTAATTTCCTGAAATATTGGTGTTTTTACAGCAGGGATTGGAATGCCCATGCCACTCAATTTCAGGCTTTTTCACATGCAGTTTTTAGCTGCCTTGTCTAACATTGATAATTTTGTAACTAGCGTCAAACATTGTTCTTTGCTTAGCTAAACGAACTAGAGGGTTCAATTCCTGAACCGATAATGTGCCTCTGTAATCCTTTACACCACTGCCCACGGGATGGGTATGGGGTGCATAATAAAGAAAGAAATTGAATTGTCTATGTCATCATGTTCGACAGCACCTATGTACGCTAATGTTTTTTTTAACATAAATAAATAAATAAATAAACAATTTAGTTATTATTATTATTATTATTATTATTATTATTATTATTATTATTATTATTATTATTTTATTAACAAGCTTAGGTATAGACAGCAATGTGCTGCTAGCCTATTCTAGTTAGTTAGTTTAGTTTATTTATTATGCACCCCATACCCATGGTGTGGGCGGTAGTGGAAAGGGTTACAGAGGCACATAATGGGCTCAGGGACTGAACCCCACAATTTGGAAGATTACACAGTGTAGATACTATAGCCCGTGCTACATGGACACTTCGTTCTGAGTAGCTAAATCTGAAACAACAACAACACAGTGTAGATTAAAACCCAGCTATAAGTTCATCTAATATTATGTTACATAATCATAAAAATCTTACATAATCTCCAAAATCAGATATTATGTTCCTAACTCTGCTCTCCTCTCACTATATTATGCACTAATCTACCCCTATCTTAATTATGGTATCTGTGCATGGGGGTCTACCACTGCAAACCACCTTAAGCCCATCATCACACAGCAAAAATCTGCTATCAGAATTATAACTAACTCTGCTTTCAGACAACACTCAGCTCCCTTGTTTAAATCCCTAAACTTGCTAAATATTAACTCCCTCCACACATTCTCTTGTGTCAACTACATTTACAAAACCCTGTTCTTAAATGCAAACCATGCTCTGAAACTCTCCCTGGACAGATGTAATAGGACCCATTATCACCACACCAGAAATAAATATCTCTTTGATATCCCCAGGGTCAAACTTAATCTGTGTAAACACTCTATGCAAATTAAGGGACCTAGTCTATGGAACTCACTCCCTAGTGAATTGAAAAACTGTAAAACTTTTGCCTTATTTAAAAGCAAAACCAAAAAGTACCTAACTTCATCTTCTTAGTTTCCTACACTGAGCTTTAAATTTGCTCTGTACCTAGTGTTACCCAATCTCCTAATTTTTATGTAATATCAAACAACCTTATCATTGTGTTCATTGCTGTCTTCTTTTATGTGCTAGCCATATGCTGTATTGTGACTACCAATTTTTGTCAACTACCATTCAAGCTGTCATTGCAATCAATCTTATATTGTTTCTGCTGTATTGTGCCTACCAATTTGTTGTCAACTACCATTTTAAGCTGTCATTGCAATCAATCTTAGCTACCTATGTGCTTTAATATACTGTACCTACAATTTTCTCTCATCTTCTTTTTTTTTTTTTCATTTCATGTAATCTGTTATCATTTTTTTGTCTATAAATTTTGCATGTATTTACCTCCTTAAAATTTTCTTAGATTAAGGACCTGCCCGAAACGCTGCGCCTGCTAGTGGCTTTACAAGACTGTAATTACCATATTTGTATCCTCACATTCCTTATGTACATTCTTGTATATGCATAAATAAATAAATAAATAAATAAATAAATAAATAAATAAATAAATAGTCAGACATAGAATGCCTAAAGCTTATTGTTTTCATTACCAATCTATTTAGAATGTAAATTCGAATATGTACAAAATAGTAAGATATATTGTATTACGTTTATATTATTTATTTTGTAGTTATAAATGCTAATTGAAAGGTTTACAGAGGATGAAAATGCAAATACAAATTGTGAGATGTGTTTGGTGGATGTGAAGCAGAGTTGTTTACATGCTGGTGATGGCGCCAAGATGGTACGCGACGCTCCTCAGCTTCTTGCAGTCGTTGTGATGGTGTCCAGACTTTATTTATATATATACAAGAGTTCTTACATTCTTGTACAGCCACTAGCACGCATAGCGTTTCGGGCAAGTCCTTAATCCTAATTTTCACACTCATACATTAAGTAGTGGTGGAGGCTGACTCCATACACAGTTTCAAATGTATATATGATAGAGCCCAGTGGGCTCAAGAATCTGTACAGTTGATTGACGGTTGAGAGGCGGGACCAAAGAGCCAAAGCTCAACCCTTTCAAACAAAATTAGGTGAGTACAACTAGGTAAATATATCCCCAGGAAGCAGCCCGTAGACATAACTCCCAGGTACCCATTAACTGCTAGGTGAACAGGGCATCAAGGTGAAAGAAACTCTGTCCATTTGTTTTCGCCTTTGCCTGGGATCGAACCCGGACCATTAGCACTACGAACCCCGAGCGCTGTACACTCAGCTGTCGGGCCCCTGTCCACTCGGACTTTTAGTTTAAACGACCCCAAGTCTGGTTCAAAATCCAGTCGGAAAAGATCACCAGTAACAGTGGGGGGACCAACGACAAGGCTGAGGCTTTCTTCCACCCTTGAGGCCACTTGAGGTTTACTGAATGATTTTGAACCCTGACTAATTTGACCCATTCTTGGTTGTTGCCAGCAGTGGCAGCTATAATTTATTATAATATA
Organism: Procambarus clarkii; assembly: GCF_040958095.1. Lineage (NCBI taxonomy): Eukaryota > Metazoa > Arthropoda > Malacostraca > Decapoda > Cambaridae > Procambarus > Procambarus clarkii. Next base: position 36,600,980 of record NC_091176.1, read on the forward strand.
ATAATAATAATAATAATTTTATTTAGGTAAGGTACATACATAAAGAGATTTTACAAAGTTTGTTCGCTTTATAGATAGAGCTAGTACATACAATGCCTAAAGCCACTATTACGCAAAGCGTTTCGGGCAGGAAAAACATTAATGACTAAAGCTTAAAACTAATGGGTAAAAAGAATAAGATGTGTTGAGTACAAATAAAAATAGAGGTAAAAGAGGGAGGAACATTGTTGAAAAAGCAGCACAAATACAATTACAAATTATTACAGAAAATTACATTCAAACAGCGTTGATTTGAAAAAAAAAAACAAAAAAAAACATACATGGGTTGACAACAGAGGGGTAAGGTGAGTTACAGGGAATTTATTAGGTATAGCTTCGTTTTTAACTTAAACTGGTTGAGAGAGGTACAGTCTTTAACATGGTTGGGAAGGTCATTCCACATTCTGGGCCCCTTGATTTGTAGAGCATTTCTGGTTTGATTAAGTCGTACTCTAGGAATATCAAAACTGTGTTTATTTCTGGTGTGGTGCTCATGGGTTCTGTTACAACCTTCTATGAAGCTTTTGAGATCAGGATTGGCATTATAGTTTAGCGTTTTATATATGTATAATACACATGAGAGAATGTGCAGTGACTTAATGTCTAACATATTCAGAGATTTGAGTAGGGGTACCGAGTGATGTCTGGGGCCAGAATTGGATATTGTCCTAATAGCAGCTTTGTGTTGAGTAATTAGACGACGTAAGTGATTTTGGGTAGTAGAGCCCCAAGCACAAATACCATAGTTGAGATATGGATAGATAAGGGAGTAATAGAGAGTCACCAGGGCAGGGCGTGGTACATAATATCTGATCTTAGAAAGAATGCCCACAGTTTTTGCAACTTTATTTGATATGTTTAGAATGTGTCCCTGGACACATTCCAGGGAGACATTGTGTTCCCCATTACACTCAAACCTGTGAGCAGGAGGACAAAAGGATTACAAATGGCAAAAGGTCATTATCAGACCTTAATAGATTTATTACATTAGTTTTTATAATTTATCTACACCTTATAATTAATTGTAAATCTAGTATCGCCTCTTGCACTGTATCTTATGTTAATTTACAAACATTTATCTGAGGGCCACCAACACTAGTGGCCTCGCTGAGGACAGGAAACCAGCAGCTTGTCAAAGGTCCCCCCCATTTCTCTGATCATTTCCAGCTGTATTTTAAAACCCAGCAGAGTTTTAGTTCAGTTCATTTATCATGCACCCCATACCTATCCTGTGGGCAGTAGTGGAATGTGTTACAGCGGCACATAATTTCTCATTTAAAGGCAGATCCTATGGCTAACTCATCAGCTCTTATCGTGCATTCGGAGGCCAACTTGAGATGGAGTCCACATGAAATGTACTCTGTTACCATCATTAATAATTTTGTTGTATTTGTGTCTAGCTTCAGACACGAGCTTGTTACAGTTATGTCTTAAAGAGTTGAAAACAATTAAGGATGATAAAAGAGTCACTTACAATTAATGTATCAAGTTTGGAAACGTGTGCACATTTCGGTGCAAGAAGCAAGGCAAATAGTTCAGTCAGAAGGGTAGAGGCCCAGTTGTTTATACGGACTTCCCACTTGGTGTTTAATGTTCCAGTATGTACAGCAGCTTCTAGAATCTGCATTCTAGTTTCAGGTCTTCTAGTAGGACTTATATCACAAAGGTCAGATTCTAGTATTCTACAGTTTATACTGTTGTTCCCTTGCAAGGGAGGTTAGGCCAGGCTAATAAGTTCTGGTCATTCCTAACAAGGGTCTTTTACACAAACTAGAAAACATACATTTGCTAGGAAGGTTAGTCTAAGGTAGTAGGTTCTAGGGCCTCTGCTCTAGCAAGACAGAGAGCAGTCCCATTGTCTGTCCCATTTACTTGGGCAGAATGTTTGGGCAGAATGCTCTGTAGGTGGGTCTGGAAATTCTGCTCTGACCAAGATGTCATCTAGAGACGACTGTTTCCAAGCTAGAATTGAAGGTTGTAATGGAAAATAGCTGTAGGCTGGGTGCTCCTTGAAATTCTGCTCCATCCATGTCCTAAGCTTGTCGATCTCCTGTCTGTAAGTTGTACAGGCCAAGGGAATGTACCTCACACAAAGCATCATTCTTGTCGAAGGTACAAAATTTTTTGTTCCACAGAAGGTCTTGTCTGTTGAGACGGGAAGGCCTAAAGTTCAGTTGGGCAGCAGATAGGTGCCTCTTGAATCCTTCCTTATAAGGGGTGATGGTGGGTCAGTAGGTAGAGCAGTTGGTTACTGTCTGTGTGGTCTGAGATTCAAGGCTTTGGTTGTCCAGATGAATGAAATATTAGCCATGGAATGGTGGATGGCAATTTATATGACTAGGTCATAGCTCACCTAACACCCACATGCCAAAGCGGCACCCCACGGGGAGGCCGAAAGTTCCAGTTGGGCAGCAGATAAGCGCCTCTGGAATCCTTCCTTTAACCCTTAAACCGCTAAGGGGTTTTTTTGGCCTGCAACACCGCCAGGTGCAACAACAACAAAAATTCCCAAAAATTCTTTCGTCTTATAAAAGTGTTCATGTGTGTGTTCCCTGATCACGGGGAAAAAAAAATTGTAGGTGATATATTTTGGCCACGATAGGGCGGGGAAGGTCAGGCAAAAAAGAGGCGTTGACAAAGCCAGAGTCCTGCTTGATACCTGCTTGATGGGGTTCTGGGAGTTGTTCTACTCTCCAAGCCTGGCCTGAGGCCAGGCTTGACTTGTGAGAGTTTGGTCCACCAGGCTGTTGCTTGGAGCAGCCCGCAGGCCCACATACCCACCACAGCCCGGTTGGTCCGGCATGTTTTTTTGAAAACAGTCTAGTTTTCTCTTGAAGATGTCCACAGTTGTTCCGGCAATATTTCTTATAGTCGCTGGGAGGATGTTGAACAACCATGGACCTCTGATGTTTATGCAGTGTTCTCTGATTGTGCCTATGGCACCTCAGCTCTTAACTGGTTCTATTCTGAATTTTCTTCCATATTGTTCACTCCAGTATGTTGTTATTTTACTGTGTAGATTTGGGACCTGGAACTCCAGTATTTTCCGTGTATATTATTTGGTATCTCTCTCGTCTCCTTTCTGGTGAGTACATTTCGAGAGCTTTGAGACAATCCCAATAATTTAGGTGCTTTATCGCGTCTATGTGTGATGTATATGTTCTCTGTATTCCCTCTATTTCAGCAATCTCTCCTGTTCTGAAGGGGAAAGTGAGTACTGAGCAGTACTCAAGACGGGATAACACAAGTGACTTGAAGAGTACAACCATTGTGATGGGATCCCTGAATTTGAAAGTTCTCGTAATCCATCCTATCATTTTTCTGGCTGCCGCAATATTTGCTTGGTTATGCTCCCTAAACGTTAGGTCGTTGGTCATCATTATTCCCAAATCTTTGGCATGCTATTTTGAAAATATTGAGTTTGACTCTAATAGGAGGCCATTTATGAACTTAACTTTATTTCTTGACTTTGACTTTAGACCTTGTATGTTTGCAAATATGAATGATTGTCCATATTGTGTGTCACTTCTGGAAGGTTTTGGTAGTTCTTCCTTCTCTCTACCCTGATCCAGGGTGTGCTGGTCTGGCAATGGTTTGTCCAGTTTTGGAGTTGGTACTGTGGAGTGTAATAGTTTCTGTGTAGTTGGGGGGTGTAGTATGTGTGGGCTTGACGAAACATAGTCCAGTCTTGGGCATATTCCCCTCCCCAAGCGTACTCCTGCAACGTTTCTGCCTGTCTCTTCCTCCCTCTGGGTCTACTTGCCTCTAAAAAATTTCCTGGGCTATTATATTGGACCTCTCTCATATAGCGCTGTGTACCTCTCATGTGGAAATCAGGACAATGGTGATCATAGCAGTTCCTCTCATTCACTGAGAGTTTGCATAACTTAAAATGGAAATATCTACAATCCGTTCCAAAACGACATCTGCCTTTCCCTAACATGTTTCGGCATTTCTGTGGGTGCATGAATGTGCATTCCGTGCCTCTGGTCCCATATTTGCACTGTCCTTTTGCATAATATCTGCAAATATTTTCATCTGTGCTTGTATTCTTATTGTTTGTATCCGTGTACGACTTGGCTACCTCTGTGTTTTTTGTTCCAACTTTCTCGTTTCCGCGTTCTTTTTCGGTATTTCCCTTATCTTTCTCCTTGTTGCTTTCGTCTTTCTCATTTGTGTTCTCGTCTTTCTCATTGTTTCTCTCCTTACTCCTATTACCAGTTTGCTCCTTCATTTTCATGTACCTTGACACAATGTCCTACATTACTAATTTGGCTCTCTAAACTCTCAGTCCCTTGGTTGTGTTCAGTGTTCGTTGCTGTCTTTATATACTCATACTCTGCATATATTTCTGGTAGCTTTTGTGTGAATTGTAGCCTATGTATTTCAGGAATGACATTCATTAGTTTGGTGATGTTTTCCCACATCTATCTATCATTGTGACAGAGGCAATCTGCTATGCCCCAGCTGGCAGGTGGGAGTTGCCACAAAGATATTATTACCTTATTATTTCAATGTCTCTAATTGATTTTTTCTTAGTTTTTTGCAGTAATATTATTCAATAGTGTGTAGTGTGATATATTTATATAATGTGTAAACCATCACTATACTCAAAATTGTGGTGTGCATATTAGTGATTCAATTATTATGTTCATAAAACAATAAGCAAATTGTTTTGCTGTTATTACACTATGTACACAGGTTATATATAAATATCTGCATGTTTTGCTCACCATAATGAACCGCTAAGTTGGTATGGTGAGTCAAAAAAGCAACAGGGAGTGGCTGCCCCACCAGCCTGCCAGCCACTGATCGCCATTCCCTTCCTCACCTCCTCACTCGCCAACATTCTTCTCCCCACCATACTGTTTTTGCTTCTTTTCACTGTATACAGACGTTATATATAAGTATCTACATGTTTTGTTCACCATAACTGTACATCTAAGCTGGTATGATGAGTTCAGGCAATAAGAGACGTAACTACACACACACAGCTTGTGGTTGCCTCCCTCACTGGTTCAAGGCCAGACACACCAATATTTCTCCCCCAACAGTACTGTTTGTGGTGTTATTACTCTATATATACACACACATTATATATAAGTACAAGGTCACCTCGGTTTACGAATTTAATTCGTTCCTGGAGATGGTTCGTGACCCGAAAATTCGTAAACCGAAGTGAATTTCCCCATAAGAAATAATGGGAAATGAATTAATCTGTTCCTGACTCCCCAAAAACCTCACTTCAAAGTAAATCTTATACCTAATTCACCCAAATCTTCATTACAAAGTATGTACAAATTATAAACTGGTTGATACCTTGTTGATGGGGTTCTGGGAGTTCTTCTACTCCCCAAGCCCGGCCCGAGGCCAGGCTTGACTTGTGAGAGTTTGGTCCACTAGGCTGTTGCTTGGAGCGGCCCGTAGGCCCACATACCTACCACAGCCCGGTTGGTCTGGCACTCCTTGGAGGAAACAATCTAGTTTCCTCTTGAAGATGTCCACTGTTGTTCCAGCAATATTTCTTATGCTCACTGGGAGGGTGTTGAACAACCGTGGACCTCTGATGTTTATACAGTGTCCTCTGATTGTGCCTATGGCACCCCTGTTCTTCACTGGTTCTATTCTGCATTTTCTTCCATGTTGTTCACTCCAGTATGTTGTTATTTTACTGTATAAATTTGGTACTTGGCCCTCCAGTATCTTCCACGTGTATATTATTTGATATATCTCTCATCTTCTTTCAAGTGCGTACATTTGGAGAGCTTTGAGACGATCCCAATAATTTAGGTGCTTTATTGCGTCTATGATGCTGTGTATGTTCTCTGTATTCCCTTTATTTCAGCAATCTCTCTAAATCTGAAGGGGAAAGTGAATGCTGAGCAGTACTCAAGACGGGACAGTACAAGTGATTTGTATAGTACAACCATTGTGATGGGATTCCTGGAATTAAAAGTTCTCGTAATCTATCCGATCATTTTTCTGGCTGACGCAATATTTGTTTGGTTATGCTCTCTAAATGTTAGGTCGTCAGACATCATTATTTCCATATCCTTTACATGCTGCTTTCCTTCTATGGGCACATTTGATTGTGTTTTGTTCCCTGTATTATGTTTAAGGTCCTCATTTTTACCGTACCTGAGTACCTGGAATTTATCAGTTAAACATCATTTTTGTTGTTGCCCAGTCGAAAACTTTATTAATATTTGCTTGAAGTTTTTCAATGTCTTCAGCTGAGGTAATGTTCATGGTGATTTTTGTGTTATCTGCAAAGGATGATACGAAGCTGTGACTTGTATTTTTGTCTATATCTGATATGAGAATAAGGAAAAGCAGTGGTGCAAGGATTGTACCCTGATGAACAGAGCTTTTAACTGCACTTGGACTTGATTTTATATGATTGTTACTCGTTGAGTCCTGTTTGACAGAAAACTGAGTATCCAGTGTCCTACTTTACCGGTTAATCCTATTGACCTCATTTTGTGTGCTATCACTTCATGGACACATTTATTGAAAGCCTTTGCGAAGTCTGTATATACCACATCAGCATTCTGTTTTTCTTCTAATGCCTCAATGACTTTGTCGCAGTGATCAAGTAGCTGTGAGAGGCACGATCTTCCTGCTCGAAATCCATGTTGGCCCTGGGTTGTGAAGATCATTGGTCTCCATGAAATTGGTAACCCTGACTCCTAATCACTCTCTCAAATACTTTTATTATGTGGGATGTTAGTACAAGGTCTTCCCTAATATACAGACCCACTCCTCCATGTGACCTGATTATCCTATCACACCTGTATAGGTTATATCCTGGAATCCAGATCTCACTGTCCAAGAATTTCCCTGCATGGGTTTCTGTGAAAGCTCCAAATACTGCATTTGACTCCGTACTTACTCCGACTCAGTATTTACCTTTACTGATGACTCCTGTTGGCATACTGAAGACTGTGAGGAGAGGGGAGAGGAGGAGGGGTGTTACTGTTTGGAAGGGGAGTTCCCTTCCATTATAACATCAGGCAGTGATGACTTCTCTTGGGTATATTCTCTGGCACGTTATGCCTGCATGCCACTAGGACCTGCTTCTGGCTCACTGCATGATTTTCTCATTGTTTTTCTTGAAGATGGTTTTTCCCTTCTTTGGAACACTAGTCTGCAGTGAGACATCCACATTGTCATTAATAAGATCAGTGCAAGATTGGCCTGCTAAAGCTTTATCTGGGCGATTCTTTTCAGCAAAACTTTGCAGTTCTTCCCATACTGCACAAAATTTCTTAATTTATGAGGAAGGGACATCCTCTACTGCCTCCTCCTCCTCCTCTGAAGACTTGTTGTACTGCCTAGCTAGTTCAACAACACGTGTACCATTTTTATGTTTACGAATGATCTCTTGTTTTTCCTCTATGGTCATTCACATGTGATTTCTTGCCTTGAACCTTACCACTGGCTTTCTTGGGACCCATGGCAAGATAGATAATAACAACTTTTATGCTCAAATAGCCAAATATCCAAAAAAACTGTAAATCCCTGTGAAGAATTCAGGCGGGATAGTCACTGGGCGCGAGGCACTGATAAACTGAGGTTCGATCGCCGTGCCACCACGCGCTAGGTCGGCCGTACGGGTATCAACAAACTCATATTCCGAGGTAAAGTTCATAACCTGATTCAAATTTTCTGAACAAATCAGGCTCGTAACCTGAAAAGTTCATAAACAGGGACGTTTGTAAACCGAGGTACCACTGTACTGTATCTACATGTTTTATTCACCATAATTGTACAAATACGTTGGTATGGTGCCCAAAGACTATAGTGACCACCAGTACACAACATGACAGGTCATGCAGACGATGCCACCTCCCTCACCAAAATGGCTGCTCTCACCATACTCCTATTGCTGTTATTACACTCTATACACATGTTATATATAAGTATCTATATTTGTGTTCACTGTAGCGAACCACTAAACTGGTATGTTAAGTCCAGTCAATAAAAGGTGGCCACACACAGTCAGAAGACGACGCCACCTCCCTCCCTCCCTCTCTCAGCATTACTCCTCCCACCATGGAGCACAGAGCTAAATATTACCACAATCCTGCTACTGTATCAGCTCGCTAATCCGGATTATACGGGAAAGACCCCCCCAGCCAGGTTACCACGTTAACCGGATTATCACGTTTTCCGAATTAATTAACATACCTGTACTTTTTTCACCTCGGAGTCCAAAAGGAAACATTTCCAACAATTTTTATACCACAATCATGATTTGAATTGACACACTAATTAGTGTGTGGGCTGGGTGGGTGGTTAGCTGCCTGGCAGGTGGGTGAGCAGGCAGGTGGGTGAGCAGGCAGGTGGGTGAGCAGGCAGGCAGGGATAGTTGGGTTCAGGCAGGTAGGGTTTTAGATGGGATGATGGCAGGCAGATGGGCTTGGTGGGTGAACAGACAGGTGGGTGAGTAGGCAGGTGGGTGAGCAGGCAGGTGGGTGAGCAGGCAGGTGGGTGAGCAGGCAGGTGGGTGAGCAGGCAGGTGGGTGGGTAGGAAGGCAGGGATAGTTGGGTTCAGGCAGGTAGGGTTTTAGATGGGATGATGGCAGGCAGATGGCTTGGTGGGTGAACAGATAGATGGGGTGAACAAGTTCAAGCAGGCAAGTGGGTGGGTGAGCAGGCAGGTGGGTGAACAGGTAGGTGGGCTATCAGGCAGGTGGGCAAGCATGCAGGTGGGTAGGTGGGTGAACAGACAGGTGGGTGGGTGAGCAGGCAGGTGGGTGGATGAGCAGGCAGGTGGGTGGGTGAGCAGGCAGGTGGGTGGGTGAGCAGGCAGGTGGGTGAGCAGGCAGGTGGGTGAACAGACAGGTGGGTGGGTGAGCAGGCAGGTGGGCGAGCAGGCAGGTGGGCGAGCAGGCAGGTGGGTGGGTTGGCAGGTCTGTGCAGGCAGGTGGGTGAACAGACAGGTGGGTGGGTGAGCAGGCAGGTGGGCGAGCAGGCAGGTGGGTTGTGTAATTACCTAAGTGTAGTTACAGGATGAGAGGTATGTTTGTGGTGTTCCGTCTCCCCAGCACTCTTTGTGTTACAGGATGAGAGGTATGCTTGTGGTGTCCCGTCTCCCCAGCACTCTTTGTGTTACAGGATGAGAGGTATGCTTGTGGTGTCCCGTCTCCCCAGCACTCTTTGTGTTACAGGATGAGAGGTATGCTTGTGGTGTCCCGTCTCCCCAGCACTCTTTGTGTTACAGGATGAGAGGTATGCTTGTGGTGTCCCGTCTCCCCAGCACTCTTTGTGTTACAGGATGAGAGGTATGCTTGTGGTGTCCCGTCTCCCCAGCACTCTTTGTGTTACAGGATGAGAGGTATGCTTGTGGTGTCCCGTCTCCCCAGCACTCTTTGTGTTACAGGATGAGAGCTATGTTTGTGGTGTCCCGTCTCCCCAGCACTCTTTGTGTTACAGGATGAGAGGTATGCTTGTGGTGTCCCGTCTCCCCAGCACTCTTTGTGTTACAGGATGAGAGGTATGCTTGTGGTGTCCCGTCTCCCCAGCACTCTTTGTGTTACAGGATGAGAGGTATGCTTGTGGTGACCCGTCTCCCCAGCACTCTTTGTCGAATAATGCTTTGAAATTACTGTTGGTTTAGGCCTTCACCACCTACTCACCTAAATGTTCCAACCATCCACCACTCTGTTTACAAAAGTGAATTTTCTTATATTTCTCCGGCAGCTTTGTTTCGTTAGTTTAAATCTATGACCTCTTGTTCTTGAAGTTCTGGGTCTTGTGAATTCTTCCCTATCAATTTTATCAATTCCTGTTACTATTTTGCATGTAGTGATCATATCGCCTCTTTTCCTTCTATCTTTTAATTTTTGCATATTTAATGCTTCTAACCTCTCCTTGTAGCTCTTGTCCTTCAGTTCTGGGAGCCACTTAGTGGCATGTCTTTGCACCTTTTCCAGTTTGTTGATGTGCTTCTTAAGATATGGGCACCATACAACCACTGCATATTCCAGCTTTGGTCTAACAAAAGTCATGAACAATTTCTTCAGTATTTCTCCATCCATGTATTTAACCCTTAAACTGCGCATGGCGTATATATACGCCATGAATAACGTGTCCCACGGTGTGCATGGTGTATATATACGCCATAGATTGCCAGGCACGATTCAAATGGCCCGCAGCTACATGGGGTTCACATTAGCTTCCTCAGGGCTCGTGTAATTAGACACCATGTTTAAAAAAAATCATGGGCAATGTTCTCCGGTGTGAGAGCCACAGTACTGTTGGAGCAACCAAGGCTGGCGCACGCAGCATGAGCGAACAGCATTGCTGTTTAGCTTGTGACCACAGCATTGCTGAAAAATGTCAAAATAAATATATAACTGCTATTATTTAACGATGATAGTATTACAGATGACTCCTGACTGTGATAAAAATGGCCAGGATTGTGATAATAGCAGGATTGTTGTGATAATTAGCGCTGTGGGAGGAGTGATCCTGAGGGACGGAGGGAGATGGCATCGTTTACTGCCTGTGTGGCCACCTGTTATTGTCTGCATTCACCATACCAGGTCAGTGATTCTCTATGGTGAACACAAATGTAGATACTTATATATATAATGTGTGTATTAGTGTAATAACAGCAAAAGGATTATGTTGGGAGGAGCCATTAGGGTGACAGAGGTGGCGTCGTCTGCATGACTTGTCTGGCTGTGTGAATTGAAATTGAAATTGAAATTGAAATAAGTTTATTGAGGTAAAATACACACAAAGGGATGAGGTAGCTCAAGCTATTCTCACCCCATTCAATACGTGTTAATATATACATAGACACACATCACAAATAAACACATTACCAAACATTCTGAGAGGTAAACATATACATTTCCTCCTTCACAAGTAGTATGGTATCAGACGTACACACAAATACTTTTATGACCTAGGTATACTGTATAGACAATTTGCAAGACACCTGCAGATAATTCAACAAAATATTACAATCTTGGTGCAAAATTCTTATATCTCTCAAGAATATCATCAACCTTTCCGTTGTGACACATCCAGGCTATTTGTTCAGGAACAGTCCTTATCTCAGTGTTTCTATATACATTAATCAACGGACAATCAAGAATATAATGGGCAAGGGTGTGAGACCTTAACATACCACATAGTTTACACTTCGTGTCATTATCATGAACATCTATCCCATATTCCCAGTAATATTTGTACCCAAGCCTGAGCCGCATGTACACAGAGTCACTCCAAGCATTTCTCCTTTTACCATAAGTGAAATGGGTGTTTTGACTCACATACATGTAGTGTTGCATGGTTTGACTTCTCTCATACATTATCTCTCTCCTCTCCACTCCCGCCTGTGCCTGAATATTTCTGATTTTGCTTCTTATTTGTCTCATTGTGAATTCACATTCAATGTCAACTTGTGGTTTTGATGTGGCACGTTTGGCCAAGTCATCCGCCACCTCGTTGAGCACTATTCCAACATGAGATGGAATCCACATGAATTTCACACTATAACCTTTCAGCTGTATCTCAGTTATTCTTCTCTTACAGTCCTCCACTATAGACATGAAGACTGGGTTTCGACTGTTTAAGGACTCCAGTGCTCCTCGGCTATCGACAAATACAAAAACATTTTTGTCGTCATGATGTACTTCCTCCAAACACGCCAGAATGGCCTGCAGTTCAGCTTGTGTGGATGATATATAATTACTAAGCCGGAGTTCAATTATCCTGTCCACAGTCCCAAACTCCGTATAATCCCTTATTAGGACACCACAACCCGGCCCTGCCATCCTCCGCCACCGACCCGTCGCAATATACATGTAAACTGTTGCCTCTTGGTAACAGAGATATCATGCTTCCATACAAACACCGTAATTGTCCCTGTTCATGATGAATCTTTTTCACCTTGAGGGGTACAATTTCGACGTCTATTTTCTGTACTTTCCAGGGAGCAGACATATTACACTGTCGAGAGGGTTTACAGCAGTCAAGTACGTCATATTCCCTGAGGTCATGAGCAAATCCTCTCGTATAGCGTGTCTCCCTCAGTTTCCTGGAAGTGTGTACGTCACTCAAGCAGGTCTGAACGCTCTCAAACAGCTTATCCCCTCCTTTTCTCCGCATGAAACGAATAGATACTATAGTGTTAATGTCACGGACTCTATCACACACACTCTGTAAATTTAATTCCATTCTCATTATTTCAATCATTGCATTTCTTTGACATCCAAGAATAATCCTCATAGCCTCATTCTGTATCAGCTCTATTTTTGAATTCTGCCTTGGCCTGTGTAAGACAATACGGGTGCTGCGTAGTCTATCAGGGATCGAACAGTGCTTATGTATAACATCCGCAAGATAGGTACCCCAACACCTTTACCAGAAAAAGCCAGTGCTTTTAGAGGATGCAGACGGGCTTTACATAAGGTGCTGATATGATTTATTTCAGCAGTTTTACTCTCACATGTGTATCCAACATACATGCCCAGATACTTGTACTTCTGTACACGGCTCAGTTCCACACCATTTAGAGTAAGTGTTATATTTCTTCGTTTCCTATACTCGTATTTGGTTTTATCTGCATTTATAACTAAGCCTAACTTGTGACAGGTTGTACCAGAAGGGTGGCCACTATGCTCTTTGGGAATCCTACAAGCTTAGGTGTACAGTTAAGGTGCATACAACATGTAGATATTTATATATACACACATTATATATATGTGTGTATATAGTGTAATAACACTGCAGTTGTATTGTTGGGGAGAAATTTAAGGTGTGACCTTGAATGAGTGAGGGAGGCAGCCGCTAGCTGACTGTGTGTAGCGACGACTCTTAGTGCCTGAACTAACTATATCAGCTTAGTTGTACAGTTGTTGAACAAAATATATAGGTACTTACATATAATATCTATATAGTGTAATAACACCACAAACGGTATTGATGGGGGAGGAATTTTAGTGCATGTGAACTTGAATAAGTGTGGGAGGCAGCCGCCAGGTGACTGTGTGTGTAGGGACGACTTTTAGTGCCTGAACTAACTATATCAGCTTAGTTGTACAGTTGTGTTGAACAAAACATCTAGATACTGTACTTATATATAACATCTGTATATAGTGAATAAAATAAAAAACAGGATGGTGGGAGGAGAAAGTGGGCGCGTGAGGCATTGTTGAGGGAGTGGCAATGAGTGGCTGGCTGATGTGTGGCGGTCACTCCTCGTTGCTTTTCGACTCTCAATACGAACTTAGTGGTTCGTTATGGTGAAAAAACATGCAGATACTTATATATAACCTGTGTATATAGTGTAATAACAGCAAACTATTTGTTTATAGTTTTATAACATAATAATTGAATCACTAATATGCACACCATACTTTTGAGTATAGCGATGATTCACCCCTTTTATTATATAAATATATCACAATACACACTTTTGAATAATATTACTGCAAAAAAAAAAACTAAGAAAATATTTGAGACATTGAAATAATTAGGTAATAATATCTTTGTGGCAACCCCCACATGTCAGCTCGGGTGAGGCTGACTGGCTCTGACGAACGCTCTGTCAACGCCCACTTTTTGCCAGACTTCCTCGGCCTATTGCGCCCAAAATATGCCACCTACGATTTTTTTTTTATTTTTCCTGTGCTCAGGGAACACCCAATTAACATTTTTAGAAGATGAAATTATTTTGTTAGAATTTTGTTTTTTCTTGCGCGCATGTGTAAATCTCCTCAGGACCCCCTTAGCAGCTTAAGGGTTTAAAAGCAATTCAGAAGTTAGAAAGGGTAGCATAGGCTCCTCGCACAATGTTCTTAATGTGGTCCTCAGTGATAGTTTTCTATCTAGAACCACCCCTTAGATCCCTTTCTTTGTCAGAATTCTTTAAAGATTTCTCATATAATTTATAGGTTGCTGGGGTCTATGTTCTCTAATTCCACATTCCATAACATGGCATTTATTCACATTAAATTCCATTTGCCAAGTGGGGCTCCATATACTTATTTTATCTAGGTCTTCTTGAAGGGCATGACAATTATCTAGGTTTCTTATCTTCCCCATTATCTTAGCATCATCAACAAACATGTTCATATAATTCTGTATTCAATCTGGTAGATCGTTTATGTAGACAGTGAACATTATCAGTGCAAGAACTGAACCGTGTGGTACTCCACTTGAGACATTCCTCCAAATCGATACATTGCCTCTGATTACGGTCCACATTTTTCTATTAGGAAATTCTCCATCCGTGTTAGAAGCTTACCTGTCACCCCTCCAATATGTTCCAGTTTCCAGAACAACCTCTTATGGGGAACTGTCAAAAGCCATTTTTAGGTCCAGATTGATGCAGTCAACCCAACCATCTCTTTCCTGTAAAATCTCTGTGTCTCATCATAGAAACTGAGTAAATTCGTTACATAGGATCTTCTAGATCGAAAACCATACTGTCTGTCTGATTTTATATCGTTTTTCTCCAGGTGTTCTACCCATTTAATTTTAATTATTTTGTCCAATATTTTGACTATTACACTTGTCAATGATACAGGTCTATAATTGAAGCGGTCTTTCCTGCTGCCATTTTTGTAGATTGGAACTATGTTAGCCTTTTTCCACACATCAGCTACAACTCCTGTACACAGGGATGCCTGAAAAATCAGTTGAAATGGAATGCTGAGCTCAGGTGCACATTCTCTCAGAATCCATGGTGAATCTCCATCTGGACTAACTGCTTTGTTCTTACTTAGCTCCTTTAGCATTTTTTGACCGACTCCCTCCCTCCTCCTCCCTTCCTGACTGACTCCCTCCCTCTCTGACCGACTCCCTCCCTCCCTGACCGACTCCCCCTCCTTCCCTGACCGACTCCCTCCCTCCCTCCCTTCCCTCCCTCCCTCCCTCCCTACCTTCCTGACCGACTCCCTCCCTCCCTTCCTTTCTGACCGACTCCCTCCCTCCTTCCCTTTCTGACCGACTCCCTCCCTCCTTCCCTTCCTGACCGACTCCCTCCCTTCCTGACCGGCTCCCTCCCTACCTTCCTGATCGACTCCCTCCCTCCCTTCCTGACCGACTCCCTCCCTCCCTACCTTCCTGATCGACTCCCTCCCTCCCTTCCTGACCGACTCCCTCCCTCCTTCCCTTCCTGACTGACTCCCTCCCTCCCTGACCGACTCCCTCCCTCTTCCCTGACCGACTCCCTCCCTCCCTTCCCTCCCTCCCTCCTTGACTTACTCCCTCCCTCCTTCCCTCCCTGACCTACTCCCTCCCTCCTTCCCTCCCTGACTAACTCCCTCCCCCCTTCCCTTCCTGACCGACTCCCTCCCTCCTTCCCTCCCT